>NC_086450.1:8166032-8506956 GCF_028390025.1 Pseudophryne corroboree | reverse complement strand
ATTCTGCGACATTCAAAGGCAGCATCACATTGCATGGGTTCTTGCGTGACTGGGCAATTGGCAATAACATGACCTGGCATACCACACCTAAAACATTTAACCACACGATTATCAACCCATTTGGGCAGCATAGACCGTTCTAGCCCCATTGGCCTGTTTCCAGGGCCAGTGTTTACAGTCTCTCCAGCCTTGCGTTCTCTTAACCGCCCAGCAACGTTTTCCCACGGAACAGTCTTACCAGTCTTTACTGAAGGGCGCTGTCGAGGATCTATGGGTTGCTGGGTGGTCATCAGTAGTTCCTCTGCTGCCAAATACCTCTCTACCATGTCCACTAATTGGTCAGCAGTACCCGGGTTTCCATGGCTCACCCACTTGCGCAGGACCATGGGCAAAGATCTCAAGTAGCGGTCCATGACGACTCTTTCCACCATCTGGGGACCAGTTAATGTCTCTGGCTGCAGCCATTTTTTTGTTAGCTGAATAAGGTCGTGCATCTGGGAGCGCGGAGGCTTCTCCATGGCGTACAGCCAACGGTGCACCCGTTGTGCTCGTACTGACAGCGTGACTCCCAGGCGGGTCAGGATCTCAGTCTTTAGTTTATCATAGTCCCGAGCCTCAGCAGGGCTTAAATCAAAGTAAGCTTTTTGGGGCTCACCTGACAGGAAAGGTGCCAGCAGACTGGCCCACTGTGCTTTCGGCCAGTTCTCACGCTCGGCAGTCCTTTCAAACGTGGTCAGATAGGCCTCCACATCATCAGCCTCTGTCATTTTCTGCAGGAAGTGACTGGCTCGTATAGAACTAGAGCTGGTTGGAGCACTGACGGCCACATCTCCAACCCGAGCTGCAAGTCTCTGCACCACTTCTGCTAAGGCCTCTCTATCCTGACGCTGTAGTCTCCAATTTTCCTCCATTGCCACCTGCTGCTGTCGGTTGGCCTCCTGCTGAGCCGCTGTAGCTTGCAGCAAGGCTTTAAGCAGATCCTCCATGTCAACAGATTTTTCAGGCGGCTTTGCAGCTGCTTTCACCCAGGACATATATCAAACCCTCAGGGGTGAGTCTCAGTAACTTCACACTGGGCTGTATCTGCATAAACCACCGTTTTCTGCAGGCCTCACAAAGCTGCTGCTTTCACTTATGCGCAGAACGGCCTGCTCGCATTCTCCACCAAGTTGTAACACTGTAGGGGTGCAAGGTGCCTTTTCCTGGGGAATATGGCAGCACGCAGCAGCTGAGGAACAACACAAGTCCAGTTTCTGGTACAACTGACCCCGGCCAGTTTTATTGAAACAGAAAATAAAACAAACCCCAAAATAAAAATACCTTGCCTGTCCGGCACTAACTAAACATAAGATGTTCCTAACTGTCACTAAACAAAACACAGAGTTCTTCAGTACATACTGTATAGCTTACTTGCATCAGAAAGCGTGTCTCTCACACACAGATCCTGCAGCCTTCCCAGGCAGTCTGCCCATACTAATCAGGTTAGAAGCACTATATCACTCTTACACAGCTGAAACCCTGATTAGCCCTCTGTGAGGCCAAAGACCCGAACTGGGCCCAATGTCTAGAACTCGCCTTATCTCTCTCTCAGAGCCTTTACCCAGCTTTTACAGCAAACTGAAAAGGTTCAGACAAAACAAAAAGCATTTTTCCTAGAAGTTAACATTTTCTAAAACATGTAAGACAAGAACCTGGGACAAATATACCTGCCCTCAAACACTATCCCAGTGTTCTTGTCACAATATATATATATATATATATGGTGGCAACCTCCAATCAGCGGCACGCAGAGACTGCAATTGCAATGTTGGACACATTAAAGCACAAGATGGTTTCATAGTCCTGACGTTTGTCCAGTCTCTGAGTGCCGCTGATTGGAGGTTGCCATCATATGGACATTTGTTTTCCAGAAGGCACCAGAGCACCTCATGCCGGGGTAAGGCGAGTGCCGATTCATTTGCTAAATTTATATATATATATATATATATATAGACAAAAGGGTTAAACGTGGCTGTAAAGCTATGAGGCGAGCGGGACAAGCCTGGAGAAGAGTTCCCTAAATTTGGTGGTGAGGCGGTGGTCTGTACCCTTGGTGAGGGCACTTTTGGTGTAATGAAGTGTGTTTTGCAGACTTGTACACATCTGTCTAGTATTAGGCCCAGAGACGCATAGAAATGCCTCCTGTCAGCATAGGGAGTGTGTTGTAGTGTTATGCTGGGTTACACAATTCTACATTAGCTGGCATGATTACGGGTCTGTGGCCTTTTACCAGCTGCAGATATGGCTGCTGCTTACGCTGTCTCTCAGAGATGAGCGCCAAGTCTGACCAAGTTTAGTAACTTCATGCTGGTTTCAAGCACTCAGATAGCTGAAGGGAAGTCTCACCCCCCCAATTTTATTGGATATATTGGTGTGTGTAAATTCTATATTTCTCTATCGTCCTAGTGGATGCTGGGGTTCCTGAAAGGACCATGGGGAATAGCGGCTCCGCAGGAGACAGGGCACAAAAAGTAAAGCTTTAGGATCAGGTGGTGTGCACTGGCTCCTCCCCCTATGACCCTCCTCCAAGCCTCAGTTAGATTTTTGTGCCCGGCCGAGAAGGGTGCAATCTAGGTGGCTCTCCTAAAGAGCTGCTTAGAAAAGTTTAGCTTAGGTTTTTTATTTTACAGTGAGTCCTGCTGGCAACAGGATCACTGCAACGAGGGACTTAGGGGAGAAGAAGTGAACTCACCTGCGTGCAGGATGGATTGGCTTCTTGGCTACTGGACATTAGCTCCAGAGGGACGATCACAGGTACAGCCTGGATGGTCACCGGAGCCTCGCCGCCGGCCCCCTTGCAGATGCTGAAACGAGAAGAGGTCCAGAATCGGCGGCAGAAGACTCCTCAGTCTTCTTAAGGTAGCGCACAGCACTGCAGCTGTGCGCCATTTTCCTCTCAGCACACTTCACACGGCAGTCACTGAGGGTGCAGGGCGCTGGGAGGGGGGCGCCCTGGGAGGCAAATGAAAACCTTTTTTGGCTAAAAATACCTCACATATAGCCTCCGGGGGCTATATGGAGATATTTAACCCCTGCCAGAATCCGTTAAGAGCGGGAGACGAAAAAGGGGCGGGGCCTATCTCCTCAGCACACAGCGCCATTTTCCCTCACAGAAAGGCTGGAGGGAAGGCTCCCAGGCTCTCCCCTGCACTGCACTACAGAAACAGGGTTAAAACAGAGAGGGGGGGCACTAATTTGGCGTTAGAAATATATAAAAAAAGATGCTATAAGGGAAAACACTTATATAAGGTTGTCCCTATATAATTATAGCGTTTTTGGTGTGTGCTGGCAAACTCTCCCTCTGTCTCTCCAAAGGGCTAGTAGGTCCTGTCCTCTATCAGAGCATTCCCTGTGTGTGTGCTGTGTGTCGGTACGTGTGTGTCGACATGTATGAGGACGATGTTGGTGAGGAGGCGGAGCAATTGCCTGTAATGGTGATGTCACTCTCTAGGGAGTCGACACCGGAATGGATGGCTTATTTAGGGAATTACGTGATAATGTCAACACGCTGCAAGGTCGGTTGACGACATGAGACGGCCGACAAACAATTAGTACCGGTCCAGACGTCTCAAAAACACCGTCAGGGGTTTTAAAACGCCCGTTTACTTTAGTCGGTCGACACAGACACAGACAGGGACACTGAATCCAGTGTCGACGGTGAATAAACAAACGTATTCCTTATTAGGGCCACACGTTAAGGGCAATGAAGGAGGTGTTACATATTTCTGATACTACAAGTACCACAAAAGAGGGTATTATGTGGGATGTGAAAAAACTACCGTAGTTTTTCCTGAATCAGATAAATTAAATGAAGTGTGTGATGATGCGTGGGTTCCCCCCGATAGAAAATATGGGCGGTATACCCTTTCCCGCCAGAAGTTAGGGCGCGTTGGGAAACACCCCTTAGGGTGGATAAGGCGCTCACACGCTTATCAGAACAAGTGGCGGTACCGTCTATAGATAGGGCCGTCCTCAAGGAGCCAGCTGACAGGAGGCTGGAAAAATATCATAAAAAGTATATAGACGCATACTGGTGTTATACTGCGACCAGCGATCGCCTCAGCCTGGATGTGCAGAGCTGGGGTGGCTTGGTCGGATTCCCTGACTAAAAATATTGATACCCTTGACAGGGACAGTATTTTATTGACTATAGAGCATTTAAAGGATGTATTTCTATATATGCGAGATGCACAGAGGGATATTTGCACTCTGGCATCAAGAGTAAGTGCGATGTCCATATCTGCCAGAAGATGTTTATGGACACGACAGTGGTCAGGTGATGCAGATTCCAAACGGCACAAAGGTGTATTGCCGTATAAAGGAAGAGGAGTTATTTGGGGTCGGTCCATCGGACCTGGTGGCCAGGGCAACTGCTGGAAAATCCACCGTTTTTACCCTAAGTCACATCTCTGCAGAAAAAGACACCGTCTTTTCAGCCTCAGTCCTTTCGTCCCTATAAGAGTCATATCTGCCCAGGGATAGAGGAAAGGGAAGAAGACTGCAGCAGGCAGCCCATTCCCAGGAACAGAAGCGTTCCACCGCTTCTGACAAGCTCTCAGCATGACGCTGAGACCGTACAGGACCCCTGGATCCTACATGTAGTATCCCAGGGGTACAGATTGGAATGTCGAGACGTTTCCCCTGCGCAGGCTCCTGAAGTCTGCTTTACCAAGGTCTCCCTCCGACAAGGAGGCAGTATGGGAAAAAATTCACGAGCTGTATTCCCAGCAGGTGATAATTAAATTACCCCTCCTACAACAAGAAAAGGGGTATTATTCCACACTATATTGTGGTACTGAAGCCAGAAGGCTAGGTGAGACCTATTCTAAATCTAAAAAAATTTGAACACTTACAAATGTTCAAATCAAGATGGAGTCACTCAGAGCAGTGATAACGAACCGGGATCCATGTCCCAAATTTGCCCTTATCACTAAGGGTACCTCAGGTTCGTGGTACAGAACTGTCACTATCAGTTTCAGACGCTGCCGTTTGGATTGTCTACGGCACCCCGGGTCTTTACCAAGGTAATGGCCGAAATGATGGTTCTTCTTCGAAGAAAAGGCGTCTTAATTATCCCTTACTTGGACGATCTCCTGATAAGGGCAAAGTCCAGGGAACAGTTGGAGGTCGGAGTAGCACTATCTCGGATACTGTTACAACAGCAGGGGTGGATTCTAAATATTCCAAAATCGCAGCTGATCCCGACAACAAGTCTCCTGTGCTTAGGGATGATTCTGGACACAGTCCAGAAAAAGGTGTTTCTCCCGGAAGAGAAAGCCAGGGAGTTATCCGAGCTAGTCAGGAACCTCCTAAAATCAGTGCATCATTGCACAAGGGCCATGGTAAAAAAATGGTGACTTCCTTCGAAGCAATTCCAGTCGGCAGATTTCATGCAAGAACTTTTCAGTGGGATCTGCTGGACAAATGGTCCGGATCGCATCTTCAGATGCATCAGCGGATAACCCTATATCCAAGGACAAGGGTGTCTCTCCTGTGGTGGTTACAGAGTGCTCATCTTCTAGAGGGCCGCAGATTCGGCATTCAGTTTTGGATGTTGGTGACCACGGAGGCCAGCCCGAGAGGCTGGGGAGCAGTCACACAAGGAAAAAATTTCCAGGGAGTGTGATCAAGTCTGGAGATTTTTCTCCACATAAATATAGCTAAGGGTAAATTTATAATGCTCTAAGCTTAGCAAGACCTCTGCTTCAAGGTCAGCCGGTATTGATCCAGTGGGATAAAACATCACGGCAGTCGCCCACGTAAATAGACAGGGCGGCACAAGAAGCAGGAGGGCAGTGGCAAAAACTGCAAGGACTTTTCGCTGGGCGGAAAATCATGTGATAGCACTGTCAGCAGTGTTTCATTCCGGGAATGGAAACTGGGAAGCAGACTTCCTCAGTAGGCACGACCTCCACCCGGCAGAGTGGGAACTTCATGGGGAAGTTTTCCACATAATTGTAAACCGTTGGGAATTACCAAAGGTGGACATGATGGCGTCCCGTCTGAACAAAAAACGGGACAGGTATTGCGCCAGGTTAAGAGACCCTCAGGCAATAGCTGTGGACGGTCTGGTAACACCGTGGGTGTACCAGTCGGTGTATGTGTTCCATCCTCTGCTTTTCATACCTAAGGTACTGAGAATTATAAGACGTAGAGGAGTAAGAACTATACTCATGGCTCCGGATTGGCCCAGAAGGACTTGGTACCCGGAACTTCAAGAGATGCTCACAGAGGACTTATGGCCTCTGCCGCTAAGAAGGGACTTGTTTCAGCAAGTACCATGTCTGTTCCAAGACTTACCGCAGCTGCGTTTGACGGCATGGCGGTGGAACGCTGGATCCTAAGGGAAAAGGCATTCAGGAAGAGGTCATTCCTACCCTGGTCAAAGCCAGAAAGGAGGTGACCGCACAACATTATCACCACATGTGGCGAAAATATGTTGCGTGGTGTGAGGCCAGGAAGGCCCCACGAAGAAATTTCAACTCGGTCGATTCCTGCATTTCTTGCAAACAGGAGTGTCTATGGGCCTCAAATTGGGGTCCATTAAGGTTCAAATTTCGGCCCTGTCGATTTTTCTTCCAGAAAGAATTGGCTTCAGTTCCTGAAGTCCAGAAGTTTGTCAAGGGAGTATTGCATATACAACCCCCTTTTGTGCCTCCAGTGGCACTGTGGGATCTCAACGTAGTTCTGGGATTCCTCAAAACACATTGGTTTAAAACCAGTCAAATCTGTGGATTTGAAGCATCTCACATGAAAAGTGAACATGCTCTTGGACCTGGCCTGGACCAGGCGAGTGTCAAATTGGTGGGTTTTTTTTTTCTCAAAAAAGCCCATATCTGTTTGTCCTTTCGGACAGGGCAGAGCTGCGGACTCGTCCCCAGTTCTCTCCCTAAGGTGGTGTCAGTGTTTCACCTGAACCAGCTTATTGTGGTGTCTTGCGCCTACTAGGGACTTGGAGGACTCCAAGTTGCTAGATGTGGTCAGGGCCCTGAAAATATAGGTTCTAGGACGGCTGGAGTCAGGAAAACTGACTTGCTGTTATCCTGTATGCACCCAACAAACTGGGTGCTCTTGCTTTTAAGCAGACTTTTGCTAGTTGGATGTGTAATACAATTCAGCTTGCACATTCTGTGGCAGGCCTGCCACAGCCAAAATATGTAAATGCCCATTCCACAAGGAAGGTGGGCTCATCTTGGGCGGCTGCCCGAGGGGTCTCGGCTTTACAACTTTGCCGAGCGGCTATTTAGTCAGGGGCAAACACGTTTGTAAAATCCTACAAATTTGATACCCTGGCTAAGGAGGACCTGGAGTTCTCTCATTCGGTGCTGCAGAGTCATCCGCACTCTCCCGCCCGTTTGGGAGCTTTGGTATAATCCCCATGGTCCTTTCAGGAACCCCAGCATCCACTAGGACGATAGAGAAAATAAGAATTTACTTACCGATAATTCTATTTCTCGGAGTCTGTAGTGGATGCTGGGCGCCCATCCCAAGTGCGGATTATCTGCATTACTTGTACATAGTTACAAAAATCGGGTTATTATTGTTGTGAGCCATCTTTTCAGAGGCTCCGCTGTTATCATACTGTTAACTGGGTTTAGATCACAGGTTGTACAGTGTGATTGGTGTGGCTGGTATGAGTCTTACCCGGGATTCATAAATCCTTCCTTATTGTGTACGCTCGTCCGGGCACAGTACCTAACTGAGGCTTGGAGGAGGGTCATAGGGGGAGGAGCCAGTGCACACCACCTGATCCTAAAGCTTTACTTTTTGTGCCCTGTCTCCTGCGGAGCCGCTATTCCCCATGGTCCTTTCAGGAACCCCAGCATCCACTACGGACTCCGAGAAATAGAATTATCGGTAAGTAAATTCTTATTATTATTATTATTATTATTATTATTATTATTATTATTATTACTATTATTATTACTACTACTATTATTATTATTATTATTATTATTATTATAATGAAATCTGGTTTCTATGGGGTCAATTCTATTCGGCAACTAAAGAATAGCGCCGGGAATTAGCTCCCGACGCTATTCAATTCTGCTACTAGTTGCCCGCAATTGTCGGGAATTCTTCTCTCATCCCCGGGGGATGAGAGAAGAAACCCGACAAAAGTGCTGCCTCGCGGCCGGCGCGATGCTGATTCTGTCGGGAATCAGCCTCGCGCCGGGTAGTTAAGTCGGAGAATGTCCGTTCTCCCGACAAAACTACCTGTTAAGTCGGCGAGAACGGGACATCGCCGACTTAACTTTAGCTGAATTGAATAGCGTCGGGAGCTAATTCCCGGCGCTATTCTTTAGTTGCCGAATAGAATTGACCCCTATGGCTTGATTTGCACGTTATTATATGAAAATGCCTGTCAGTGGCTCCCCTTCCATCGCATCCAGTAGTTACTCATTACTGTGTGACTCACAGGGAGCTGTCCACAGCCTGCTAGTACTGGGAAGTGCTGGAACATGCCGTGCCACAGATTGTACTGTCAGGCTGGATGTGAGCTGCCCTTCCAATCACTCTCATTCACATTGGTTCATTGCCAATATAAGGGCTATGTGCAACCCTTTTAATATATATATATATATATATATATATATATATATATATATACTGCTCAAAAAAATAAAGGGAACACTAAAATAACACATCCTAGATCTGAATGAATGAAATATTCTTATTAAATACTTTGTTCTTTACATAGTTGAATGTGCTGACAACAAAATCACACAAAAATTATCGATGGAAATCAAATTTATTAACCCATTGAGGTCTGGATTTGGAGTCACCCTCTAAATTAAAGTGGAAAAACACACTACAGGCTGATCCAACTTTGATGTAATGTCCTTAAAACAAGTCAAAATGAGGCTCAGTAGTGTGTGTGGCCTCCACGTGCCTGTATGACCTCCCTACAACGCCTGGGCATGCTCCTGATGAGGTGGCGGATGGTCTCCTGAGGGATCTCCTCCCAGACCTGGACTAAAGCATCCGCCAACTCCTGGACAGTCTGTGGTGCATGGAGCGAGACATGATGTCCCAGATGTGCTCAATTGGATTCAGGTCTGGGGAACGGGCGGGCCAGTCCATAGCATCAATGCCTTCGTCTTGCAGGAACTGTTGACACACTCCAGCCACATGAGGTCTAGCATTGTCTTGCATTAGGAGGAACCCAGGGCCAACAGCACCAGCATATGGTCTTACAAGGGGTCTGAGGATCTCATCTCGGTACCTAGTGGCAGTCAGGCTAACTCTGGCGAGCACATGGAGGGCTGTGCGGCCCCCCAAAGAAATGCCACCCCACACCATTACTGACCCACTGCCAAACCAGTCATGCTGGAGGATGTTGCAGGCAGCAGAACGTTCTCCTTGGCGTCTCCAGACTCTGTCACGTCTGTCACATGTGCTCAGTGAGAACCTGCTTTCATCTGTGAAGAGCACAGGGCGCCAGTGGCGAATTTGCCAATCTTGGTGTTCTCTGGCAAATGCCAAACGTCCTGCACGGTGTTGGGCTGTAAGCACAACCCCCACCTGTGGGCGTCGGGCCCTCATACCACCCTCAAGGAGTCTGTTTCTGATGGTTTGAGTAGACACATGCACATTTGTGGCTTGCTGGAGGTCATTTTGTAGGGCTCTGGCAGTGCTCCTCCTGTTCCTCCTTGCACAAAGGCGGAGGTAGCGGTCCTGCTGCTGGGTTGTTGCTCTCCTACGGCCTCCTCCACGTCTCCTGATGTACTGGCCTGTCTCCTGGTAGCGCCTCCATGCTCTGGACACTACGCTGACAGACACAGCAAACCTTCTTGCCACAGCTCGCATTGATGTGCCATCCTGGATGAGCTGCACTACCTGAGCCACTTGTGTGGGTTGTAGGGAGGTCATACAGGCACGTGGAGGCCACACACACTACTGAGCCTCATTTTGACTTGTTTTAAGGACATTACATCAAAGTTGGATCAGCCTGTAGTGTGTTTTTCCACTTTCATTTAGAGGGTGACTCCAAATCCAGACCTCCATGGGTTAATAAATTTGATTTCCATTGATCATTTTTGTGTGATTTTGTTGTCAGCACATTCAACTATGTAAAGAACAAAGTATTTAATAAGAATATTTCATTCATTCAGATCTAGGATGTGTTATTTTAGTGTTCCCTTTATTTTTTTGAGCAGTGTATAATAAAGGTTTTAAGCCTAGTCTAAAGGTTAGTGCGGTTTTCCTGTTCTATAAGATTTCCTAAACGGGCAGCAACACACTTCATGGTACAAAAATAGCATCTTGGGGTTTTGTTTTTTTGGTCAATTAATGGTACAGTTTCATTTTTAGTTTTGTTGTAAATTATTATTATTGTTGTTACTTTTTATAATGAAATTGGAGGGGAGACTCCACAAAATTTCCCCATTTGTGTAGGATTTCCCAGCTGTTTTCATAGAACAATGACTTTGCATTCTATAGATGGTATTGACCAACACGCATCCCGTCATTTCAGTTGTCTGTCTCCAGGCGTGGAGAGAAACCTTTGTCCGCTTGCAGGCCTGGACATAAAAGATGGCACATGTCCCTCCCGCATGGGGTAATCTAAGCAGTATCCATTCTCCTCATCTATATATTGAGTGTTAATAAAAGGTCAGGGTTGTGAGGTCAAAAGGGGCAATGTGTGAACCGCTTCTAATTGCCAGTAGTGCCTTGTATTGGGGGCAGGGAGGTATACAACTACTGTACATGAGAATCCCATTGTCTATCATTGTGCACAGTTGATACAATACGTCCTTATTTAGACCGATGTTAATCCTTATGTATGGATGGCACCTGAACTTGGCACAGATCTGTCCTGACTTGCCGCATGGATACAATTGCAGCGTCTCTGCCCGGACAGACTTCATGTTATGAGTCTATTGCTGTCTGCTGTGTGGCCTCCGTTTGTTTGTTCCAGCAACTGTCCCGTCTGATACAAAGCTCCGTAGCCACTTAGCCGCTTATTGAATATAGGCATCCAAGTGTAACGCCTGCGGCCCGGGACAAGCCTGGCACTAACAAAGGAAGGTTGATTATGTGTAACCTTTCAAGTGTCGCCGGGCATGTAACACAGCCGCAGATGCCCCTTCTCGCCTTACGTCGGGAGATCACTGCTCTAGGACAGAACATTGCTCCCACGGAGGGTGATATTTCCGTCTGATACCTGGATCTAAAGTAAAACTAAATCAAGTGATATTTAAGAGCAGAGATGCACCAACACTTGTATGTGCCCCTTTCTCTCCTATGGGCACTAGTGTTCACTAGTGACCCAAATAGTGATCACAGAACAATGTGCATTCCTTTATGTTGAGTGGTTCTGGGAGCAGCCAGGACATGTCCTTATTTCATTTCGGCACCAGTCCTTTACTTCCTGCAGACAGGATTCCTGAGTTTCAAGATAAATCCCCTGCACGGCTTGTCACACGTCCCAGTGGGCTGGCTTTCAAATACAATTGTGATTAAATTATTGATTGTGACGTGTTTTACTCAAGATGTAAAAATAACTATTGTAAGGGTGGTTCTATGCTGCTATAAGAGTTTGGCTGTTTGTACAAAAAACAAAACCGGGCTCGCCTATTGGGGGTAATTCCAAGTTGATCGCAGCAGGAATTTTGTTAGCAGTTGGGCAAAACCATGTGCACTGCAGGGGAGGCAGATATAACATGTGCAGAGAGAGTTAGATTTGGGTGTGGTGTGTTCAATCTGCAATCTAATTTGCAGTGTAAAAATAAAGCAGCCAGTATTTACCCTGCACAGAAATAAAATAACCCACCCATATCTAACTCATTCTGCACATGTAATATCTGCCTCCCCTGCTGTGCACATGGTTTTGCCCAACTGCTAACAAAATTCCTGCTGCGATCAACTTGGAATGACCCCCATTGTACTGTTTCTATAAGGGAAATGTAACGATTCATTGTTACTTCTGTAAACCGAATCATCTTTCATCTGCTCCAGCAGAATCTTTTTGTCTGGAACGCATGCTATGTGCCACTCAAAAAATCTCTGCCGTAACAATGAATATTATAGCAAAAAACCGAGGGATTTGGTGCCGTCGATGGGAGTATTGAGTAGAAGATGGTATAAGTAACAGAATGAAAGATACATGAGGGAAAAGGGCCCTGCTCGTGAGAGCTTACATTCTAAAGGGGAGACAGGCGTGACACAGACGGGGTAGACGGTGAGCGAGGCACAGAGGGTTAAGATGAGAGTTGGCTGGGTTTGGTGAAGAAGTGAAGTTTTGTGGAGAGTCAGATAGGGAGAGGAAACACATTCACCATACCCAGGCAGTTCAGTTAGAAACAGCAAGTCGTGGATGTGGCACATTAACTCTGCTGTGTGTATATGAATAAGTGAGGAAATCATACTGAATGTCCCCCCAATAAACTGACACACAGCATAACAGGATGGCGTAGGAGACTGCTAGTGGCCGTAAGCTAAGTACTTGTTGCCATAAGGACAGTGCAGGAGGCTGTTATTGGGCATAAGGACAGTGCAGGAGGCTGTTATTGGGCATAAGGACAGTGCAGGAGGCTGTTATTGGCCATAAGGACAGTGCAGGAGGCTGTTATTGGGCATTAGGACAGTGCAGGAGGCTGTTATTGGGCATAAGGACAGTGCAGGAGGCTGTTATTGGCCATAAGGACAGTGCAGGAGGCTGTTATTGGGCATTAGGACAGTGCAGGAGGCTGTTATTGGGCATTAGGACAGTGCAGGAGGCTGTTATTGGGCATAAGGACAGTGCAGGAGGCTGTTATTGGGCATAAGGACAGTGTAGGAGGCTGTTATTGGGCATAAGGACAGTGCAGGAGGCTGTTATTGGGCATTAGGACAGTGCAGGAGGCTGTTATTGGGCATAAGGACAGTGCAGGAGGCTGTTATTGGGCATTAGGACAGTGCAGGAGGCTGTTATTGGGCATAAGGACAGTGCAGGAGGCTGTTATTGGGCATAAGGACAGTGCAGGAGGCTGTTATTGGCCATAAGGACAGTGCAGGAGGCTGTTATTGGGCATAAGGACAGTGCAGGAGGCTGTTATTGGCCATAAGGACGGTGCAGGAGGCTGTTATTTGGCATAAGGACAGTGTAGGAGGCTGTTATTGGGCATAAGGACAGTGCAGGAGGCTGTTATTTGGCATAAGGACAGCGTAGGAGGCTGTTATTGGGCATAAGGACAGTGCAGGAGGCTGTTATTGGGCATAAGGACAGTGTAGGAGGCTGTTATTGGGCATAAGGACAGTGTAGGAGGCTGTTATTGGGTATAAGGACAGTGTAAGAGGCTGTTATTGGGCATAAGGACAGTGTAGGAGGCTGTTATTGGGTATAAGGACAGTGTAGGAGGCTGTTATTGGGTATAAGGACAGTGCAGGCGGGTGTTACTTGGCATATGGTGTCACAGGGTTGTTTTTGCAACTTTTGTTAATTAAGGAAAGATGATAGCCAGCACATGAATTTCAGTAAATAAGGCTAGGAAGTATTTTAGGACACATTAGTGTATATCAATACGGATATTTAAGTGCATATATAAAAGTTTGTAAAATGTTGGAAAAAAGACGGAACACCCATCTGCAAGTTAAAAAACAACAACATTCCTACCAATACTACACCAACATACCTGTCCCACGTCATTACACCTCTACATACCTGTCCCACGTCATTACACCTCCACATACCTGTCCCACATCATTACACCTCACCATACCTGTCCCACGTCATTACACCTCCACATACCTGTCCCACATCATTACACCTCACCATACCTGTCCCCCCCATCATTACACCTCGCCATACCTGTCCCACATCATTACACCTCTGCATACCTGTCCTACATCATTACACCTCACCATACCTGTCCCCCATCATTACACCTCACCATACCTGTCCCTCATCATTGCACCTATACATACCTGTCCCACATCATTACACCTCACCATACCTGTCCCACATCATTACACCTCTACATACCTGTCCCACATCATTACACCTCACTATACCTGTCCCACATCATTACACCTCACCATACCTGTCCTACATCATTACACCTCACCATACCTGTCCCACATCATTACACCTCTACATACCTGTCCTACATCATTACACCTCACCATACCTGTCCCCACATCATTATTCCTCTACATACCTGTCCCCACATCATTATACCTGTCCCACATCATTACACCTCACCGTACCTGTCCTACATCATTACACCTCTACATACCTGTCCCACATCATTACCCCTCACCATACCTGTGCCACAACATTACACCTCTGCATACCTGTCCCACATCATTACACCTCACCATACCTGTCCCACATCATTACCCCTCACCATACCTGTCCCACATCATTACACCTCACCGTACCTGTCCTACATCATTACACCTCTACATACCTGTCCCACATCATTACACCTCTACATACCTGTCCCACATCATTACACCTCACCATACCTGCCCCCATCATTACACCTCTACATACCTGTCCCACATCATTACACCTCTACATACCTGTCCTACATCATTACTCCTCTACATACCTGTCCCACATCATTACACCTCACCATACCTGCCCCCATCATTACACCTCTACATACCTGTCCCACATCATTACACCTCACCGTACCTGTCCCACATCATTACACCTCACCATACCTGTCCCACATCATTACAGCTCTACATACCTGTCCCACATCATTACGCCTCTACATATCTGTCCCACATCATTACACCTCACCGTACCTGTCCTACATCATTACACCTCACCATACCTGTCCCACATCATTACACCTCACCGTACCTGTCCTACATCATTACACCTCACCGTACCTGTCCCACATCATTACACCTGTACATACCTGTCCCCCCCATCATTACACCTCACCATACCTGTCCCACATCATTACACCTCTACATACCTGTCCCACATCATTACCCCTCACCGTACCTGTCCCACATCATTACCCCTCACCGTACCTGTCCTACAT
This sequence comes from Pseudophryne corroboree, assembly GCF_028390025.1. Taxonomy (NCBI): domain Eukaryota; kingdom Metazoa; phylum Chordata; class Amphibia; order Anura; family Myobatrachidae; genus Pseudophryne; species Pseudophryne corroboree. The sequence continues at coordinate 8,491,933 of NC_086450.1, read as the reverse complement.
CATTACACCTCACCGTACCTGTCCCACATCATTACACCTCACCGTACCTGTCCCACATCATTACTCCTCACCGTACCTGTCCTACATCATTACACCTCACCGTACCTGTCCCACATCATTACACCTTACCATACCTGTCCCACATCATTACACCTCTACATACCTGTCCCACATCATTACCCCTCACCGTACCTGTCCTACATCATTACACCTCACCGTACCTGTCCCACATCATTACACCTCACCATACCTGTCCCACATCATTGCACCTCTACATACCTTTCCCACATCATTACACCTCTACATACCTGTCCTACATCATTATACCTCTACATACCGGTCCCCATCATTACACCTCACCATACCTGTCCCACATCATTACACCTCACCATACCTGTCCCACATCATTACACCTCTAGATACCTGTCCCACATCATTACACCTCTACATACCTGTCCCACATCATTGCACCTCTACATACCTGTCCCACATCATTACACCTCTACATACATGTCCCACATCGTTACACCTCACCATACCTGTCCTACATCATTACACCTCACCATACCTGTCCCACATCATTACACCTCTACATACCTGTCCCACATCATTACACCTCACCATACCTGTCCCACATCATTACACCTCTACATACCTGTCCCACATCATTACACCTGTACATACCTGTCCCACATCATTACACCTCACCATACCTGTCCTACATCATTATACCTCTACATACCTGTCCCACATCATTACACCTGTACATACCTGTCCCACATCATTACACTTTTACATACCTGTCCCACCTCATTACACCTCTACATACCTGTCCCACATCATTACACCTCTACATACCTGTCCCACATCATTACACCTCACCATACCTGTCCCACATCATTACACCTCGCCATACCTGTCCCACATCATTACACCTCACCATACCTGTCCCACGTCATTACACCTCTACATACCTGTCCCTCGTCATTACACCTCTACATACCTGTCCCACATCATTACACCTCACCATACCTGTCCCACATCATTACCTCTCACCATACCTGTCCCACATCATTACACCTCTACATACCTGTCCCACATCATTACACCTCTACATACCTGTCCCACATCATTACACCTCACCATACCTGTCCCACATCATTACACCTCACCATACCTGTCCCACATCATTACACCTCTACATACCTGTCCCCCATCATTACACCTCTACATACCTGTCCCACATCTTTACACCTCACCATACCTGTCCCACATCATTACACCTCACCGTACCTGTCCTACATCATTACACCTCACCATACCTGTCACACATCATTACACCTCTACATACCTGTCCCACATCATTACACCTCACCGTACCTGTCCTACATCATTACACCTCACCATACCTGTCACACATCATTACACCTCTACATACCTGTCCCACATCATTACACCTCACCATACCTGTCCTACATCATTACACCTCACCATACCTGTCCCACATCATTACACCTCTACATACCTGTCCCACATCATTACACCTCACCATACCTGTCACACATCATTACACCTCACCATACCTGTCCTACATCATTACACCTCTACATACCTGTCCCACATCATTGCACCTCACCATACCTGTCCCACATCATTGCACCTCTACATACCTGTCCCACATCATTATACCCATTTTCCTGCTTTTTAGAGAAAATCACCTGAAAATGTCTTTATTGGACATATTTTCTTATGTAAATTCATCCTTTAGTGTTCCCGCGAGGGTGCGGGGGCAGCATGTGCGCATGCGCACGAAAAGGTTGCTTGGCCAGCCGGGGAGGGGGTTAAGGCCCCTCCGGCGTCACTATTGGGGCAGTGCGGCCCCAGTCAGTGTCACGAATGAGGATGTGCCTGGCCGTCGATGTGACTGATGTGGGCGTGCCCGGCACTTGTGGCGGTGATGGGATTCCCCCACGCTCTCCCTTTAATGTGAATAGATGCCTTTTTCGTGTGTGCGGCTTTTGTTCACGTGGCAGCGGCATCAGCAGACTGTTTTAGCAGGGCGCCAGTAAAAAGGCAAGGGCGCATTTAGCCCTTTAATAATAAGGCAGGGCGCGGGACTCCCTGCTAAAACACCCCAGCGTGTGCTCTACATCATTACTCATTGGGAGGGCGTCTCGGGGGTTCTGTCTTGTGTCCCAAATATTATTTCCGTGACATACGGATTTTCCTACTTGTCACTTAGTCGTTATCTGTGCGCTGCAATCCACGCTATCTCCCGTTGACACTTACATTAACCTAACATGAGCTTCTAGCTGAATAGCGAAAGGTCGCGGCCGCTGGCGTTTTACCTGCATTACGAAATTTTCGCCAAACACTAACCGAATCGTCCCCTTCGTGTTTGTGTGCGTTATGCCCCGCACACGTGCGCTTATTCTGTGTTATCATGAGCTTTTATTGTAACTCTTCATCTTTCCATAGGAACCCTCTTGGAACAATCCTGCGTGGCGGTGTCCTTGGGGGGCGCATCACCCATAACGCAGATATGATGCATAAGGTTTAAAATCAGGTAAGATCCATCCAGTGGACCCTCAGTGTCATATAGTGTACGGGATTTATCCCCTCTGGGCCACCGCCCCGCACAATGAGGCATCTGTTACCTCCAACCATTGTCCTCTTTGTTTCCCCAGCGAATGTTCACAAGGCAGAGAGTCACGTGATGTATGAAGGCAAACACATCCACTTCTCTGAGGTTGATAACAAGCCCCTATGCTCCTACAGCCCCAAGCTCTGCAAGCAGAGAAGACTCAACGGCTACGCCTTCTGTATCCGACACGTTCTGGAGGACAAGACCGCCCCCTTCAAGCAATGTGAATATGTGGCCAAGTACAACAGCCAGCGTTGCACTAATCCCATCCCCAAATCGGAGGACCGTAGGTATGCAGAGCGATGGTCGCTACCGCCGGTGATTAGTTGATGTTTTTGGGAAAAACTTGTATTTTTTATCATATATCACTTTATAGCAAATGTAAACATTAACGGTGACGTTTCCACAGTGGGCCCGGACGTAATGATGCCCGCGTTCTGTGGCCGTGCAGGATTTTTAAACGGTAAATCACTTACAAGGCGTGGTTTTGCCTTGTAAGTGATCTGCCCCCTTAAAAAATACGTCCGAGTTTAGCCGACATCTCGCGAGATCACTGAACTCGGCTGTTATTACATCCAGGACCATTGTAAGATATTTAAACTAATTACAACTAATTGCCCCTAACTTACAATGCACCTGCAGATCTTTGTACAAAACCCTACGTACGGGCTGCACACAAAAGTCTACGAGGTCGCAGCCAAATTGACTCGCTCCTAATTGAATTGACTCCAAACTTTATATGAAACTTCCTAAAGCTGGTTTTAGCGATATTTGTGAATCCTGAGAAGCGGCTGGTTTTTATAGAATTGCTTTTCTTTTAGATATTTTACATATGCTTTACACGTACTTCCATCAAGAATGCAGAGAGCCGCAGTTACTGCGTGCAGCTACGAGTCTCTGTGGCCGCTGGCTTTATTTCAGGGGTAAAAGTAAAACTCAGAACCTTCATTTTTTTATTATTATTTTTATTTTCTCTGACGTCCTAAGTGGATGCTGGGACTCCGTAAGGACCATGGGGAATAGCGGCTCCGCAGGAGACTGGGCACAACTAAAGAAAGCTTTAGGACTACCTGGTGTGCACTGGCTCCTCCCACTATGACCCTCCTCCAGACCTCGGTTAGAATCTTGTGCCCGGCTGAGCTGGATGCACACTAGGGGCTCTCCTGAGCTCCTAGAAAAGAAAGTATACTTTTAGGTTTTTTATTTTCAGTGAGACCTGCTGGCAACAGACTCACTGCTACGAGGGACTAAGGGGAGAAGAAGCGAACTCACCTGCTTGCAGCTAGTTTGGGCTTCTTAGGCTACTGGACACCATTAGCTCCAGAGGGATCGAACACAGGCCCAGCCTCGGTCGTCCGGTCCCGGAGCCGCGCCGCCGTCCCCCTTACAGAGCCAGAAGCAAGAAGATGGTCCTGGAAATCGGCGGCAGAAGACTTCGGTCTTCAACAAGGTAGCGCACAGCACTGCAGCTGTGCGCCATTGCTCCTCATGCACACCTCACACTCCGATCACTGATGGGTGCAGGGCGCTGGGGGGGGGGCGCCCTGAGCAGCAATATTAAACACCTTGCTGGCATAAAACTCACATAATATAGTCTTAGAGGCTATATATGTGACAAATACCCCTGCCAGATATCCATAAAAAAGCGGGAGCAGTCAGCCGAAAAAGGGGCGGAGCTATCTCCCTCAGCACACTGGCGCCATTTTCCCTCACAGCTCCGCTGGAAGGATCGCTCCCTGGCTCTCCCCTGCAGTTTCAAGACTACAAAGGGTAAAAAAGAGAGGGGGGGCACTAAATTTAGGTGCAGTAGTATACATATAAGCAGCTATAAGGGAAAATCACTCAGTTATAGTGTTAATCCCTGTGTTATATAGCGCTCTGGTGTGTGCTGGCATACTCTCTCTCTGTCTCCCCAAAGGGCTTTGTGGGGTCCTGTCCTCAGTCAGAGCATTCCCTGTGTGTGTGCGTTGTGTCGGTACGGCTGTGTCGACATGTTTGATGAGGAGGCTTATGTGGAGGCGGAGCAGGTGCCGATAAATGTGATGTCACCCCCTGCGGGGTCGACACCTGTGTGGATGGTTATGTGGAAGGAATTACGTGACAGTGTCGACTCCTTACATAAAAGGTTTGACGACATAGCAGATGTGGGACAGCCGGCTTCTCAGCCTGTGCCTGCCCAGACGTCTCTAAAGCCATCAGGGACTCTAAAACGCCCGCTACCTCAGATGGCAGACACAGATGTCGACACGGATACTGACTCCAGTGTCGACGATGATGAGACTAGTGTACATTCCAATAGAGCCACCCGTTACATGATTACGGCAATGAAAAATGTGTTGCATATTTCTGATATTATACCAGGTACCACAAAAAAGGGTATTATGTTTGGGGAGAAAAAAACTACCAGTGGTTTTTCCCCCATCTGATGAATTAAGTGAAGTGTGTGAAGAAGCGTGGGCTTCCCTCGATAAGAAACTGGTAATTTCTAAAAAGTTACTAATGGCGTACCCTTTCCCGCCAGAGGACAGGTCACGTTGGGAGACATCCCCTAGGGTGGATAAAGCGCTCACACGTCTGTCAAAAAGGTGGCACTACCGTCTCCGGACACGGCCGCCCTAAAGGAGCCTGCAGATAGAAAGCAGGAGGCTATCCTGAAGTCTGTATATACACACTCAGGTATTATACTGAGACCGGCTATTGCTTCAGCATGGATGTGCAGTACTGCAGCTGCGTGGTCAGATTCCCTGTCGGAAAACATTGATACCCTAGACAGGGACACTATATTGCTAACCGTAGAGCATATTAAAGACGCTGTCTTGTACATGAGAGATGCACAGAGGGATATTTGCCGGCTGGCATCTAAAATAAACGCAATGTCCATTTCTGCCAGGAGAGGATTGTGGACTCGGCAGTGGACAGGAGATGCAGATTCTAAAAGGCACATGGAGGTTTTGCCTTACAAGGGTGAGGAGTTGCTTGGGGATGGTCTCTCGGACCTCGTTTCCACAGCGACAGCTGGGAAGTCGGCATTTTTACCCCATGTTCCCTCACAGCCAAAGAAAGCACCGTATTATCAGGTACAGTCCTTTCGGCCCCAGAAAGGCAAGCGGGTTAGAGGCGCGTCCTTTCTGCCCAGAGGCAGAGGTAGAGGGAAAAAGCTGCAACATACAGCCAGTTCCCAGGAACAAAAGTCCTCCCCCGCTTCCTCTAAGTCCACCGCATGACGCTGGGGCTCCACAGGCGGAGCCAGGTGCGGTGGGAGCCCGTCTCAAGAACTTCAGCGACCAGTGGGCTCGCTCACGGGTGGATCCCTGGATTCTACAAGTAGTATCTCAGGGGTACAAGCTGGAATTCGAGACGTCTCCCCCTTGCCGTTTCCTCAAATCTGCCTTGCCGACAGCTCCCCCGGACAGGGAGGCAGTGATGGAGGCGATTCACAAGCTATGTTCTCAGCAGGTGATAATCAAGGTAACCCTCCTTCAACAAGGACGGGGTTACTATTCCACAATGTTTGTGGTACCGAAACCGGACGGTTCGGTGAGACCCATTTTAAATTTAAAATCCTTGAACACTTATATAAGAAGGTTCAAGTTCAAAATGGAATCGCGCAGGGCGGTGATTGCAAGCCTGGACGAGGGGGTTTCCATGGTATCACTGGACATCAAGGATGCTTACCTGCATGTCCCCATTTACCCTCCTCACCAGGAGTACCGCAGTTTTGTGGTACAGGACTGTCATTACCAATTCCAGACGTTGCCGTTTGGTCTGTCCACGGCACCGAGGGTATTTACCAAGGTAATGGCCGAATTGATGATACTCCTTCGGAGAAAGGGAGTTTTAATTATCCCGTACTTGGACGATCTCCTTATAAAGGCGAGGTCCAGGGAACAGTTGTTGATCGGTGTAGCACTAGCTCGGGAAGTGCTACAACAGCACGGCTGGATCCTGAATATTCCAAAGTCGCAGCTGGTTCCTACAATGCGTCTACTGTTCCTGGGGATGGTTCTGGACACAGAACAGAAAAAAGTATTTCTCCCGGAGGAGAAGGCCAAGGAGTTGTCATCTCTAGTCAGAGACTTCCTAAAACCAAAACAGGTGTCGGTGCACCACTGCACGCGAGTCCTGGGAAAGATGGTGGCTTCTTACGAAGCAGTTCCATTCGGAAGGTTCCATGCAAGGATCTTTCAGTGGGATCTGTTGGACAAGTGGTCCGGATCGCATCTTCAGATGCATCGGCTGATAACCCTGTCTCCAAGGACCAGGGTGTCGCTGTTGTGGTGGCTGCAGAGTGCTCATCTTCTAGAGGGCCGCAGATTCGGCATACAGGACTGGGTCCTGGTGACCACGGATGCCAGCCTTCAAGGTTGGGGGGCAGTCACACAGGGAAGAAACTTCCAGGGACTATGGACAAGTCAGGAGACTTCCCTACACATAAATATTCTGGAACTAAGGGCCATTTACAATGCCCTTAGTCAGGCAAGACCCCTGCTTCAACACCAGCCGGTGCTGATCCAGTCAGACAACATCACGGCGGTCGCCCATGTAAACCGACAGGGCGGCACAAGAATCAGGATGGCAATAGCAGAAGCCACAAGGATTCTCCGATGGGCAGAAAATCATGTGTTAGCACTGTCAGCAGTGTTCATTCCCGGAGTGGACAACTGGGAAGCAGACTTTCTCAGCAGACACGACCTCCACCCGGGAGAGTGGGGACTTCATCCAGAAGTCTTCCAAATGATTGTACACCGGTGGGAAAGGCCACAGGTGGACATGATGGTGTCCCGCCTCAACAAAAAGCTAAAAAATATATTGCGCCAGGTCAAGGGACCCTCAGGCGATAGCTGTGGACGCTCTGGTAACACCGTGGGTGTACCGGTCAGTGTATGTGTTCCCTCCTCTGCCTCTCATACCCAAGGTACTGAGACTAATAAGAAGGAGAGGAGTAAGAACTATACTCATTGTTACGGATTGGCCAAGAAGAGCTTGGTACCCAGAACTTCAAGAAATGATCTCAGAGGACCCATGGCCTCTGCCGCTCAGACAGGACCTGCTGCAGCAGGGGCCCTGTCTGTTCCAAGACTTGCTGCGTTTGACGGCATGGCGGTTGAACGCCGGATCCTGAAGGAAAAGGGCATTCCGGAGGAAGTTATCCCTACGCTTATTAAAGCTAGGAAAGAAGTGACCGCAAACCATTATCACCGCATATGGCGGAAATATGTTGCGTGGTGTGAGGCCAGGAAGGCCCCAACGGAGGAATTTCAGCTAGGTCGATTTCTGCACTTCCTACACTCAGGGGTGACTATGGGCCTAAAATTGGGTTCCATTAAGGTCCAGATTTCGGCTCTATCGATTTTCTTCCAAAAAGAACTGGCTTCACTACCTGAAGTTCAGACATTTGTTAAGAGAGTGCTGCATATTCAGCCCCCTTTTATGCCTCCAGTGGCACCTTGGGATCTCAACGTGGTGTTGGATTTCCTAAAGTCGCATTGGTTTGAACCACTTAAAACCGTGGAACTAAAATATCTCACGTGGAAAGTGGTCATGCTGTTGGCCTTGGCTTCGGCCAGGCGTGTGTCAGAATTGGCGGCTTTGTCTTGTAAAAGCCCTTATCTGATTTTCCATATGGATAGGGCGGAATTGAGGACTCGTCCCCAATTTCTCCCTAAGGTGGTATCAGCTTTTCATTTGAACCAACCTATTGTAGTGCCTGCGGCTACTAAAGACTTGGAGGATTCCAAGTTGTTGGACGTAGTCAGGGCCCTGAAAATTTATGTTTCCAGGACAGCTAGTGTCAGGAAAACTGACTCGCTATTTATCCTGTATGCACCCAACAAGCTGGGTGCTCCTGCTTCAAAGCAGACTATTGCTCGCTGGATCTGTAGTACGATTCAGCTTGCACATTCTGCGGCTGGACTGCCGCATCCTAGATCAGTGAAAGCCCATTCCACGAGGAAGGTGGGCTCTTCTTGGGCGGCTGCCCGAGGGGTCTCGGCTTTACAACTTTGCCGAGCAGCTACTTGGTCGGGGTCAAACACATTTGCAAAATTCTACAAGTTTGATACCCTGGCTGAGGAGGACCTAGAGTTTGCTCATTCGGTGCTGCAGAGTCATCCGCACTCTCCCGCCCGTTTGGGAGCTTTGGTATAATCCCCATGGTCCTTACGGAGTTCCCAGCATCCACTAAGGACGTTAGAGAAAATAAGATTTCTCTAACGTCCTAGTGGATGCTGGGGACTCCGAAAGGACCATGGGGAATAGCGGCTCCGCAGGAGACTGGGCACAAAGTAAAAGCTTTAGGACTAGCTGGTGTGCACTGGCTCCTCCCCCTATGACCCTCCTCCAAGCCTCAGTTAAGATTTTGTGCCCGAACGAGAAGGGTGCAATCTAGGTGGCTCTCCTGAGCTGCTTAGAGTAAAAGTTTAAATAGGTTTTTTATTTTCAGTGAGACCTGCTGGCAACAGGCTCACTGCATCGAGGGACTAAGGGGAGAAGAAGCGAACTCACCTGCGTGCAGAGTGGATTGGGCTTCTTAGGCTACTGGACATTAGCTCCAGAGGGACGATCACAGGCCCAGCCATGGATGGGTCCCGGAGCCGCGCCGCCGGCCCCCTTACAGATGCTGAAGCAAGAAGAGGTCCATAAATCGGCGGCAGAAGACTTTCCTGTCTTCATAAGGTAGCGCACAGCACTGCAGCTGTGCGCCATTGCTCTCAGCACACTTCACACTTCGGTCACTGAGGGTGCAGGACGCTGGGGGGGGGCGTCCTGGGAAGCAATGAATTTACCTTATTTGGCAAAAAATACATCACATATAGCTCCTGGGCTATATGGATGTATTTAACCCCTGCCAGTTTTCCAGAGAAAAGCGGGAGAAGAGCCCGCCGTGAAGGGGGCGGGGCCTATCTCCTCAGCACACAGCGCCATTTTTCCCACACAGCTCCGCTGGTAGGAAGGCTCCCAGAATCTCCCCTGCATCCTGCAACTACAGAAACAGGGTAAAAAAGAGAGGGGGGCACTTATTTGGCAAAATAACAGATATAAGCAGCTATAAGGGATAGACACTTATTGTAAGGTTGTCCCTATACATATATAGCGCTCTGGTGTGTGCTGGCAAACTCTCCCTCTGTCTCCCCAAGGGGCTAAGTGGGTCCTGTCCTCTATCAGAGCATTCCCTGTGTGTGTGCTGTGTGTCGGTACGTTTGTGTCGACATGTATGAGGAGAAAAATGATGTGGAGACGGAGCAGAGTGTCTGTAACAGTGATGTCACCCCCTAGGGGGTCGACACCTGAGTGGATGTACTGTTGAAAATTACGTGACAGTGTCAGCTCTATATAAAAAAACAGTGGTTGACATGAGACAGCCGGCTACTCAGCTTGTGCCTGTCCAGACGTCTCATAGGCCGTCAGGCAGATGGCAGATACAGACGCCGACACGGATACTGACTCCTGTGTCGACGGTGAAGAGACAACCGTGATTTCCAGTAGGGCCACACGTTACATGATTGAGACAATGGAAAATGTTTTATACATTTCTGATAATACGAGTACCACCAAAAAAGGGGTATTATGTTCGGTGAGGGAAAAACTACCTGTAGTTTTCCTGAATCTGAGAAATAAAATGAGGTGTGTGATGATGCGTGGGTTTCCCCCCGATAACAATTAATAATTTCTTAAAAAGTATTGGCTGCATACCCTTTCCCGCCAGAGGTTAGGATGCATTGGGAAACACCCCCTAGGGGGGATAAGGCGCTCACACGCTTGTAAGAACAAGGGCTCTACCCTCTCATGAGATGGCCGCCCTTAAGGATCCTGCTGATAGAAAGCAGGAGGGTATCCAAAAAAGGTATTTACACACATACTGGTGTTAGACTGCGACCAGCTATCGCCTCAGCCTGGAGGTGCAGGGCTGGGTTGGCATGGTCGGATTCCCTGATTGGAAATATTGATATCCTAGATAAGGATAGTATATTATTGCCTATAGAGCATTTAAAAGATGCATTTCTATATATGCATGATGCACAGCGGAATAATTGCCGACTGGCATCAAGTATAAGTGCGTTGTCCAATTCTACCAGTAAAATGGTCAGGTGATGCGGATTCCAAACGGCATTTGGAAGTATTGCCTTTGAAAGGGGACATTTGGGGTCGGTCTTTTAGACCTGGTGGCCACGGCAACAGCTGGGAAATCCACGTTTGTACCCCAGGTCGCCTCTCAAAATAAGACGCCGTACTATCAGGCGCAGCCCTTTGTTGGCAAGCGGACAAAAGGTTCCTCTTTTCTGCTCGTGACAGAGGGAGAGGAAAAAGGCTGCAGAGATCAGCCAGTTCCCAGGAACAGAAACCCTTTCCCGCCTCTGCCAAGTCCTCAGTATGACGCTAGGGCTTTACAAGCTCAGGCACGGTGGGGGCCCGTTCTCAATGAATTTCAGTGCGCAGTGGGCTCACTCGCAAGTAGACCCCTGGATCCTTCAGGTAATATCTCAGGGGTACATATTGGAATTCGAGACGTCTCCCCCTCGCCGTTTCCAAAAGTCGACTTTACCGACGTCTCCCTCTGACAGGGAGGCAGTTTTGGAAGCCATTCACAAGCTGTATTCCCAGCAGGTGATAATCAAGGTACCCCTCCTGCAACAGGGAACGGGGTATTATTCCACACTATTGTGGTACCGAAGCCAGACGGCTCGGTGAGACCGATTCTAAAATCTAAAATCTTTGAACACTTACATACAGAGGTTCAAATTCAAGATTGAGTCACTCAGAGCAGTGATTGCGAACCTGGAAGAAGGGGACTACATGATGTCTCGGGACATCAAGGATGCTTACCTTCATGTCAAAATTTACCCTTCTCACCAAGGGTACCTCAGGTTTATGGTACAGAACTGTCACTATCAGTTCAGACGCTGCCGTAGGGATGGTCCACGGCACCCCGGGTCTTTACCAAGGTAATGGCCGAAATGATGATATTCCTTCGAAGGAAGGGAATTTTAGTTATCCCTTACTTGGACGATTCCCTGATAAGGGTAAGATCCAGGGAACAGTTGGAGGTCGGTGTAGCACTATCTCAGGTAGTGTTGCGGCAGCACGATTGGATTCTCAATATTCCAAAATCGCAGCTGGTTCCGACGACGTGTCTTCTGTTCCTAGGGATGATCCTGGACACAGTCCAGAAAAAGGTGTTTCTCCCGGAGGAGAAAGCCAGGGAGTTATCCGAACTAGTCAGGAACCTCCTCAAACCGAGCCAAGTCTCAGTGCATCAATGCACAAGGGTTCTGGGTAAAATGGTGGCTTCCTACGAAGCAATCCCATTCGGCAGATTCCACGCAAGAACTTTCCAGTGGGACCTGCTGGACAAATGGTCCGGGTCGCATCTTCAGATGCATCAGCGGATAACCCTGTCACCAAGGACAAGGGTGTCCCTCCTGTGGTGGTTGCAGAGTGCTCATCTTCTAGAGGGCCGCAGATTCGGCATTCAGGACTGGGTCCTGGTAACCACGGATGCCAGCCTGCGAGGCTGGGGAGCAGTCACACAGGGAAGGAATATCCAGGACTTATGGTCAAGCCTGGAGACATCACTTCACATAAATATCCTGAAGCTAAGGGACATTTACAATGCTCTAAGCTTAGCAAGACCTCTGCTTCAAGGACAGCCGGTGTTGATCCAGTCGGACAACATCACGGCAGTCACCCACGTAAACAGACAGGGTGGCACAAGAAGCAGAAGGGCAATGACAGAAGCTGCAAGGATTCTTCGCTGGGCGGAAAATCATGGGATAGCACTGTCAGCAGTATTCATTCCGGGAGTGGACAACTGGGAAGCAGACTTCCTCAGCACGACCTCCACCCGGGAGAGTGGGGACTTCACCCAGAAGTCTTCCACATGATTATAAACCGTTGGGAAAAAACTCGACAGGTATTGCGCCAGGTCAAGGGACCCTCAGGCAATAGCTGTAGACGCTCTGGTAACACTGTGGGTGTACCAGTCAGTGTATGTGTTCCCTCCTCTGCCTCTCATACCCAAGGTACTGAGATTGATAAGATGGAGAGGAGTAAGCACTATATTCGTGGCTCCGGATTGGCCAAGAAGGACTTGGTAACCGGAACTTCAAGAGATGCTCACGGAGGATCCGTGGCCTCTACCTCTAAGAAGGGACCTGCTCCAACAAGGACCCTGTCTGTTCCACGACTTACCGCGGCTGCGTTTGACGGCATGGCGGTTGAACGCCGGATCCTGAAGGAAAAAAAAGGCATTCCGGATGAAGTCATCCCTATCCTGATCAAAGCCAGGAAGGATGTAACCGCAAAACATTGTCGCCGCATTTGGCGAAAATATGTTGCGTGGTGCGAGGCCAGTAAGGCCCGACGGAGGAAATTCAGCTGGGTCGATTCCTACATTCCTGCAAACAGGAGTGTCTATGGGCCTGAAATTGGGGTCCATTAAGGTTCAAATTTCGGCCCTGTCAATTTTCTTCCAAAAGGAACTAGCTTCAGTCCCTGAAGTTCAGACGTTTGTAAAAGGGGTACTGCATATACAGCCTCCTTTTGTGCCTCCAGTGGCACTTTGGGATCTCAATGTAGTTTTTTGGGTTCCAAAAGTCACATTGGTTTGAACCACTTAAATCTGTGGAGTTAAAATATCTCACATGGAAAGTGGTCATGCTGTTGGCCCTGGCCTGGGCCAGGCGCGTGTCAGAATTGGCGGCTTTATCCTGTAAAAGCCCTTATCTGATTTTCCATTCGGACAGGGCGGAATTGAGGACTCGTCCTCAATTTATCCCTAAGGTGGTTTCAGCATTTCACTTAAACCAACCTATTTTGGTGCCTGCGGCTACTAGGGACTTGGAGGATTCCAAGTTGCTGGACGTAGTCAGGGCCCTGAAAATATATGTTTCCAGGACGGCTGGAGTCAGAAAATCTGACTCGCTGTTTATCCTGTATGCACCCAACAAGCTGGGTGCTCCTGCTTCTAAGCAGACGATTGCTCGTTGGATTTGTAGTACAATTCAGCTTGCACATTCTGTGGCAGGCCTGCCACAGCCAAAATCTGTAAAAGCCCATTCCACACGGAAAGTGGGCTCATCTTGGGCGGCTGCCCGAGGGGTCTCGGCTTTACAACTTTGCCGAGCAGCTACTTGGTCAGGGGCAAACACGTTTGCTAAATTCTACAAATTTGATACCCTGGCTGAGGAGGACCTGGAGTTCTCTCATTCGGTGCTGCAGAGTCATCCGCACTCTCCCGCCCGTTTGGGAGCTTTGGTATAATCCCCATGGTCCTTACGGAGTTCCCAGCATCCACTAGGACGTTAGAGAAAATAAGAATTTACTTACCGATAATTCTATTTCTCATAGTCCGTAGTGGATGCTGGGCGCCCATCCCAAGTGCGGATTGTCTGCAATACTTGTACATAGTTATTGTTACAAAAATCGGGTTATTATTGTTGTGAGCCATCTTTTCAGAAGCTCCTCTGTTATCATGCTGTTAACTGGGTTCAAATCACAAGTTGTACGGTGTGATTGGTGTGGCTGGTATGAGTCTTACCCGGGATTCAAAATCCTTCCTTATTGTGTACGCTCGTCCGGGCACAGTATCCTAACTGAGGCTTGGAGGAGGGTCATAGGGGGAGGAGCCAGTGCACACCAGCTAGTCCTAAAGCTTTTACTTTGTGCCCAGTCTCCTGCGGAGCCGCTATTCCCCATGGTCCTTTCGGAGTCCCCAGCATGCACTACGGACTATGAGAAATAGAATTATCGGTAAGTAAATTCTTATTTTTACTCACCGGTAAATCTATTTCTTGTAGTCCGTAGTGGATGCTGGGCGCCCATCCCAAGTGCGGATTGTCTGCAATACTTGTATATAGTTATTGTTTAACTAAAGGGTTATTGTTGAGCCATCTGTTGAGAGGCTCAGTTATTATTCATACTGTTAACTGGGTATAGTATCACGAGTTATACGGTGTGATTGGTGTGGCTGGTATGAGTCTTACCCGGGATTCAAAATCCTTCCTTATTGTGTCAGCTCTTCCGGGCACAGTATCCTAACTGAGGTCTGGAGGAGGGTCATAGTGGGAGGAGCCAGTGCACACCAGGTAGTCCTAAAGCTTTCTTTAGTTGTGCCCAGTCTCCTGCGGAGCCGCTATTCCCCATGGTCCTTACGGAGTCCCAGCATCCACTACGGACTACGAGAAATAGATTTACCGGTGAGTAAAATCTTATTTTAAGTTATATTTTCCTTTATTTTTATTTTTTTTATTGGACATTTAACTGTTTTTAGGGGGAAGGAAAGAGTCGGGGGCAAATGTAATATTTAGTTATATTTGCCAGCTGTGAAGCCTATTCCACTGTACACGTGAATTCATTCCTGGTATATAAGGTGGATGGCGTTACGTAAGTGCTGCTAGTATATGTATAAATGGCTGGTAATGTCACCTGCGGTTAGATACAACCAATGCGTTTCCTACAGTGAATGTTCTAGATACTGAAAGTGACTTTTGCTTCCATGCTCTGTGTAAACTGGGTGTGGTATGCAAGGTCGACCGCTATTGGTCGACAGGATCTGTAGGTCGACATGAGGTTTTTTTTTTTTTTGAGTGTCGTTTTCTCCGTAAAGTGATCAGGAACCCCAGTTAGTGCACCGTATCCCCTCGTAGTCCGCGTGGATCGTTAAGAATGAAAGAGGTCAAAAAAAGAAAAAAATAGTGAAAAACTCATGCCAATCTTTTGACCTGTCGACCTAGAGACCCTGTCGACCAATAGAGGTCCACCTATTTACTGTCAACCTAGAGACCGGATCCCGTGTAAACTCCTACAAGTCGTCATACAGTAACCCTGTGACTATTCTTATGCTCACAGTATGTGATACTCTGCCTCATGTTAGCTCTGGCCATAAAGACAAGTGTCCCTTGTTTCTGCAACCTGAATTGTACAGCACAACAGAATATGTTGGCGCCATATAAGTAATTGTTAATAAATACATAAATACTGAAGAATCTGTTTACAGCCTGGTTCTAGTTTCCCGCAGATTGAGAATACTCACCTGGCGACAATGTTTTGGTCGACAGTCAATAGGTCAACACCAAATGGTTGAAACATGTTTTTTTGGGCCATCACTACAAACGTTTATCCTTGCGGGCTCACTTTGCTGGCCACGCTTCGGACAAGGTTACTGCTTTCATTGGAAGCCCACATGGATAGTAAGCCACGTGAAAAACCCATTTGTGTGTCGACCGTTTGTACCTGCCGACCAGTACGCTGTCAATCTATCACTGAGGTGCCATTGCTAGTGTATGCACTATATGAGATGTTAGGCAAGAAATGTATGTTGCTGGACATTCAGACAGTACGTTTCTCTGACGTCCTGCGTTCAGGATACGGATTACTACTTTAGCCACGTCTGTATTAGAAAGATTGCAGAGGTGCTGCAGGCCAGGTTTTCTGTCTGATGTTCCCATGTGCTGCAATTGCTGCCGCTGATTCTTGTTTTCCTTCACCCACAAGGTACTGTAACAGTCACCTGCAGGTACTCGGCTTTATTCCCAAAAAGGAAAGGAAGAAAAAGAACGATGCACTGGAGGAAGTAAAGGCTAGACCTCAAATGGAAACCGTGGCCTTCAGCTTAACAGTGCCCACCCTGGCCTTGAAGATGCCCAATGGACTAGACGGGATGACCCTCTCTCCTCCCGGAGCCCGGCTCCCTCTCCACTACCTGGAAACGGACTTGGACGACTCCTTCACTTTTGAGGAAGAAGAGGAAGAGCTGAGGAAAGGAGCGTCGATAAAAAAGAAATTGCAGAGCAAGTTGGCCCAGAATCGGCAGCGGCAAAAAGAGACAGAGATTTTAAAAGTTCATCAAGAGCACTTTAGCCCTCACCCTGCACCTACTCAGCTGCAACCTCTGTCGCTACAGGAGCAGCACATGTCGGTACAACCTGCGCCAACGTCGCTGAAATCCGCCGGGCTAACACAGAACCTGGCCTGTACGTCACCTCAACCTCAGAATACCAGCTTGCCAGTACAGGGAGCGTCGCCTGTCACGCACACACTAGCACAAATAAGGAATCTGTCTAATAAGAGACCTCTTCCTGCCCCAACACTCTCCACAGAGCCGCCGCGGCCGGACCGGATTCAGGTGACAGCCCGAGCCTTACCTACGTACTCGTCCTGTGTGAGCCGGCTGCAGAGGCTGATGTCTCTGTGCACGCAGAAGCACCAGCTGGACGCAGATCTGTTTCCACATTTGGGTAAGTCCACACCGCAGAAACCTGAGTACGTTCTCATCTGTATATGCGTTGTACTATATAGCATGGAACTGTAACTGTACCACAAGTGTTGCTTGCAGGTAGGTAGACACGTGAGAAAAACTGACTGTCGGCACTCAGACAATGTTGACATAACACAGCACAGGCGTAATATTAGCGTTACGCCACGTTTACATGGGCATGTCTTGTTGGGAGGTGGTTCCCCTCTCTCCCACGGTACAGACAGTAACACTTCCTTCACTATTTAAAGCCCCTCCCCAAACCTATCATGTCCCTAGTCCACTTGTAGTGGTTTGGGGAGATGTAGAAGGCGGTCCTATACTCTTTCCACATGGAGTGTCTTTCCACTTAAGTTTGTGCGCCTGCGCAGAAGTGGGAGCAGGCGCTGTTTGTAGATTCTCGTCCCCAAAACACACCTGAAGAGGAACGTGCGTTCCTCTAATGTAGTGAACTGGAAAACATATTGCTTGTTGATTTTAAAATACAGTTTTCATGAATCGTTCAAAAAATGAAAGCGCTTATAGAAAGTGATCCCATCGCGATCCCCAAAATAAAACTTTGAGGATTTATTAACGACAGTATGAACAATTGTTGATTTTTTTTTATCAACATTTTTTTTTAAAATATGGCTTTTTGAGAAAATCAAAAATTTTTGTTTTTTAAAAAACTTCAATTTTAATGGAAACTGCTGTGTTATATATCATATGAAAGCCCATAGACAGGTTTAAAATTATTTATTATTTATTACCGGTTATTTATATAGCGCACACATATTCCGCAGCGCTTTACGGAGACTATTTGGCCATTCACATCAGTCCCTGCCCCAGTGGAGCTTACACTCTATATTCCCTGTCACATGTACACACACACACATTCATGCTAGGATTAATTTTGTTGGGAGCCAATTAACCTACCAGTATATTTTTGGATTGTGGGAGGAAACCAGAGTACCCGGAGGAAACCCACGCAAGTACGGGGAGAATATACAAACTCCACACAGTTAGGGCCATGGTGGGAATTGAACCCATGAGCTCAGTGCTGTGAGGAAGTAATGCTAACCATTACACCGTCCGTGCTGCCCAGACCTCGCCCACGTCTAGCTCAATTAGGTGAGCTGCAAGTGCAGTTTAAAAAAAATATTATTACAAAGTTTTCGTGAGAAAATTAAATTGCAGCGCATATAACTTCAAAACCAGTGTATTTATCAGCCTAAGATTTGGGGGGTTTATTTCCACCAATGGCAGCATTAATTATACCAAATTTTATTGCAATCTGAAACGCTCCGTTTGTAGGGTTAAGTATGATTTACGGACGGTCGGTAAGCCGGCAGCGGAGTAAACGCAAAGAGTCCCTTTGCAGCCGGGATCCCGACAGCCGGCAAATTAAACTGCAGCCCCGTTTGAAACCTGTTATTGATTTGTTGTGGAATAATCCTCTAGATGATCGTAGTGGCGTTGTCTGGCTGGTGCGCAGTGTTTACATCGCAGGTGTGGTCAGGGCATGTGCTTTCTGCTGTAACTCCTGCAGTACCACCTGCGTGGCGGGTTGCTAGCTATTGCAGGCAAAGTATGATGGGTTGTTGGGAGTTTGTTTCCCCCCCAAGGTCACTTCCTCGCAGCCCTCCCTTAGGGGCCATTATTGTAAAATGCTTTAGAGATTGCCCTGCAGCATGTATAGTCTCTTCCATCGCAGCCGCTGCCTCCTGCGTCATTCAGGATCACACTCACAGTAGCATCTCTGATAAGTGCTCTTCTTCTTCTTCTTCTGCTTTATCTGATTGCAGTTGGCTTATTCTGGCTGTCTGGTCTCTTATGCGCTTCTGTTGCATTTTGTGGCCGACCCTCAGTGTGAGCGTTGCTGCATATCCTGTAGTTTACGCCAGGGCTCTGCAAAATCCTACCTCCTGGTCATTTACACAGAACCCCACTGGTGGAGCAGAACCCGACTAATATTACTGCAGGGAAGAGTAATTGCTGCCACCAGGAATCTTGCAGGAAACATTTAGGACAGAGCGATTCCTCATGTGGCCTTCCAGCTGGCGTGGAATTCTACATCCCAGCATGCCCTGCCACGGTTTTGCTATTAGGACATGCTGGGATGTGTAGTTCCACAGCAGTTGGAGGGCTGCATGTTGAATAAGCCTGATTTAGGATCTTCTCCAATAGTTGCTGTTACAATTTTCCATGTGTGAATCGTTTCTGATTTAGGGCAAAGTGCGTATAGACATTCACCAGTAATGTGTCCCTAACATTGCTGTGTGTTTGTATGGTACTCGATGCTACCAGCAGATTCTATTCATGTCCGATAATATCACTGCATTAGTCTATCTGTGTATTCAGTTCTTGCACCTAGAGTTAAGGGCCCTACACACTATGCGATCCGCCGCCGAGGCTGCCCGACGGCGGATACGGGCGACCTGGCGGCGGGGGGAGTGATGGGCGGAGTGAAGTTTCTTCTCTCCCCCCCCCCCGTCACCCGGCTCCATAGCAGTGCAGGCAGATATGGACGAGATCGTCCATATTGACCTGCATGCACAGCCGACAGGGCACCAGCGATGAACGATGCGCGGCCCCGCGCATCGTTCATCGTTGCTACATCGACACTGAAAGATATTAACGGTATCTCGTTCATTAATGTAATATTGCCCAGTGTGTAGGGCCTATTAGGGTTTATTAGTACACCACCTCTTTGCATTTGGTGACATCTTGTGGCCGTCAGCAGTAATGCAGCTCTGTTTTGTGAAGCTTCCCCCCCCCACCCCCCCGCTTCTTTCTATTTGAAGAATAAAAAACAATTGTGTTGCGGGCTTCAAATGGCCATTTCCCTACTGATTTACAGCTTCATATCTCTGCTTCAGTCTCAATTTAATAACGCAAATGTGTAGCCCAATAACAACATAAACCTCCTTAATAGTACAGTGTGCAACCAGGGTTATTTGTAGCCTACCATCTGTGCCAGCCAGTTATAAAATGGGTAAAATAGATAGTGATGAGAAGCAGACACTCTTCTGTAGGCAGCTATCCTGACACATTTGTCTTACATGACTGTACATGACACCCAGTGCTGATAATAGCTACAGCGGAAAGATGCAGAATGTGTGGTCACAGTGTCACTGTAAGTAAGTAAGCGAGGGCCAGTAAAAACAAAAAATGCCCTATTTTTTTTTTTTAGTACTCAGTCACCCAGTCCATGCTGCAATGGGGAATTGGTGTTAGCCTCACCATAAGTGGGGTAGGCTGGGGGTAACGTCCCTTTCACTATTTCGTCTCCTCCTAAAATGTAACCTATCCCTACACAGATTCCCCTTTCTCGTATATAAATCCACATACACTTGCCAGACCTGTAGGAGGCCTGTACACTAAGAAACATACACTAAATCAGGTTGAACAGCTGTATATCCACATGGCTTCTCTCTCAGGCCTCTGTGGGTTGGTCGTATTACAGCTTTGTGAATAATGATGATTCCTGTCTCTGAATTTCAGTCTCCTCTCTGTTTCTTTCTCCCCAGGGCTGGACTGGTCAGAAGACAGTAGTGAGGAACAAGATGATTCTGATCGAGCATCTCCGTACAACGTTGCATGGTCATTCCGAGAGAGTCTGCATCACGACTGCAAAAAGTATGTGATATCTGTCAGTGATCCGTCACAGCTCAGCGCAGGAAGATCCATAAAAACTGCGTGAAATCATAACGCTCAGCACTTTCCTTTTATAAAAGGGAAGATAAAGCGTTTTATTTAATGAAGTGCGATTTTGGCAATATGTACAGATTTCCTGCAATTTTTTACATTTCATTTAAAAATTTAAATGGTCACAGGATTTAAAGTAGCCTTTTTTTACACTTTTATCACAACGTGGCTGACTTCTAGTGCAGCGTAGCTTGTCTAGAGGTAATCTGGGATCACACTAAGCCAGCCAGTCCGCCAACTTATCTGGCGATCGGTAAGTGCATACACAATTACCGATTGTCGGCCAGATGTGTTGTGTCCGTCGTCACAATTGGGCGGGCATTTACTTGTGCCCGTCCAGTTGTGATGTCAGTCGCCGGCAGCCTCTGCAGCAAGTGTACAGGCAGTCTGCAGACCGCCCGTACACACAACACGATGCGCCGATACATCTGCAGAAATACCAGCCATTGGCTGTACTGCGGGACCGGTGCAATGTGTCTGTGAATGACGTGGTTCACCGACATATTAGGGGTACACACCAGCCGACGCGCCCACTATAGATCAGCCAGTGTGTTCTGGGCCATGCCAGGTTTATAAAATCTATACACGTTATTGTTCTTCATCCACTAATACTATGTAATAAGTGACTTAATGAATAAAGTAATGATTTCCGCTTCCCTGTGACAGAATTACTAGTACTGGACGGTAGTGTTTTAGCTGGAAGCTGACGCTGCGCATTTTCCGTGTGTGATTGCAGGTATGACGCCGAGGTAGCGCACAGCAGGAGCTCTAGGGTTGCACAACTTTGCACTTACTTTCAACAAAAATACAAGCACCTCTGCCGCCTGGAGCGGGCAGACTCCTGCCAGAAGAAATACCGCCACACATTCCGGAGAGCGTTACAGAAAGCGGCCAGCAGCGAGCCTGAGTCTACCGGGCAAATGATGCAAGATCTTCACAGAGCTGCGTGTATGAGGACCAGGTGAGGGGAGAGGGAACATGGTAATAATGTTATTGCTGTACCACCATGTTTCCAGTCTCCAGAAGTATGCATGCACTTATATGCCCTGAGGATTTGTGTAGTCCTCTGGCAGCCGTCTGCCTCCTCCTTAGAGGGCTGCAGCCGAGCCCCCAAAAAAAGTTGGATTCTGTAGCAGCTCTTCTTTCTTCCATGACTTATTCTCAACTTCAGGGAATAACTTATTTAGCTGGGGGTGGAATTTTTTTGGGGTGCTTTCCACGTGTGGGTTTTTTATTTTGTTGAAGATTAATTTTCTTAGAGATGGTAGTATTCATCTCCCCTAGCCCCTCACCACCTCTCCCTTCCACCTTTCTCCTCTCTTCCCCTTCTACTATCCTTTTCCTCCTCTTCTTTTCCTTCTCCTCCTCTCCTCTTACTTCTTCTTTCCTTCTCCTCCCCTCCTCACTTCCCTGACAAAGTTCTAATAGAGTCTCTACAGTATGTCCCATGGCCCACTGTGCCCCCATTTGATTGAGAGAAAATGATTTAAAGTACAAAAATTCTGTATTTAGGTGGTCATTCCGAGTTGTTCGCTCACTGCCGATTTTCACAATGCAGCGATCAAGTGAAAAAAACTGCAAAAATGCGCATGCGCATGGTACGCAGCGCGCATGCGCTAAGTACTTTCACACAAAACTTTGTAGATTTGCACAAGCTCGAGCGACGTTTTTTCATCGCTCGAGTGATCGTAGTGAGTGACAGGAAGTGGGTGTTTCTGGGCGGCAATATGGCGTTTTCAGGGAGTGTGCTAAAAAACGCAGGCGTGCCAGGTAAAAACGCAGGAGTGGCTAAAGAAACGGGGGAGTGGCTGGCCGAACGCAGGGCGTGTTTGTGACGTCAAACCAGGAACTAAATGGACTGAGCTGATCGCAATCTGTGAGTAGGTCTGGAGCTACTCAGAAACTGCAAGGAATTATTTAGTAGCAATTCTGATAATCTTTCGTTCGCTATTCTGCTAAACTAAGATACACTCCCAGAGGGCGGCGGCCTAGTGTGTGCAATGCTGCTAAAAGCAGCTAGCGAGCGATCAACTCGGAATGAGGGCCTTAGTCCAGATAAAATAAAAATGGCGTTGGCTAATAATTCAGTTTTTTGGTAAATACTGAGATAACTTGCAGAACTAAGGAAATTAGGACTATTGAAATGCAGTCTAAGGGGCCCTATACACTAGCCGATCCGCCGCCGAGCTGCCCGACGACGGATACGGCCAACGAGCGACCTGGCGGGGGGGGGGGGGGGGCAGTGACGGGGGGAGTGAAGTTTCTTCACTCCCCCCGTCACGCGGCTGCATTGAAGTGCAGGCAAATATGGACGAGATCGTCCATATTGGCCTGCATGCACAGCCGACGGGAGACCAGCGATGAACGAGCGCGGGGCCGCGCATCGTTCATCGCTGGAGCCTCCACACTGAAAGATATGAACGAGTTCTCGTTCATTTATGAACGAGATCGTTCATATCTTTCAGAAAATCGGCCAGTGTGTAGGGCCTATAACAGTAGCACAAAATGAGGGTTGGACTATACGCTACACTTGTTCTTTCATTTTAAACAAGTGCTATCTCTTTTTGATAAGGTTTTCTCCTTTGTCAGGTGTATTACGTTGACGAGTTGTGTGTTATGTTGTTTCAGTTACAGACCTATTCAGCCAGAACTCAGAGAAACGCAATCAACGCTCTGCAGCGCAACTGTGCGGAGCACGGCATGTGCAAACAGAGCGCTCCCGTACACCAGGCACTGCTTTCAGCGTATCCTTTCCAAGAGAAACGTCCTTTTCCTGTCCTCCCGTAAGGGGGCTGCAGAGTGATAGACCTCGTGTTTCTTGCCTGTTTAGCGTAGTCCAAGCAGCTCTATTCCGTCTGCGCTCTGTCGTGGGCAGAACCGTGGTTTCACGTTCCACTTGCAAAATACCAATGGACCCTCCGTACAAAAATGTATAAAAAAGCACAGTAGCGCAATATTAACACCACCGTGCCAAATAATCAGACTAGTGTCCTTTGTATAAATCCTTCACCAGTGCTTTAATTAGTGTAGTGAATTACTCTTCCGAGTTTCCTTTGTTACATGGGCCTACTTCAAGATCTTTTCCTCCACCCTCCTGAATTATCAGATGAAACTCTGTAGGAATACCATAAAAGAAATAAGATTAAAATATAGTGAAGTGCTATAATGCTGAAGAGATTATGGGGTAGATGTATCATCGCTTGGAGAGTGATAAAACGGAGAGAGAAAGTACCAGCCAATCATCTCCTGTCTGCCATGTCACCGGCTGTGTTTGAAAAATGATTTAGGAGCTGGTTGGCTGGTAGTTTATCACTTTCCATTTCATCACTCTCTAAGCGATGATGCATCTAGCCCTTAGGGGGGGATTCAATCAGCCGCAGTAATGTGCCACGGCTAATTGATCTCTCAGGGGCCTATCCAATTAACCCTGAAAACCGGCACACCAGGGATTCTTTTTAACCTTCCTGAGACAGGCGGGAAAAAAATCCCCGATATCCAACCCCGTTTTTGCGTCCGCGATCGTGAAAACACATAGGATCCGTGATAAATTCACAGACCTATTTTGTTTCACCCACGAAAATGTAAAAGTATTTTGGGGTACAAAAAACGGGGGTTTCTTGAACTATTCAAAAAGTCAGTAATTTGTTATTCCCATATTTAACCAATTGTACTTACCACATGCTCCTATGTTAACGCACATTCCAACGCATGTTCTCCACATCCAATAAAGTCTGTCTTCTTCATCACATGACCCCTGGAACGCACGGCAATCTTTGTTGCTCTCCAGTAACTGCATGAAAGGGTACATCTCCTAATTTATCCATGATGCTACTTACCTCATGAATACAGTATGTACATTCATATTTCTCTGACGTCCTAGTGGATGCTGGGGACTCCGTAAGGACCATGGGGATATAGCGGCTCCGCAGGAGACAGGGCACAATAATAAAAGCTTTAGGATCAGGTGGTGTGCACTGGCTCCTCCCCCTATGACCCTCCTCCAAGCCTCAGTTAGATTTTTGTGCCCGGCCGAGAAGGGTGCAATCTAGGTGGCTCTCCTGAGCTGCTTAGAATAAAAGTTTAAGTTAGGTTTTTTTCTTTCAGTGAGACCTGCTGGCAACAGGCTCACTGCTACGAGGGACTTAGGGGAGAGAAGTAAACTCACCTGCGTGCAGGATGGATTTGCTTCTTAGGCTACTGGACACCATTAGCTCCAGAGGGAGTCGGAACACAGGTCTCACCCTGGGGTTCGTCCCGGAGCCGTGCCGCCGACCCCCCTTGCAGATGCCGAAGTTGAAGAGGTCCAGAGTCCAGAAACAGGCGGCAGAAGACTTTCAGTCTTCATAAGGTAGCGCACAGCACTGCAGCTGTGCGCCATTGTTGTCAGCACACTTCACCAACAGTCACCAACTGTCACTGAGGGTGCAGGGCGCTGGGGGGGGCGCCCTGGGCAGCAATGTATAATACCTTTTTATGGCTAAAATACATCACATATAGCCCTTGAGGCTATATGGATGTATTTAACCCCTGCCAGATCTCACAAACTCCGGGAGAAGAGCCCGCCGAAAAGGGGGCGGGGCCTATTCTCCTCAGCACACGGCGCCATTTTCCTGCTCAGCTCTGCTGTGAGGAAGGCTCCCAGGCTCTCCCCTGCACTGCACTACAGAAACAGGGTTAAAACAGAGAGGGGGGGCACTTATTTGGCGATATGATTACATATATAAAAATGCTATAAGGGAAAACACTTGTATAAGGGGTTGTCCCTGTATAATTATAGCGTTTTTGGTGTGTGCTGGCAAACTCTCCCTCTGTCTCCCCAAAGGGCTAGTGGGGTCCTGTCCTCTATCAGAGCATTCCCTGTGTGTGTGCTGTGTGTCGGTACGTGTGTGTCGACATGTAGGAGGACGATGTTGGTGAGGAGGCAGAGCAAATTGCCTGTATTGGTGATGTCACTCTCTAGGGAGTCGACACTGGAATGGATGGCTTATTTAGGAATTACGTGATAATGTCAACACGCTGCAAGGTCGGTTGACGACATGAGACGGCCGGCAAACAAATTAGTACCTGTCCAGGCGTCTCAGACACCGTCAGGGGCTTGTAAAAACGCCCATTTACCTCAGTCGGTTGACACAGACACAGACACGGACACTGACTCCAGTGTCGACGGTGAATAAACAAACGTATTTTCCTTTAGGGCCACACGTTTCATGTTAAGGGCAATGAAGGAGGTGTTACATATTTCTGATACTACAAGTACCACAAATAAGGGTATTATGTAGGGTGTGAATAAAATACTTGTAGTTTTTCCTGAATCAGATAAATTAAATGAAGTGTGTGATGATACGTGGGTTTCCTCCGATAGAAAATTATTGGCGGTATACCCTTTCCCGCCAGAAGTTAGGGCGAGTTGGGAAACACACCTTAGGGTGGATAAGGCGCTCACACGCTTATAAAAACAAGGGGCGTTACCGTCTCCAGATACGGCAGCCCTCAAGGAGCCAGCTGATAGGAAGCTGAAAAATATCCTAAAAGTATATACACACATACTGGTGTTATACTACGACCAGCAATCGCCTCAGCCTGGATGTGCAGCGCTGAGGGGGCTTGGTCGGATTTCCTGACTGAAAATATTGATACCCTTGACAGGGACAAGATTTTATTGACTATAGATGCATTTCTATATATGCGAGATGCGCAGAGGGATATTTGCATTCTGGCATCAAGAGTAAATGTGATGTCCATATCTGCCAGACGAAGACACGACAGTGGTCAGGTGATGCAGATTCCAGACGGCACATGGAAGTATTGCCGTATAAAGGGGCGGTCCATCGGACCTGGTGGCCATGGCAACAGCTGAAAAATCCACCTTTTGTTACCCCAAGTCACATCTCAGCAGAAAAGGACACAGTCTTTTCAGTCTCAGTCCTTTCGTCCCCATAAGGGCAGGCGGGCAAAAGGGCCAGTCATATCTGCCCAGGGGTAGAGGAAAGGGAAGAAGACTGCAGCAGGCAGCCCATTCCCAGGAACAGAAGCCCTCCACAGCTTCTGCCAAGTCCGCAGCATGACGCTGGGGCAGTACAAGCGGACTCAGGTGCGGTAGGGGGTCATCTCAAGAGTTTCAGCACGCAGGGGGCTCACTCACAAGTGGACTCCTGGATCCTACACGTAGTATCCCAGGTGTACATTGGAAATTCGAGACGTCTCCCCCTCACAAGTTCCTGAAGTCTGCTTTACCAACGTCTCCCTCCGACAGGGAGGCAGTATTGGGAACAATTCACAGGCTGTATTCCCAGCAGGTGATAATCAAAGTACCCCTTCTACAACAAGGGAAGGGGTATTATTCCACACTATATTGTGGTACTGAAGCCAGACGGCTCGGTGAGATCTGAAATATTTGAACACTTACATACAAGCGTTCAAATCAAGATGGAGTCACTCAGAGTAGTGATAGCGAACCAGGAAGAAGGGGACGATATGGTGTCACTGGATATCAGGGACGCTTACCTACATGTCCAAATTTGCCTTCTCACCAAGGGTACCTCAGGTTCGTGGTACAGAACTGTCACTATCGGTTCAGACGCTGCCGTTTGGATTGTCCACGGCACCCCGGGTCTTTACCAAGGTAATGGCCGAAATGATGATTCTTCTTAAAAGAAATATGGACGCTTTCCTGATAAAGGCAAGGTCCAGAGAACAGTTGGAGGTCGGAGTAGCACTATCTTAAGTAGTTCTACGACAGCACGAGTGGATTCTAAATATTCCAAAATCGCAGTTTTTTCCGACGACACGTCTACTGTTCCTAGGGATGATTCTGGACACAGTCCAGAAAAGGATGTTTTCTCCCGGAGAAGAAAGCCAGGGAGTTATCCGAGCTAGTCAGGAACCTCCTAAAACCAGGAAAAGTATCAGTGCATCATTGCACAAGGATCCTGTGAAAAATGGTGGTTTCTTACAAAGCGATCCCATTCGGTAGATTTCACGCAAGCACCTTTCCGTGGGATCTGCTGGAAAAATGGTCCGGATCGCATCTTCAGATGCATCAGCGGATAACCCTGTCTCCAAGGACAAGGGTGTTTCTTCTGCGGTGGCTGCAGAGTGCTCATCTATGAAAGGGCCGCAGATTCGGCATTCAGGACTGGGTCCTGGTGACCACGGATGCCAGCCTGAGTGGCTGGGGAGCAGTCACACAAGGAAAAAATTTCCAGAGAGTGTGATCAAGTCTGGAGACTTCTCTCCACATAAATATACTGGAGCTAAGGGCAATTTACAATGCTCTAAACTTAGCAAGACCTCTGCTTCAAGGTCAGCCGGTATTGATCCAGTGGGACAACATCACGGCAGTCGCCCACGTAAACAGGGCGGCACAAGAAGCAGGAGGGAAATGGCAGAAACTACAAGGATTCTTCGCTGGGCGAAAAATCATGTGATAACACTCTCAGCAGTGTTCATTCCGGGAGTGGAAAACTTGGAAGCAGACTTCCTCAGCAGGCATGACCTCTACCCGGGAGAGTGGGGACTTCATCGGGAAGTCTTCCACATGATTGTAAACCGTTGGGAAAAACCAAAGGTGGACATGATGGCGTCCCGCCTGAACAAAAAACTAGACAGATATTGCGCCAGGTCAAGGGACCCTCAGGCAATAGCGGTGGACGCTCTGGTAACACTGTGGGTGTACCAGTCAGAGTATGTGTTCCCTCCTATGCCTCTCATACCAAAAGTACTGAGAATCATGAGAGGGAGATGAGTAAGAACGATACTCGTGGTTCCGGATTGGCCAAGAAGGACTTGGTACCCGAAACTTCAAGAGATGTTCACGGAAGACCCGTGGCCTCTACCTTTAAGAAAGGACCTGCTCCAGCAGGGGCCTTGTCTGTTCCAAGACTTACCGCGACCGCGTTTGACGGCATGGCGGTTGAACGCCGGATCCTGAAAGGGCATTCCAGATGAAGTCATCCCTACCCTGGTCAAAGACAGGAAGGATGTAACCGCAAAACATTTTCACCGCATTTGGTGAAAATATGTTGCGTGGTGTGAGGCCAAGAAGGCCCCTACAGAGGAATTCCAACTGGGTCGTTTCCTACATTTCCTGAAAACAGGACTGTCTATGGGCCTAAAATTAGGGTCCATTAAGGTTCAAATTTCGGCCCTGTCGAATTTCTTCCAGAAAGAACTGGCTTTAGTGCCTGACGTTCAGATGTTTGTAAAAGGGGTACTGCATATACAGCCTCATTTTGTGCCCCAGTGGCACCTTGGGATCTCAATGTTGTTTTGAGTTTCCTAAAGTCACATTGGTTTGAACCACTCACCACTGTGGACTTAAAATATCTCACATGGAAGGTGACGATGCTATTAGCCCTGGCTTCAGCCAGGCGTGTGTCAGAATTGGCGGCTTTATCATATATAAAGCCCTTACTTAATTTTTCATTCTGACAGGGCAGAATTGAGGACTCGTCCTTAATTTCTCCTTAAGGTGTTTTCTGTTTTTCACATGAACCAACCCATTGTGGTACCTGCGGGTACTAGGGACTTGGAGGACTCCAAGTTACTTGACGTTGTCAGGGCCCTGAAAAATATGTTTCCAGGACGGCTGGAGTCAGAAAATCTGACTCGCTGTTTAGCCTGTATGCACCCAACAAGATGGGTGCTCCTGCTTCTAAGCAGACGATTGCTCGCTGGATTTGTAATACAATTCAGTTTACACATTCTGTGGCAGGCCTGCCACAGCCAAAATCTGTAAAAGCCCATTCCAAAAGGAAGGGGGCTCATCTTGGGCGACTGCCCGAGGGGTCTCGGCTTTACAACTTTGCCGAGCAGTTACTTGGTCAGGGGCAAACACGTTTGCTAAATTCTACAAATTTGATACCCTGGCTGAGGAGGACGTGGAGTCTCTCATTCGGTGCTGCAGGGTCATCCGCACTCTCCCGCCCGTTTGGGAGCTTTGGTATAATCCCCATGGTCCTTACGGAGTCCCCAGCATCCACTAGGACGTCAGAGAAAATAAGATTTTACTTACCGATAAATCTATTTCTCGTAGTCCGTAGTGGATGCTGGGCGCCCATCCCAAGTGCGGATTGTCTGCAATACTTGTACATAGTTATTGTTACAAAAATCGGGTTATTCTTGTTGTGAGCCATCTTGTCAGAGGCTCCTTCGTTGTTATCATACTGTTAACTGGGTTCAGATCACAGGTTGTACGGTGTAATTGGTGTGGCTGGTATGAGTCTTACCCGGGATTCAATATCCTTCCTTATTATGCACGCTCGTCCGGGCACAGTATCCTAACTGAGGCTTGGAGGAGGGTCATAGGGGGAGGAGCCAGTGCACACCACCTGATCCTAAAGCTTTTATTATTGTGCCCTGTCTCCTGCGGAGCCGCTATATCCCCATGGTCCTTACGGAGTCCCCAGCATCCACTACGGACTACGAGAAATAGATTTATCGGTAAGTAAAATCTTATTTTCTTCTCCCTCACAAAACACAATAAAATGCATATTAAATGCATAATAATGCTTAGTAGCTCAGACATTACGCGATAGTGGTGATAACGGTTTTATTCTTCCTAGTAGCATTAATCCTCTGATCGGAACACAGTGGGGCACACGAGTCTTATGGGCAGGTCTTGAGATTATTAGTGCGAGCCAAACAATTGCATCTGTGGACAATTCTCAGTCATAGGCATCCCGGACATAACTTGTCGGCAGAAGGGTATTCACACTTGGCTGAAGTGTTCCAAGACGGTCATGTGCATGTAGGTGGAATCGCAGCTTTGCAGAGTTCTGCATGCACAGAGAGAGGGCTGATTTCAGTGGATCTCTTACACCATGTATACGGCTAGTGCAACTCTGATAATGGTGGCTATCGCACGTAGATATGTGACACCCTGCATGCAGGCAAATATCCACATTTTGGACAGAGAATGTGTCAGGGGCTGCGGATGAGAGGGACAGAGAATGTGTCAGGGGCTGCGGATGAGAGGGACAGAGAATGTGTCAGGGGCTGCGGATGAGAGGGACAGAGAATGTGTCAGAGCCTGCGGATGAGAGGGACAGAGAATGTGTCGGGGGCTGCGGATGAGAGGGACAGAGAATGTGTCGGGGGCTGCGGATGAGAGGGACAGAGAATGTGTCAGGGGCTGCGGATGAGAGGGACAGAGAATGTGTCGGGGGCTGCGGATGAGAGGGACAGAGAATGTGTCAGGGGCTGGTGATGAGGGACAGAGAATGTGTCAGGGGCTGCGGATGAGAGGGACAGAGAATGTGTCAGGGGCTGCGGATGAGAGGGACAGAGAATGTGTCGGGGGCTGCGGATGAGAGGGACAGAGAATGTTTCAGGGGCTGCGGATGAGAGGGACAGAGAATGTGTCAGGGGCTGCGGATGAGAGGGACAGAGAATGTGAGAATGTGTCAGGGGCTGCGGATGAGAGGGACAGAGAATGTGTCGGGGGCTGCGGATGAGAGGGACAGAGAATGTGTCGGGGGCTGCGGATGAGAGGGACAGAGAATGTGTCGGGGGCTGCGGATGAGAGGGACAGAGAATGTGTCAGGGGCTGCGGATGAGAGGGACAGAGAATGTGTCGGGGGCTGCGGATGAGAGGGACAGAGAATGTGTCAGGGGCTGGTGATGAGGGACAGAGAATGTGTCAGGGGCTGCGGATGAGAGGGACAGAGAATGTGTCGGGGGCTGCGGATGAGAGGGACAGAGAATGTGTCGGGGGCTGCGGATGAGAGGGACAGAGAATGTTTCAGGGGCTGCGGATGAGAGGGACAGAGAATGTGTCAGGGGCTGCGGATGAGAGGGACAGAGAATGTGAGAATGTGTCAGGGGCTGCGGATGAGAGGGACAGAGAATGTGTCAGGGGCTGCGGATGAGAGGGACAGAGAATGTGTCGGGGGCTGCGGATGAGAGGGACAGAGAATGTGTCGGGGGCTGCGGATGAGAGGGACAGAGAATGTGTCAGGGGCTGCGGATGAGAGGGGCAGAGAATGTGTCAGGGGCTGTGGATGAGAGGGACAGAGAATGTGTCGGGGGGCTGCGGATGAGAGGGACAGATAATGTGTCAGGGGCTGTGGATGAGGGGCAGAGAATGTGTCAGGGGCTGCGGATGAGAGAGGGACAGAGAATTGTGTCAGGGGCTGCGGATGAGAGGTACAGAGAATGTGTCCGGGGCTGTGGATGAGGGGCAGAGAATGTGTCAGGGGCTGCGGATGAGAGGGACAGAGAATATGTCGGGCTGCGGATGAGAGGGACAGAGAATGTGTCAGGGGCTGTGGATGAGGGGCAGAGAATGTGTCAGGGGCTGTGGATGAGAGGGGCAGAGAATGTGTCAGGGGCTGCGGGTGAGAGGGACAGAGAATGTGTCAGGGGCTGCGGATGAGAGGGACAGAGAATGTGTCGGGCTGCGGATGAGAGGGACAGAGAATGTTTCAGGGGATGCGGATGAGAGGGACAGAGAATGTGTCAGGGCCTGCGGATGAGAGGGACAGAGAATGTGTCAGGGCCTGCGGATGAGAGGGACAGAGAATGTGTCAGGGGCTGCTGATGAGGGACAGAGAATGTGTCAGGGGTTGCGAATGAGAGGGACAGAGAATGTGTCAGGGGCTGCGGATGAGAGGGACAGAGAATGTGTCAGGGGCTGCGGATGAGAGGGACAGAGAATGTGTCAGGGGCTGCGGATGAGAGGGACAGAATGTGTCAGGGGCTGCGGATGAGAGGGACAGAGAATGTGTCAGGGGCTGCGGATGAGAGGGACAGAGAATGTGTCAGGGGCTGCGGATGAGAGGGACAGAGAATGTGTCGGGCTGCGGATGAGAGGGACAGAGAATGTGTCAGGGGCTGCGGATGAGAGGGACAGAGAATGTGTCAGGGGCTGCGGATGAGAGGGACAGAGAATGTCAGAGCCTGCGGATGAGAGGGACAGAGAATGTGTCAGGGGCTGCTGATGAGAGGGACAGAGAATGTGTCAGGGGCTGTGGATGAGAGGGACAGAGAATGTGTCAGGGGCTGCGGATGAGAGGGACAGAGAATGTTTCAGGGGCTGCGGATGAGAGGGACAGAGAATGTGTCAGGGGCTGCGGATGAGAGGGACAGAGAATGTGTCGGGGGCTGCAGATGAGAGGGACAGAGAATGTGTCGGGGGCTGCGGATGAGAGGGACAGAGAATGTGTCAGGGGCTGCGGATGAGAGGGACAGAGAATGTGTCGGTGGCTGCAGATGAGATGGACAGAGAATGTGTCGGGGGCTGCGGATGAGAGGGACAGAGAATGTGTCAGGGGCTGCGGATGAGAGGGACAGAGAATGTGTCAGGGGCTGCGGAGGAGAGGGACAGAGAATGTGTCAGGGCCTGCGGATGAGAGGGACAGAGAATGTGTCCGGGGCTGCGGATGAGAGGGGCAGAGACTGTGTCAGGGGCTGCGGATGGTAGGGACAGAGAATGTGTCGGGGGCTGCGGATGGTAGGGACAGAGAATGTGTCAGGGGCTGCGGGTGAGAGGGACAGAGAATGTTTCAGGGGCTGCGGACATTACGTCAAGTTGGCGATGAGTGTCAGCTGCGGATGTGCCCTTTAGACGCAGAAATCTGATTACACTGCGCAGCTCAGTGTGTGACCATTTGTCCGCCATCTTACACCTGACGCTGGGACAGTATGGCTGATATGAGGCGCAGTGTAATGGCCGTGATGGGTACACAGTGGTCTACCTGCTATCATTGTACCACCCTCGTGTATATTCTCTGGCTGAAGGTACATGTACGGGCTGATAGGGCAATCATCAGGGTCTTTTCAGGTGACGCAGGGTCTAGGTGAGATGGAATACTCAGTTTACAGTATACTGTAATAAAATAAATTCCCAACTAAAGGAGTAGTCCGTATTGTCCTTAACCGCCCGGCAGATATCCTGTCCAGCAACTCTCAGCAGCTCTTCACCAGCTGCACAGCAAAGTTTGCAGACGGGCAGCAGTGCTCTGTACCGGTCTTTGACATCACACATCAGACGCCTCTTTGTGAAGAACACGCCAAGAAGATGGTATGCAAGAAAAACATATTACAAAAAGTAATTTAAACAGCCTAACCAGGTGCTGCGATGGACCAATGCTAACCACTGCACCACCCAGCAGCCACAGAACTTTATAGTAAACACACGTGAAAAAACTCCTATTATAATGCTTAGTTTCAACAGCTTATTTTGAATCCGTGTCTAACTCAAAACATTATTCTGCAGTAACTAGGGGTGACACTATAGGGGGAATTCAATTAGAGATGATACTTTTTTTTTTTAGGCAGTCCAATTAGAGCCCATTTTTACCACCCAAAAATGACCTGTTTTGAGGTGAGAAACGCATAGGTTCTATGATAAGTGTACAAACCTATGTGTTTTTGCTGCAGCGTTTGTGAAAACAGGGCACTAATTGGGTAACCCTGGGCGATCAATTAGCATAAATTACTGTGATTGAATTCTCCTGTATGCCTATTGACCAGACCTGGAAACAAATATGGGAGAAGGAATAGAAACGAACGGACGTGGTTTCCATACCAATTAACCTGTGTAAAAGGGATGGTATGGGGATGCTGGAGGTCCGAATACGGACAGTGGCATCCCAACGCACAGAATCCCGACACCTGGTATCCTTCCCCCTCTACCCCCTAGCCCTAACCCTCTCTACCCACAGCCTAACCCTTCCCTCCCCCTGCAGCCTAAGCCTTCCCTCCCCCTGCAGCCTAATCCTAACCCTCCCCCTGCAGCCTAATCCTAACCCTCCCCCTGCAGCCTAAGACTTCCCTCTCCCTGCAGCCTAATCCTAACCCTCCCCCTGCAGCCTAACCCTTCCCTCCCCCTGCAGCCTAACCCTTCCCTCCCCCTGCAGCCTAATCCTAACCCTCCCCCTGCAGCCTAATCCTAACCCTCCCCCTGCAGCCTAACCCTTCCCTCCCCCTGCAGCCTAACCCTTCCCTCCCCCTGCAGCCTAACCCTTCCTACCCGCAGCCTAACCCTTCCCTCCCCCTGCAGCCTAACCCTAACCCTTCCCTCCCCCTGCAGCCTAATCCTTACCCTCCCCCTGCAGCCTAATCCTTACCCTCCCCCTGCAGCCTAATCCTTACCCTCCCCCTGCAGCCTAATCCTAACCCTCCCCCTGCAGCCTAATCCTTACCCTCCCCCTGCAGCCTAACCCTTCCCTCCCCCTGCAGCCTAACCCTAACCCTTCCCTCCCCCTGCAGCCTAATCCTTACCCTCCCCCTGCAGCCTAACCCTTCCCTCCCCCTGCAGCCTAACCCTAACCCTTCCCTCCCCCTGCAGCCTAATCCTTACCCTCCCCCTGCAGCCTAATCCTTACCCTCCCCCTGCAGCCTAACCCTTCCCTCCCCCTGCAGCCTAACCCTTCCCTCCCCCTGCAGCCTAATCCTAACCTTCCCCTGCAGCCTAACCCTTCCCTCCCCCTGCAGCCTAACCCTAACCCTTCCCTCCCCCTGCAGCCTAATCCTTACCCTCCCCCTGCAGCCTAACCCTTCCCTCCCCCTGCAGCCTAATCCTAACCCTCCCCCTGCAGCCTAATCCTAACCCTCCCCCTGCAGCCTAATCCTAACCCTCCCCCTGCAGCCTAACCCTTCCCTCCCCCTGCAGCCTAACCCTTCCTACCCGCAGCCTAACCCTTCCCTCCCCCTGCAGCCTAACCCTAACCCTTCCCTCCCCCTGCAGCCTAATCCTTACCCTCCCCCTGCAGCCTAATCCTTACCCTCCCCCTGCAGCCTTATCCTAACCCTCCCCCTGCAGCCTAACCCTTCCCTCCCCCTGCAGCCTAATCCTAACCTTCCCCTGCAGCCTAACCCTTCCCTCCCCCTGCAGCCTAACCCTTCCCTCCCCCTGCAGCCTAATCCTTACCCTCCCCCTGCAGCCTAATCCTTACCTTCCCCCTGCAGCCTAACCCTTCCCTCCCCCTGCAGCCTAACCCTAATCTAATCCCCCCCTCCCCCACAGGCTAACCCTTCCCTCCCCCTGCAGCCTAATCCTAACCCTTCCCCTGCAGCCTAACCCTTCCCTCTCCTACAGCCTAACCCTTCCCTCCCCCTGCAGCCTAATATTAACCCTTTCACTGCAGCCAAATATTAACCCTCCCCCTGCAGCCTAATCTTAACCCTCCCCCTGCAGCCTAATCCTAACCCTCCCCCTGCAGCCTAATCCTAACCCTCCCCCTGCAGCCTAATCCTAACCCTCCCCCTGCAGCCTAATCCTAACCCTCCCCCTGCAGCCTAATCCTAACCCTCCCCCTGCAGCCTAATCCTAACCCTCCCCCTGCAGCCTAACCCTTCCCTCCCCCTGCAGCCAAACCCTTCCCTCCCCCTGCAGCCTAATCCTTACCCTCCCCCTGCAGCCTAATCCTTACCCTCCCCCTGCAGCCTAATCCTAACCCTCCCCCTGCAGCCTAACCCTTCCCTCCCCCTGCAGCCTAACCCTTCCCTCCCCCTGCAGCCTAATCCTAACCTTCCCCTGCAGCCTAACCCTTCCCTCCCCCTGCAGCCTAATCCTTACCCTCCCCCTGCAGCCTAACCCTTCCCTCCCCCTGCAGCCTAATCCTAACCCTCCCCCTGCAGCCTAATCCTAACCCTCCCCCTGCAGCCTAATCCTAACCCTCCCCCTGCAGCCTAATCCTAACCCTCCCCCTGCAGCCTAACCCTTCCCTCCCCCTGCAGCCTAACCCTAACCCTTCCTACCCGCAGCCTAACCCTTCCCTCCCCCTGCAGCCTAACCCTAACCCTTCCCTCCCCCTGCAGCCTAATCCTTACCCTCCCCCTGCAGCCTAATCCTTACCCTCCCCCTGCAGCCTTATCCTAACCCTCCCCCTGCAGCCTAACCCTTCCCTCCCCCTGCAGCCTAACCCTTCCCTCCCCCTGCAGCCTAATCCTAACCTTCCCCTGCAGCCTAACCCTTCCCTCCCCCTGCAGCCTAACCCTTCCCTCCCCCTGCAGCCTAATCCTTACCCTCCCCCTGCAGCCTAATCCTTACCCTCCCCCTGCAGCCTAATCCTTACCCCCTGCAGCCTAACCCTTCCCTCCCCCTGCAGCCTAACCCTAATCTAATCCCCCCCTCCCCCACAGGCTAACCCTTCCCTCCCCCTGCAGCCTAATCCTAACCCTTCCCCTGCAGCCTAACCCTTCCCTCTCCTACAGCCTAACCCTTCCCTCCCCCTGCAGCCTAATATTAACCCTTTCACTGCAGCCAAATATTAACCCTCCCCCTGCAGCCTAATCTTAACCCTCCCCCTGCAGCCTAATCCTAACCCTCCCCCTGCAGCCTAATCCTAACCCTCCCCCTGCAGCCTAATCCTAACCCTCCCCCTGCAGCCTAACCCTTCCCTCCCCCTGCAGCCAAACCCTTCCCTCCCCCTGCAGCCTAATCCTTACCCTCCCCCTGCAGCCTAACCCTTCCCTCCCCCTGCAGCCTAACCCTTCCCTCCCCCTGCAGCCTAACCCTTCCCTCCCCCTGCAGCCTAATCCTAACCTTCCCCTGCAGCCTAACCCTTCCCTCCCCCTGCAGCCTAACCCTAACCCTTCCCTCCCCCTGCAGCCTAATCCTTACCCTCCCCCTGCAGCCTAACCCTTCCCTCCCCCTGCAGCCTAATCCTAACCCTCCCCCTGCAGCCTAATCCTAACCCTCCCCCTGCAGCCTAATCCTAACCCTCCCCCTGCAGCCTAACCCTTCCCTCCCCCTGCAGCCTAACCCTTCCTACCCGCAGCCTAACCCTTCCCTCCCCCTGCAGCCTAACCCTAACCCTTCCCTCCCCCTGCAGCCTAATCCTTACCCTCCCCCTGCAGCCTAATCCTTACCCTCCCCCTGCAGCCTTATCCTAACCCTCCCCCTGCAGCCTAACCCTTCCCTCCCCCTGCAGCCTAACCCTTCCCTCCCCCTGCAGCCTAATCCTAACCTTCCCCTGCAGCCTAACCCTTCCCTCCCCCTGCAGCCTAACCCTTCCCTCCCCCTGCAGCCTAATCCTTACCCTCCCCCTGCAGCCTAATCCTTACCCTCCCCCTGCAGCCTAATCCTAACCCCCTGCAGCCTAACCCTTCCCTCCCCCTGCAGCCTAACCCTAATCTAATCCCCCCCCTCCCCCACAGGCTAACCCTTCCCTCCCCCTGCAGCCTAATCCTAACCCTTCCCCTGCAGCCTAACCCTTCCCTCTCCTGCAGCCTAACCCTTCCCTCTCCTACAGCCTAACCCTTCCCTCCCCCTGCAGCCTAATATTAACCCTTTCACTGCAGCCAAATATTAACCCTCCCCCTGCAGCCTAATCTTAACCCTCCCCCTGCAGCCTAATCCTAACCCTCCCCCTGCAGCCTAATCCTAACCCTCCCCCTGCAGCCTAATCCTAACCCTCCCCCTGCAGCCTAACCCTCCCCCTGCAGCCTAACCCTTCCCTCCCCCTGCAGCCAAACCCTTCCCTCCCCCTGCAGCCTAATCCTTACCCTCCCCCTGCAGCCTAATCCTAACCCCCTGCAGCCTAATCCTAACCCCCTGCAGCCTAACCCTTCCCTCCCCCTGCAGCCTAACCTCCCCCAACCCTAACCCTCCCTCACCGCAGACTAACCCCCCAAACCCTAATCCTCCCTTTTTAGTGCCTTACTTTAATAATCCCTCACCATAGCATAACCCTAACCCCCCCCCCCCCCTCCCCCACAGTCTAACACCCCCCCCCCCCTAGTGTAGTGCCTTAGCCATGTGGCGATATGCTGACTGGATCCTGTGTAAAATACTGCACAGGTAAAAGAGAAGAAAAGTCTATACTGCCTCTTCATCTTTGTACAAGCGCACACTAACAACCCCTTCCTGCTTTTATATGAGAACCATACTGAATATACTTTTTTTATATATTGCATAGGATTGAGTGTAACGTGTACTTTGCAATTGATTAAATTACTTTGTGTTAGCATTTTATAGTTATTGTTACGATGCTGGAACAGTAGTGCTGAATGCAAGTTTATAAACCTCCAAATCACTAGCCCGGAGGTAAATTATAGCTGAACCAACTCATCCTGTGTACCTCAGGGTTACTGGGAGCGCTGTGGTGGCCTGTTAGCATATAAATGCATACAGGGCCTAATTCAGACCTGATCGCAGCAGCAATGTCAGAGTCGGTTTAGTTTGTGTCCCCGGAGGGGGCGCTAGTGGGTCAGTGGAGGTAGGTGGAATGAAGTGAGGAGGCAGTATTGGGTTTCTGCGCATGTGCACAATGTAGATTTATTAATAACAGAAAGTCCAGATAATAATGCAGCAGAAAGTAAAACAAACGAATGCAATGGAAATGACAATGGTAACGGCAATGGTAATGGCAATGATATAATATGGTTTGAAACTTGAAAGTCTATGGCAGAGTTTGTAATGCAGAAATGGAACCAGAGTAATTAAAACGTGGAGCCAGCAGAGGTGGAATAATGGTAGCAAACCTGGTAGCAATGCAGGAGACTGGATGGTAATGTTCACTGTGCTGTTGGAAGTGCACAATCAGCATGCAGGCTGAATCACAGGTGAGATGACGGAATGCACCTGGAGAGGGAGTCTCTACTGCTGTAGGCTGGAGCACACTGCAGGTGTAGAAGGTGTGAAGCCAGAAAGGTATTGCTGGTGCTGGTACTTGTAGTTCCACGGAAGTAACAGGTACTGAAGAATATCCAGGAGCACGGAGGAATCAGGAGAATATCCTGGAACACGGAGGATCAGGAGAACAGGTCCAGACACACGGGTCGCAGGAGTGACACAAAGTTCAGGACAACCTCTGACTCACCCTGCAGCTCCTGATATACCCCCTGACCGGCAGGTATTGGCTGGAGTGAGACGAGGAGGTGCGGCCGAGCTCCGGATTGGCTGCCGCAGTTACACTGGGGAAAACTGTCATGGCGGCGCCCATGACGCGGCCCGGCTGGGACGCGGCGCGCCCACACGCCCGTTGACTCCAGGGGCGCTCCCAGGCCTGAGATGGTATCCACGAGCAGGGTGACAGGTGACAGCAACATGCAGTGACCCCGGACGGAGTCCGCTCCGGCGGACAGACATAACAGCGGTAAGTCGATTCCTGACAGTACCCCCTCCCTTATGGGTGGGCACCGAACACCCACGTGGCTTGGAAGGATGAGACCTGTGGAAAACACGGACCAACCTGGGAGCGTGGACATCAGCAGAGTTCACCCAACTCCTCTCCTCAGGACCATAGCCGGCCCAGTCGATGAGATATTGCAGACGACCATACCGGTGACGGGAGTCCAGGATCTTCTCTATCTCGAACTCTATGCCCCGCTGAGTTGGAATGCTGGGGCCAGCTGGAAGAGCTCTTTGGAAGCGATTTAGGACTAATGGTCTGAGGAGAGAGACATGGAAAGCATTAGGAATACGCAATGAAGAGGGTAACTTGAGCTTGTAAGCCACAGGATTTAGAACTCTTTCGATGGAGAAAGGACCAATGAAGCGTGGTGCAAACTTCATCGAAGGCACTTTAAGACGAAGATTCCGGGTTGACAGCCAGACTTTATCCCCAGGTTTCAAGCTGGGAACTGCACGTCTCTTGCGGTCGGCAAAGAATTTGTACCGGGCAGAAGCCTTTTTGAGTGAAGTATGAATCTTCCTCCAGATTGTTGAGAACTGACTGAGGACAGTAGTGGCAGCAGGGACATCGATGCTAGGAAGGTCTTGAAAATCAGGAACTCGTGGATGCTGCCCATAAACAGCGAAGAACGGAGTAGTTTCAGTAGCTGTGTGGTAGCGGAAATTGTGAGCGAATTCAGCCCACGGGAGCAAATCTACCCAGTCATCTTGGGAAGATGATATGTACAGTCTCAGGAAAGTTTCCAACTCCTGGTTTACCCTCTCTGTCTGCCCATTCGTCTGAGGATGATACGCTGACGAGAACTTGAGATGGACCTGCATGGCAGAACAGAGAGCTCTCCAAAACCTTGCCACAAACTGGACTCCACGGTCAGATATTATTTCAGTGGGTAGTCCATGTAAACGGAAAATCTCCCGTAGGAAGATTTGAGCCAGTTTTGGAGCGGAAGGAAGTCCTTGGAGTGGAACAAAATGAGCCATTTTGGTAAATCTGTCGACCACTACCCAGATGGTATTGAATCCTTGGGAGGAGGGAAGGTCAGAGATGAAATCCATAGACAGATGTGACCAAGGACGGCTGGGAATGGATAATGGCTGTAACTGACCTGCTGGAGACTGACGAGGAGTTTTGTGCTGCACACATTTAGGGCAAGACGCCACAAAGTCTTTGATGTCGACTTTCATCTTCGGCCACCAGTATGTTTCAGAGAGAAATTTAAAAGTCTTTAGGACACCAGGATGCCCAGTAAATTTAGACTGATGAGCCCAAGACAACAACTTAGAACGGAGTTCAGGAGCAACAAAAGTCTTACCAGGAGGCGGAGCTGGAGAAACTTGTGAAGAAGCAAAAGCAACAGGATCCAGGATGGAGCGTGGTACTGGATCGGATATCTCGTCCTCAGATTCCATGGATCGAGACAAGGCATCTGCTTTGGTATTCTGAGAACCTGGGCGGAAATGGAGCTTGAAATTAAAACGGGAGAAGAACATAGCCCATCGGGACTGGCGAGGATTAAGGCACTGAGCTGC
Organism: Pseudophryne corroboree; assembly: GCF_028390025.1. NCBI lineage: Eukaryota > Metazoa > Chordata > Amphibia > Anura > Myobatrachidae > Pseudophryne > Pseudophryne corroboree. Next base: position 8,450,740 of record NC_086450.1, on the reverse strand, counting down.
CTTCAAGTAGAGCAGGTTTTTATGATCCGTATAGATATTAAATGGAAACTTCGCCCCTTCCAGGAGATACCTCCATTCCTCAAGGGCCAGTTTAATCGCCAGAAGCTCTTGATCTCCGATGGAATAATTAACTTCTGCAGGAAGAAACTTACGGGAAAAGAATCCACAGGGATGAATCTTCCCGTCAGCTCCCATCTGAGAGAGAACAGCTCCCACTCCTACTGTGGAAGCATCCACCTCCAACTCGAATGGCTTATTAATATCGGGCTGTAACAAAACTGGAGCGGTAACAAAAGCCATCTTGATTTTTTGAAACGCAGCCAGGGCATCTTCTGACCAGTTGGAATGATCTGCCCCTTTCCGAGTTAAGCTAGTAATAGGAGCAATGAGAGTTGAAAAGCCTCGGATGAATTTCCTATAATAATTGGCAAAGCCCAGGAATCGTTGAATGGACTTGAGAGTGTTCGGAATGGACCAATTGGCAATAGCTTCCAATTTTGCCGGGTCCATCTGGAGATCCGATCCAGAAATTATATACCCCAGGAAGGGTATGGAGGTAACCTCAAAGGTACACTTAGATAATTTGCCGTAAAGACAATTCTCACGAAGACGTCGGAGGACTTCACGGACTTGGAGACGATGAGAAGGGAGGTCTTGAGAGAAGATGAGGATATCGTCCAGGTAAACAACGAGATACTTGTACAGAACGTCACGGAAAATTTCATTAACAAAGTGTTGAAACACTGCTGGAGCATTGCTCAACCCGAATGGCATTACCAGGTACTCGTAATGGCCATCCCGAGTATTGAAAGCTGTCTTCCATTCGTCACCGCTGCGGATTCTGATGAGATTATAGGCACCGCGGAGATCTAACTTGGTGAAGATGCGGGCTCCTTTGACTCTATCAAATAACTCGGTAATAAGAGGTAACGGGTAGCTGTTCTTAACGGTAATATCATTAAGTCCCCGGTAGTCAATACATGGACGTAGTCCTCCATCTTTCTTTTTAACAAAAAAGAAACCTGCCCCAGCAGGTGATGATGAGGGACGGATGAATCCTTTCTGTAGGTTTTCTTTGATGTATTCGCTCATCGCTTCGGTTTCAGGAACAGATAACGGGTAGGTGCGCCCCCTAGGTGTTTTTTTGCCAGGAATGAGGTCGATGGGGCAATCCCACTCTCTATGGGGCGGCAGGACATCAGCGGCCTTCTCGCTGAAGACGTCAGCGAAATCTTGATAGGCCATAGGAAGAGTAGACTGGGTCTTGATTTCAGAAGTCTTGACAGGAACAACTTGGGCTAAACAGGACTGACGGCAATGTGAACCCCAAGCAGTTAGTTGTAAGGTAGCCCAATCAATCTGTGGGTTATGTAGCTGGAGCCAGGGCATACCTAACACAATCTCCTGAGTTGCCTGAGGAATAACTAGAAATTTTATTAACTCAGAATGCAAGAACCCAACCCCCAGTATCACTGGCCGGGTTTGTTGAGTGATATACCCCTTAGAAATACGACTACCATCAACTGCCGTGATGTAGACTGGATATGGAAGTTCATAGACCGGCAGATGAAACTTGTCTACCGCAGCTTGAGTGATGAAATTCCCCGCTGCACCACAGTCTACCAACGCAGTTGCAGATTGGAGTCCAGCCGCCGTCTCCAAGGTCACAGGAAGAATGAAATCTTGGGTTGAAGGAGCTTGCTTGAAAGATCCCAACTTGACTCCTCCCTTACAAGTCAGGATCTGGCGTTTCCCGAACGCACTGGACAAGAACTTATTTGGTGGCCTACTGCCGCACAGTAAAGACACAGTCTCTCACGGAGTCTCCTTGAGCGCTCCTCAGCAGTTAAGCGGGACCTATTAATTTGCATAGGCTCATCAGAAGGTGGAGGCTGCAACTGTACAGGAGGTACCATTCTTGGTTTGCGACACTCAGCACGAGCACGCTCATTGTTGCGTTCGCGGATGCGAGAGTCCAACTTGATACATAGGGAGATTAGCTCGGGTAATTGCTCAGGAATATCACGGGTTGCCAGTTCATCTTTTATCCTCTCCGAGAGTCCATGCCAGAAGGCTGCTACCAAGGCTTGGTTATTCCACTGGATCTCTGCGGCTAGCGTCTGGAACTGGATGACGTATTGGCCCATACTGCGAGTCCCTTGACGGAGCTGGAGAAGATCTGCGGAGGCTGATGTTGCACGACCCGGTTCATCGAAGATGCGTCTGAAGATGGAAACAAACTCAGCATAGTTGTTCATCAACGGGTCGGCACGTTCCCATAGAGGAGACACCCAGCTCAGGGCTGATCCAGAGAGCAGTGAAATGATATAAGCAACCTTGGATCTTGGCGTGGGAAAATTGTGAGGTAAAAGTTCAAACTGGACTTCACACTGGTTGAGGAACCCACGGCATAACTTCGGACTGCCATCATACCTGCTAGGCACAGGCAAGTGCAAACGAGATACAGGAGCAGATGCAGCCGGAGAAGAAGAAGAACCCCCAACACTGGCATGTGCAGGGGTAACAGGAACTGGAGGTGCAGGCGCACTTAGCAGAGATTGTTGTAACGTATCAATCCGGGAGGACATCCCTTGCAGAAACTGGAATATCTGCTGCTGCACAGCCTCTTGTCCATCCAAACAGGAGACCAGGTTTTGTAAGGCCCCTGACCCCACACTCTGACCACCGTCCGAGTCCATCGGTCCTGAACTTACTGTCAGAGTCGGTTTAGTTTGTGTCCCCGGAGGGGGCGCTAGTGGGTCAGTGGAGGTAGGTGGAATGAAGTGAGGAGGCAGTATTGGGTTTCTGCGCATGTGCACAATGTAGATTTATTAATAACAGAAAGTCCAGATAATAATGCAGCAGAAAGTAAAACAAACGAATGCAATGGAAATGACAATGGTAACGGCAATGGTAATGGCAATGATATAATATGGTTTGAAACTTGAAAGTCTATGGCAGAGTTTGTAATGCAGAAATGGAACCAGAGTAATTAAAACGTGGAGCCAGCAGAGGTGGAATAATGGTAGCAAACCTGGTAGCAATGCAGGAGACTGGATGGTAATGTTCACTGTGCTGTTGGAAGTGCACAATCAGCATGCAGGCTGAATCACAGGTGAGATGACGGAATGCACCTGGAGAGGGAGTCTCTACTGCTGTAGGCTGGAGCACACTGCAGGTGTAGAAGGTGTGAAGCCAGAAAGGTATTGCTGGTGCTGGTACTTGTAGTTCCACGGAAGTAACAGGTACTGAAGAATATCCAGGAGCACGGAGGATCAGGAGAATATCCTGGAACACGGAGGATCAGGAGAACAGGTCCAGACACACGGGTCGCAGGAGTGACACAAAGTTCAGGACAACCTCTGACTCACCCTGCAGCTCCTGATATACCCCCTGACCGGCAGGTATTGGCTGGAGTGAGACGAGGAGGTGCGGCCGAGCTCCGGATTGGCTGCCGCAGTTACACTGGGGAAAACTGTCATGGCGGCGCCCATGACGCGGCCCGGCTGGGACGCGGCGCGCCCACGCGCCCGTTGACTCCAGGGGCGCTCCCAGGCCTGAGATGGTATCCACGAGCAGGGTGACAGGTGACAGCAACATGCAGTGACCCCGGACGGAGTCCGCTCCGGCGGACAGACATAACAGCGGTAAGTCGATTCCTGACAAGCAAATTTGTTAGCAGTTGGGCAGTGCAGGTGGGGTAGATGTAATATGTACAGAGAGAGGTAGATTTGGGTGTGTTATTTTGTTTCTGTGCAGGGTAAATACTGTCTGCTTTATTTTTACACTGCAATTTAGATGTCAGAACACACCCCACCCAAATCTAACTCTCTCTGCACGTGTTATATCTGCCCCACCTGCAGTACACATGGTTTTGGCCAACTGCTAACAAATTTGCTGCTGCAATCAGGTCTGAACTAGGCCCACAGTACCACGCTGACTCCTGATTGCCTCTTTATGTGATGCATTAAGTAACACGCTTTTGTTCACTTAAGATATCAAACCTCGTCACCTTATTTGCAAGACCTACACTAACACACCGACATGCAGCTACAATCATATACACAAGCTTTTGTCCTAGAGATGTGTCTCTATACGGTCACATAACTCCTTGGTGGCTTCTAATATCCGTATTGCTCACACTAAGGGATTACATTATGCCACATATAATACACAACTTCCACTTTGCTGTCCATTGATTTGTATCATGGAAAGCAGTGTTATAGTGTGTTTTCATGTTGTGTGTTTTATATTTCTGTTGAGCTATAGCTGGATTATGTGTTACGTGGGAACTAGAGGAACAGTCTTCTAGATGCAGGGTGTAACTGTAGGAGTTGGCATTGCACTTGTGTATTAGAGAGACGAGTCTCATCCCTTCCTGTCTCATTACCAGGATAATTTCCTCCGAGGGGACAATTCACGTAAGCTTCAGCACCAGCAGCAGAGGAAACCCAGAAAAAAGACCAAGCCCCCTGCGCTTACCAAAAAACACAAGAAAAAGAGGAGGCGGGGTCCCAGAAGGCCGCAGAAACCCATTCCACCTGCAGTGCCCCAAGGCAACCTCTGCATGCCGAGCAGTCTGTTACTGCCAGTGGCGGTCGCCAGTATAAGGTCAGTATCTGGAGTATGATGCGTTCTCTCTGCCGCCTTTACATTCCCGCTCCCTGTGTTCCCGCCTCTGCCGCCTTTACATTCCCGCTCCCTGTGTTCTCACCTCTGCCGCCTTTACATTCCCGCTCCCAGTATTCCCGCTCCGTGTTTCCGCCTCTGCCGCCTTTACATTCCCGCTCCCTGTGTTCCCACCTCTGCCGCCTTTACATTCCCGCTCTGTGTTCCCGCCTCTGCCGCTTTTACATTCCCGCTCCCTGTGTTCCCGCCTCTGCCGCCTTTACATTCCCGCTCCCTGTGTTCCCACCTCTGCCGCCTTTACATTCCCGCACCCTGTGTTCCCGCCTCTGCCGCCTTTACATTCCCGCTCCCTGTGTTCCCGCCTCTGTCGCCTTTTCATTCCCGCACCCTGTGTTCCCGCCTCTGCCGCCTTTACATTCCCGCTCCCTGTGTTCTCACCTCTGCCGCCTTTACATTCCCGCTCCCAGTATTCCCGCTCCCTGTGTTCCCGCCTCTGCCGCCTTTACATTCCCGCTCCCTGTGTTCCCGCCTCTGTCGCCTTTTCATTCCCGCACCCTGTGTTCCCGCCTCTGCCGCCTTTACATTCCCGCTCCCTGTGTTCTCACCTCTGCCGCCTTTACATTCCCGCTCCCAGTATTCCCGCTCCCTGTGTTCCCGCCTCTGCCGCCTTTACATTCCCGCTCCCTGTGTTCCCACCTCTGCTGCCTTTACATTCCCGCTCCCTGTGTTCCCGCCTCTGCCGCCTTTACATTCCCGCTCCCTGTGTTCGCGCCTCTGCCGCCTTTACGTTCCCGCTCCCTGTGTTCCCACCTCTGCCGCCTTTACATTCCCGCACCCTGTGTTCCCGCCTCTGCCGCCTTTACATTCCCGCTCCCTGTGTTCCCGCCTCTGCCGCCTTTACATTCCCGCTCCCTGTGTTCCCGCCTCTGCCGCCTTTAGGTTCCCGCTCCCTGTGTTCCCGCCTCTGCCGCCTTTACGTTCCCGCTCCCTGTGTTCCCGCCTCTGCCGCCTTTACGTTCCCGCTCCCTGTGTTCCCGCCTCTGCCGCCTTTACGTTCCCGCTCCCTGTGTTCCCGCCTCTGCTGCCTTTACGTTCCCGCTCCCTGTGTTCCCGCCTCTGCCGCCTTTACGTTCCCGCTCCCTGTGTTCCCGCCTCTGCCGCCTTTACGTTCCCGCTCCCTGTGTTCCCACCTCTGCCGCCTTTAATTCCCGCTCCCTGTGTTCCCGCTTTTGCCGCCTTTACATTCCCGCTCCCTGTGTTCCCGCCTCTGCCGCCTTTACGTTCCCGCTCCCTGTGTTCCCGCCTCTGCCGCCTTTACGTTCCCGCTCCCTGTGTTCCCGCCTCTGCCGCCTTTACGTTCCCGCTCCCTGTGTTCCCGCCTCTGCCGCCTTTACGTTCCCGCTCCCTGTGTTCCCACCTCTGCCGCCTTTACAGTCCCACTCCCTGTGTTCCCGCCTCTGCCGCCTTTACATTCCGCTCCCTGTGTTCCCGCCTCTGCCGCCTTTACATTCCCGCTCCCTGTGTTCCCGCCTCTGCCGCCTTTACATTCCCGCCCCCTGTGTTCCCGCCTCTGCAGCCTTTACATTCCCGCTCCCTGTGTTCCCGCCTCTGCCGCCTTTACATTCCCGCTCCCTGTGTTCCCACCTCTGGCGCCTTTTCTTTATCATCCACTAGGGGTCACTGGAGTACTCTTGGGATATGGACGGGCTTCCGTAGGAACAGCACTGAATATTTAAATTTAGAACACTCCACCCCTCCATATCCCAGAGTACCTCAGTGTACTACCTCAGTGTTTTTTCTGTGCTCGAAGTAGTAACAGCTTTGTGGCTCAGGTCACAATTACTTTGAATATTTTTATTTTTATTTCTCTATCGTCCTAGTGGATGCTGGGGTTCCTGAAAGGACCATGGGGAATAGCGGCTCCGCAGGAGACAGGGCACAAAAAGTAAAGCTTTAGGATCAGGTGGTGTGCACTGGCTCCTCCCCCTATGACCCTCCTCCAAGCCTCAGTTAGGTTTTTGTGCCCGGCCGAGAAGGGTGCAATCTAGGTGGCTCTCCTAAAGAGCTGCTTAGAAAAGTTTAGCTTAGGTTTTTTATTTTACAGTGAGTCCTGCTGGCAACAGGATCACTGCATCGAGGGACTTAGGGGAGAAGAAGTGAACTCACCTGCGTGCAGGATGGATTGGCTTCTTTGGCTACTGGACATTAGCTCCAGAGGGACGATCACAGGTACAGCCTGGATGGTCACCGGAGCCTCGCCGCCGGCCCCCTTGCAGATGCTGAAAAGAGAAGAAGGTCCAGAATCGGCGGCAGAAGACTCCTCAGTCTTCTTAAGGTAGCGCACAGCACTGCAGCTGTGCGCCATTGCTCTCAGCACACTTCACACGGCAGTCACTGAGGGTGCAGGGCGCTGGGGGGGGCGCCCTGGGAAGCAATGTAAACCTATTTTTTGGCATAAAATACCTCACATATAGCCTCCGGGGGCTATATGGAGATATTTAACCCCTGCCAGAATCCGTTAAAGAGCAGAAGACGAGCCCGCCGAAAAAGGGGCGGGGCCTATCTCCTCAGCACACAGCGCCATTTCCTCACACAGTTCCGCTGGTCAGGAAGGCTCCCAGGCTCTCCCCTGCACTGCACTACAGAAACAGGGTTAAATCAAGAGAGGGGGGGCAAAATTTGGCGAAATTGTGATTTTATAAAAGCAGCTATAAGGGAGCACTTATTATAAGGCTATCCCTGTAAAATATAGCGCTTTGGTGTGTGCTGGCAAACTCTCCCTCTGTCTCCCCAAGGGGCTAGTGGGGTCCTGTCCTCTGTCAGAGCATTCCCTGTGTGTGTGTGCTATATGTCGGTACGTGTGTGTCGACATGTATGAGGACGATGTTGGTGAGGAGGCGGAGCAAATTGCCTGTAATGGTGATGTCACTCTCTAGGGAGTCGACACCGGAATGGATGGCTTATTTATGGAATTACGTGATAATGTCAACACGCTGCAAGGTCGGTTGGCGACATGAGACGGCTGGCAAACAAATTAGTACCTGTCCAGGCGTCTCAAACACCGTCAGGGGCGTTAAAACGTCCTTTTACCTCAGTCGGTCGACAGACACAGACACGGACACTGATTTCAGTGTCGACGGTGAAGAAACAAACGTATTTCCCTTTAGGGCCACACGTTACATGTTAAGGGCAATGAAGGAGGTGTTACATATTTCTGATACTACAAGTACCACAAAAGAGGGTATTATGTGGGATGTGAAAAAACTACCTGTAGTTTCTCTATCGTCCTAGTGGATGCTGGGGTTCCTGAAAGGACCATGGGGAATAGCGGCTCCGCAGGAGACAGGGCACAAAAAGTAAAGCTTTAGGATCAGGTGGTGTGCACTGGCTCCTCCCCCTATGACCCTCCTTAAAGCCTCAGTTAGATTTTTGTGCCCGGCCGAGAAGGGTGCAATCTAGGTGGCTCTCCTGAGCTGCTTAGAATAAAAGTTTAGTTAGGTTTTTTTATTTTCAGTGAGTCCTGCTGGCAACAGGCTCACTGCATCGTGGGACTAAGGGGAGAAGAAACGGACTCACCTGAGTGCAGAGTGGATCGGGTTTCTTAGGCTACTGGACACTAGCTCCAGAGGGACGATCACAGGTTCAGCCTGGATGGGTCACCGGAGCCGCGCCGCCGTCCCCCTTACAGAGCCAGAAGAGACGAAGAGGTCCGGTGAAATCGGCGGCAGAAGACATCCTGTCTTCAGACTAAGGTAGCGCACAGCACCGCAGCTGTGCGCCATTGCTCTCAGCACACTTCACACTCCGGTCACTGAGGGTGCAGGGCGCTGGGGGGGGGAGCGCCCTGAGACGCAATATAACGGAATACCTTAGGTGGCAAAACAGAATACATCACATATAGCTCCTGGGCTATATGGATGTATTTTAATCCCCTGCCATTTTACACAGAAAAGCGGGAGATAAGGACGTCGTGAAGGGGCGGAGCCTATCTCCTCAGCACACAAGCGCCATTTTCCCTCACAGCTCCGCTGGAAGGACGGCTCCCTGACTCTCCCCTGCAGTCCTGCTTCAGAATCAGGGTAAAAAAGAGAAGGGGGGGCATTTTTGGCAGCAAATAACGATAATAACAGCAGCTATAAGGGAATAACACTTATATCCCTGTATATATATATATAGCGCTGGGTGTGTGCTGGCAGACTCTCCCTCTGTCTCTCCAAAGGGCTAAGTGGGGTCCTGTCCTCTATCAGAGCATTCCCGGTGTGTGTGCTGTGTGTCGGTACGCGTGTGTCGACATGTATGAGGAGGAAAATTATGTGGAGGCGGAGCAGTTGCCTGTGTTGGTGATGTCACCCCCTAGGGAGTCGACACCTGACTGGATGATTGTATTTAAACAATTAAGTGATAATGTCAGCAATTTGCAGAAAACTGTTGACGACATGAGACAGCCGGCAAATCAATTAGTGCCTGTCCAGGCGTCTCAGACACCGTCAGGGGCGCTAAAACGCCCGTTACCTCAGTGGGTCGACACAGACCCTGACACAGATACTGAGTCTAGTGTCGACGGTGACGAGACAAACGTAATGTCCAGTAGGGCCACACGTTACATGATCACGGCAATGAAAGAGGCATTGAACCTTTCTGACACTACAAGTACCACAAAGAAGGGTATTATGTGGGGAGAGAAAAAAAAAAAAAAAACCTACCAATATTTTTTCCTGAGTCAGAGGAAATAAATGAGGTGTGTGAAAAAGCGTGGGTTTCCCCCGATAAAAAACAGCTAATTTCTAAAAAATTATTAGCATTATATCCTTTCCCGCCAGAGGTTAGGGCGCGTTGGGAAACACCCCCTAGGGTAGATAAGGCGCTCACACGTTTATCAAAACAAGTAGCGTTACCGTCTCCTGATACGGCTACCCTCAAAGAACCAGCTGATAGAAGGCTGGAAAATATCCTAAAAAGTATATACACACATACTGGTGTTATACTGCGACCAGCAATCGCCTCAGCCTGGATGTGCAGTGCTGGAGTCGCATGGTCGGATTCCCTGACCGAGAATATTGATACCCTGGATAGGGACAATATTTTGTTAACTATAGAACATTTAAAGGATGCACTACTATATATGCGTGATGCACAGAGGGATATTTGCACCCTGGCATCAAGAATAAGTGCTATGTCCATCTCTGCCAGAAGAGCGTTATGGACGCGTCAGTGGTCAGGGGATGCGGATTCCAAACAGCACATGGAAGTATTGCCGTATAAAGGGGAGGAGTTATTTGGGGCTGGTCTATCGGACCTGGTGGCCACGGCAACGGCTGGAAAATCCACCTTTTTACCCCAGGTCACTCCACATCAGCAGAAAAAGACACCGTCTTTTCAAACTCAGTCCTTTCGTTCCCATAAGTACAAGCGAGCAAAAGGCCACTCATATCTGCCCCGGGGCAGAGGAAGAGGAAAAAGACTGCACCATGCAGCCGCTTCACAGGAGCAGAAGCCCTCCCCTGCTTCTGCCAAGTCTTCAGCATGACGCTGGGGCTTTACAAGCAGACTCAGATATGGTGGGGGCCCGTCTCAAGAATTTCAACGCGCAGTGGGCTCACTCGCAAGTGGATCCCTGGATTCTACAGGTAGTATCGCAGGGGTACAAACTGGAATTCGAGGCGTTTCCCCCTCGTCGTTTCCTGAAGTCTGCTTTACCAAAGTCTCCCTCCGACAGGGAGGCAGTTTTGGCAGCCATTCACAAGCTGTATTCCCAGCAGGTGATAATCAAGGTACCCCTCCTGCAACAAGGAAAGGGGTATTATTCCACGCTGTTTGTGGTACCGAAGCCGGACGGCTCGGTGAGACCAATTTTAAATCCGAAATCCTTGAACACTTACATAAAAAGGTTCAAATTCAAGATGGAGTCACTCAGAGCAGTGATAGCAAACCTGGAAGAAGGGGACTATATGGTGTCTCTGGACATCAAGGATGCTTATCTCCACGTCCCGATATACCCTTCTCACCAAGGGTACCTCAGGTTTGTAGTACAAAACTGTCATTATCAGTTTCAGACGCTGCCGTTTGGATTGTCCACGGCACCTCGGGTCTTTACCAAGGTAATGGCCGAAATGATGATTCTTCTAAGAAGAAAAAACATTTTAATTATCCCTTACTTGGACGATCTCCTGATAAGGGCAAGATCCAGGGAACAGTTAGAAGTCGGAGTAGCACTATCTCAGGTAGTGTTACGTCAGCACGGGTGGATTCTAAATATTCCAAAATCGCAGCTGATTCCAACGACACGTCTACTGTTCCTAGGAATGATTCTGGACACAGTCCAGAAGAAGGTGTTTCTCCCGGAGGAGAAGGCCAGGGAGTTATCCGAGCTAGTCAGGAACCTCCTAAAACCAGGACAGGTCTCAGTGCATCAGTGCACGAGGGTCCTGGGGAAAATGGTGGCTTCTTACGAAGCGATTCCATTCGGAAGATTCCATGCAAGAACATTTCAGTGGGATCTACTGGACAAATGGTCCGGATCGCATCTGCAGATGCATCAGCGGATAACCCTGTCGCCAAGGACAAGGGTGTCTCTCCTGTGGTGGCTGCAGAGTGCTCATCTACTAGAGGGCCGCAGATTTGGCATTCAGGATTGGATCCTGGTAACCACGGATGCCAGCCTGAGAGGCTGGGGAGCAGTCACACAGGGAAGGAATTTCCAGGGCCTGTGGTCAAGCCTGGAAACGTCTCTTCATATAAACATTCTGGAACTAAGGGCCATTTACAATGCCCTAAGTCAAGCAAAACCTCTGCTTCAGGGTCAGGCGGTGTTGATCCAATCGGACAACATCACGTCAGTCGCCCACGTAAACAGACAGGGCGGCACGAGAAGCAGGAGGGCAATGGCAGAAGCTGCAAGGATTCTTCGCTGGGCGGAAAATCATGTGATAGCACTGTCAGCAGTATTCATTCCGGGAGTGGACAACTGGGAAGCAGACTTCCTCAGCAGACACGACCTTCACCCGGGAGAGTGGGGACTTCACCCAGAAGTCTTCCACCTGATTGTAAACCGTTGGGAAAAACCAAAGGTGGACATGATGGCGTCCCGCCTCAACAAAAAACTGGACAGATATTGCGCCAGGTCAAGGGACCCTCAGGCAATAGCAGTGGACGCTCTGGTAACGCCGTGGGTGTACCAGTCAGTGTATGTGTTCCCTCCTCTGCCTCTCATACCAAAAGTACTGAGAATCATAAGAAGGAGAGGAGTAAGAACTATACTCGTGGTTCCGGATTGGCCAAGACGGACTTGGTACCCGGAACTTCAAGAGATGCTCACGGACGAACCGTGGCCTCTACCTCTAAGAAAGGACCTGCTACTGCAGGAGCCTTGTCTGTTCCAAGACTTACCGCGGCTGCGTTTGACGGCATGGCGGTTGAACGCCGGATCCTGAGGGAAAAAGGCATTCCAGAAGAAGTCATCCCTACTCTGGTCAAAGCCAGGAAGGACGTAACCGCAAAACATTATCACCGCATTTGGCGTAAATATGTTGCGTGGTGTGAGGCCAAGAAGGCCCCTACAGAGGAATTTCAACTGGGTCGTTTCCTTCATTTCCTGCAAACAGGACTGTCTATGGGCCTAAAATTAGGGTCCATTAAGGTTCAAATTTCGGCCCTGTCGATTTTCTTCCAGAAAGAACTGGCTTCAGTACCTGAAGTTCAGACATTTGTAAAAGGGGTCCTGCACATACAGCCTCCTTTTGTGCCTCCAGTGGCACCTTGGGATCTCAATGTGGTGTTGAGTTTTCTAAAGTCACATTGGTTTGAACCACTTTCCACTGTGGACTTAAAATATCTCACATGGAAGGTGTCGATGCTGTTAGCCTTGGCTTCAGCCAGGCGTGTGTCAGAATTGGCGGCTTTATCATATAAAAGCCCTTACTTAATTTTTCATTCTGACAGGGCGGAATTGAGGACTCGTCCTCAATTTCTACCTAAGGTGGTTTCTGCATTTCACATGAACCAACCTATTGTGGTACCTGCGGCTACCAGGGACTTAGAGGACTCTAAGTTGCTTGACGTTGTCAGGGCCTTGAAAATATATGTTTCCAGGACGGCTGGAGTCAGAAAATCTGACTCGCTGTTTATCCTGTATGCACCCAACAAGCTGGGTGCTCCTGCTTCTAAGCAGACGATTGCTCGTTGGATTTGTAGTACAATTCAGCTTGCACATTCTGTGGCAGGATTGCCACAGCCAAAATCAGTAAAAGCCCATTCCACAAGGAAAGTGGGCTCATCTTGGGCGGCTGCCCGAGGGGTCTCGGCTTTACAACTTTGCCGAGCAGCTACTTGGTCAGGGGCAAACACGTTTGCTAAATTCTACAAATTTGATACCCTGGCTGAGGAGGACCTGGAGTTCTCTCATTCGGTGCTGCAGAGTCATCCGCACTCTCCCGCCCGTTTGGGAGCTTTGGTATAATCCCCATGGTCCTTTCAGGAACCCCAGCATCCACTAGGACGATAGAGAAAATAAGAATTTACTTACCGATAATTCTATTTCTCGGAGTCCGTAGTGGATGCTGGGCGCCCATCCCAAGTGCGGATTATCTGCAATACTTGTACATAGTTACAAAAATCGGGTTATTATTGTTGTGAGCCATCTTTTCAGAGGCTCCGCTGTTATCATACTGTTAACTGGGTTCAGATCACAGGTTGTACAGTGTGATTGGTGTGGCTGGTATGAGTCTTACCCGGGATTCAAAATCCTTCCTTATTGTGTACGCTCGTCCGGGCACAGTATCCTAACTGAGGCTTGGAGGAGGGTCATAGGGGGAGGAGCCAGTGCACACCACCTGATCCTAAAGCTTTACTTTTTGTGCCCTGTCTCCTGCGGAGCCGCTATTCCCCATGGTCCTTTCAGGAACCCCAGCATCCACTACGGACTCCGAGAAATAGAATTATCGGTAAGTAAATTCTTATTTTTTCCTGAATCAGATAAATTAAAGGAAGTGTGTGATGATGCGTGGGTTCCCCCCGATAGAAAATTATTGGCGGTATACCCTTTCCCGCCAGAAGTTAGGGCGCGTTGGGAAACACCCCTTAGGGTGGATAAGGCGCTCACACGCTTATCAAAACAAGTGGCGGTACCGTCTATAGATAGGGCCGTCCTCAAGGAGCCAGCTGACAGGAGGCTGGAAAATATCATAAAAAGTATATACACACATACTGGTGTTATACTGCGACCAGCGATCGCCTCAGCCTGGATGTGCAGAGCTGGGGTGGCTTGGTCGGATTCCCTGACTAAAAATATTGATACCCTTGACAGGGACAGTATTTTATTGACTATAGAGCATTTAAAGGATGCATTTCTATATATACGAGATGCACAGAGGGATATTTGCACTCTGGCATCAAGAGTAAGTGCGATGTCCATATCTGCCACAAGATGTTTATGGACACGACAGTGGTCAGGTGATGCAGATTCCAAACGGCACAAAGGTGTATTGCCGTATAAAGGAAGAGGAGTTATTTGGGGTCGGTCCATCGGACCTGGTGGCCACGGCAACTGCTGGAAAATCCACCGTTTTTACCCTAAGTCACATCTCTGCAGAAAAAGACACCGTCTTTTCAGCCTCAGTCCTTTCGTCCCTATAAGAGTCATATCTGCCCAGGGATAGAGGAAAGGGAAGAAGACTGCAGCAGGCAGCCCATTCCCAGGAACAGAAGCCTTCCACCGCTTCTGCCAAGCTCTCAGCATGACGCTGGGACCGTACAGGACCCCTGGATCCTACAAGTAGTATCCCAGGGGTACAGATTGGAATGTCGAGACGTTTCCCCCTCGCAGGCTCCTGAAGTCTGCTTTACCAAGGTCTCCCTCCGACAAGGAGGCAGTATGGGAAACAATTCACAAGCTGTATTCCCAGCAGGTGATAATCAAATTACCCCTCCTACAACAAGGAAAGGGGTATTATTCCACACTATATTGTGGTACTGAAGCCAGAAGGCTAGGTGAGACCTATTCTAAATCTAAAAAAATTTGAACAGGTTCAAATCAAGATGGAGTCACTCAGAGCAGTGATAACGAACAGGAAGAAGGGGACTATATAGTCAGGGATGCTTACCTCCATGTCCCAAATTTGCCCTTCTCACTAAGGGTACTTCAGGTTCGTGGTACAGAACTGTCACTATCAGTTTCAGACGCTGCCGTTTGGATTGTCCACGGCACCCCGGGTCTTTACCAAGGTAATGGCCGAAATGATGATTCTTCTTCAAAGAAAAGGCGTCTTAATTATCCCTTACTTGGACGATCTCCTGATAAGGGCAAAGTCCAGGGAACAGTTGGAGGTCGGAGTAGCACTATCTCGGATACTGCTACAACAGCACGGGTGGATTCTAAATATTCCAAAATCGCAGCTGTTCCCGACGACACGTCTGCTGTGCCTAGGGATGATTCTGGACACAGTCCAGAAAAAGGTGTTTCTCCCGGAAGAGAAAGCCAGGGAGTTATCCGAGCTAGTCAGGAACCTCCTAAAACCAGGAAAAGAGGCTTCCTACGAAGCAATTCCATTCGGCAGATTTCACGCAAGAACTTTTCAGTGGGATCTGCTGGACAAATGGTCCGGATCGCATCTTCAGATGCATCAGCGGATAACCCTATATCCAAGGACAAGGGTGTCTCTCCTGTGGTGGTTACAGAGTGCTCATCTTCTAGAGGGCCGCAGATTCGGCATTCAGGATTGGATGCTGGTGACCACGGAGGCCAGCCCAAGAGGCTGGGGAGCAGTCACACAAGGAAACAATTTCCAGGGAGTGTGATCAAGTCTGGAGATTTTTCTCCACATAAATATACTGGAGCTAAGGGTAATTTTATAATGCTCTAAGCTTAGCAAGACCTCTGCTTCAAGGTCAGCCGGTATTGATCCAGTGGGAAAAACATCACGGCAGTCGCCCACGTAAACAGACAGGGCGGCACAAGAAGCAGGAGGGCAATGGCAAAAACTGCAAGGACTTTTCGCTGGGCGGAAAATCATGTGATAGCACTGTCAGCAGTGTTTCATTCCGGGAATGGAAACTGGGAAGCAGACTTCCTCAGCAGGCACGACCTCCACCCGGGAGAGTGGAAACTTCTTCGGGAAGTTTTCCACATGATTGTGAACCGTTGGGAAATACCAAAGGTGGACATGATGGCGTCCCGTCTGAACAAAAAACGGGACAGGTATTGCGCCAGGTCAAGAGACCCTCAGGCAATAGCTGTGGACTTTCTGGTAACACCGTGGGTGTACCAGTCGGTGTATGTGTTCCCTCCTCTGCTTCTCATACCTAAGGTACTGAGAATTATAAGACGTAGAGGAGTAAGAACTATACTCATGGCTCCGGATTGGCCAAGAAGGACTTGGTACCCGGAACTTCAAGAGATGCTCACAGAGGACTTATGGCCTCTGCCGCTAAGAAGGGACTTGCTTCAGCAAGTACCATGTCTGTTCCAAGATTTACCGCAGCTGCGTTTGACGGCATGGCGGTGGAACGCCGGATCCTAAGGGAAAAAGGCATTCCGGAAGAGGTCATTCCTACCCTGGTCAAAGCCAGGAAGGAGGTGACCGCACAACATTATCACCACATGGGGCGAAAATATGTTGCGTGGTGTGAGGCCAGGAAGGCCCCACGAAGAAATTTCAACTCGGTCGATTCCTGCATTTCCTGCAAACAGGAGTGTCTATGGGCCTCAAATTGGGGTCCATTAAGGTTCAAATTTCGGCCCTGTCGATTTTCTTCCAGAAAGAATTGGCTTCAGTTCCTGAAGTCCAGAAGTTTGTCAAGGGAGTATTGCATATACAACCCCCTTTTGTGCCTCCAGTGGCACTGTGGGATCTCAACGTAGTTCTGGGATTCCTCAAATCACATTGGTTTACAACCAGTCAAATCTGTGGATTTGAAGCATCTCACATGAAAAGTGACCATGCTCTTGGCCCTGGCCTGGGCCAGGCGAGTGTCAAATTGGTGGTTTTTTTCTCAAAAAAGCCCATATCTGTTTGTCCATTCGGACAGGGCAGAGCTGCGGACTCGTCCCCAGTTCTCTCCCTAAGGTGGTGTCAGTGTTTCACCTGAACCAGCTTATTGTGGTGCCTTGCGCCTACTAAGGACTTGGAGGACTCCAAGTTGCTAGATTTTGTCAGGGCCCTGAAAATATAGGTTCCAGGACGGCTGGAGTCAGGAAAACTGACTTGCTGTTATCCTGTATGCACCCAACAAACTGGGTGCTCTTGCTTCTAAGCAGACTATTGCTAGTTGGATGTGTAATGCAATTCAGCTTGCACATTCTGTGGCAGGCCTGCCACAGCCAAAATATGTAAATGCCCATTCCACAAGGAAGGTGGGCTCATCTTGGGCGGCTGCCCGAGGGGTCTCGGCTTTACAACTTTGCCGAGCGGCTACTTAGTCAGGGGCAAACACGTTTGTAAAATCCTACAAATTTGATACCCTGGCTAAGGAGGACCTGGAGTTCTCTCATTCAGTGCTGCAGAGTCATCCGCACTCTCCCGCCCGTTTGGGAGCTTTGGTATAATCCCCATGGTCCTTTCAGGAACCCCAGCATCCACTAGGACGATAGAGAAAATAAGAATTTACTTACCGATAATTCTATTTCTCGGAGTCCGTAGTGGATGCTGGGCGCCCATCCCAAGTGCGGATTATCTGCAATACTTGTACATAGTTACAAAAATCGGGTTATTATTGTTGTGAGCCATCTTTTCAGAGGCTCCGCTGTTATCATACTGTTAACTGGGTTCAGATCACAGGTTGTACAGTGTGATTGGTGTGGCTGGTATGAGTCTTACCCGGGATTCAAAATCCTTCCTTATTGTGTACGCTCGTCCGGGCACAGTATCCTAACTGAGGCTTGGAGGAGGGTCATAGGGGGAGGAGCCAGTGCACACCACCTGATCCTAAAGCTTTACTTTTTGTGCCCTGTCTCCTGCGGAGCCGCTATTCCCCATGGTCCTTTCAGGAACCCCAGCATCCACTACGGACTCCGAGAAATAGAATTATCGGTAAGTAAATTCTTATTTTTTATATTTCTCTATTTTTATACATCCCTTTCCCCCTTCCAAAAGGCAGGGTCAGGGATAGTGCAGCTGCTGATAGCAGCAGGGGCGTGTCGGGCCTCTCTGAAAGAGCTCCCTCACAGCCACACACACAGATCCTGCACAGGCTGGCCGGCGCTTACTAAGAAGCCCCGTCGGAGCCTCCTCACAAGCTGCAGGACTGAAGGTATGTGAACGGGGCGGTCAGCTCCCGCTGCCGCCCCGAGGTGTGGGGACATTGTTAAAGAACTCGGGGACAGACTGCCTCCGGCCGCCGCCGCACATGGCTCCGGCCGCCGCTGCTCTCCCCACTCACAGCGGCTCCGGCCGCCGCTGCTCTCCCCACTCACAGCGGCTCCGGCCGCCGCTGCTCTCCCCACTCACAGCGGCTCCGGCCGCCGCTGCTCTCCCCACTCACAACGGCTCCGGCCGCCGCTGCTCTTCCGCTCACACGGCGCCGGCCGCCGCTGCTCTCCCGCTCACGGCGCCGGCCGCTGCTACTGCTCCGGGTCCCACCGCTGTGTTACGCGCTGCTCACCCGGGCTCACAGGCGATCCGCTCGGCGATACCCGCTGGGGCCCCACACGCTGCGCTGCCGCTGCTCTGAATCTGAAAGAGCATGCAGGCATTACCACAAGGGTGAGGCAGAGGGGGGGGGGGGGAATAAATAAGGGGGCAATAGAGCGGCATAAGAAATACTGCAGCACCAGCAGATGCTAGGCTGCAGGGATATTTGCAGAATTATAATCAGTGAAAGTTTGTAACCAGCACTAGGATTATATGTGTAAGCATAGCATGGCAACCATTTTAACATGCTTCCTGTGTCTTCCTCTGTGATTCCAGAACGTTCCAGTACTACATCTCTACTCCACCGGAGGCGCAGGGGTGTTAGTGGGAATTTGGGATCACATTTCATAGTACTGGCCACGTGTACTGCACTTGGCCAGATATATATATATAGAGACACCTTACTGCTATTTTACTGAGTCGTGTAAGTGTCTGTTTTTGTGTATTGTATTGTCTGTCGCCATAATGAGTAAGGTACCAGCAAAAACTAAAAAGCATAATTGCAGAGTCTGTAGCAGTGTGTTACCGGATGGATCTACCACATGTACAGTATGTTTTGTGGATTCGGTTCAGAATACCATTTCTGCTCCAGTGTTACAACCAATGTCCTCACCGGACCCTCCGTGGGGTATGTTAGTAAATGTACTAGATAGGTTACAATCAGAATTGACCGCCGCTCGTCAGGAGCGGGAAACGGCAAGATCTGAGTCTAGGGTGAGACCGCCAGAACTACCGGAGGCGTCTCAGCCTTGCGTAAGGTCCAAATCCATTTTGGGTAAACGGGATAAATTTCATATGTCTTATGATTTTCCAGTTTCTGCTATGTTGCACTCTGACGATTCCATGCCAGACCTCACGGAACAAGATGAGGGTGAGGAGGGCGAAGTGGAGTCAGATGGCGAGGATTTTAACAGTTCCGGCATTGATGATCTCATCAGAGCGGTACGTCAGTCTCTGAAGTTTACTGAAACTGAGGAGCCTCTCACAAATGATCAGGTCGTATTTACTAAACGACAAAAAACTCCGATAAGTTTTCCTGTGTCGGAATCTCTTAATCAGATGTTAGTAGAAACACGACTGAATCCAGATAAACGGTTTTCTATACCTCGCAGATTTAAGTCTAGTTACCCGTTTCCAGACTCCGTAACATGTACATAAGAGAATCCACCAATAGTTGATTCTTCAGTGTCAAAACTTACCAAGAAATTAACCATACCAGTGCCAGCAGCTACTACGTTTAAGAAACTATGCTAAAATCCATGTATGTAGCAGCAGGTTACAGAACTCAAATCTGCTTTACATGACGAAAACCTGATACTACTTGTAAATCAAATGAGTGAGGCTGTAGAGTATCTGCACAGCGTCTACTGACGTCTGTCAGCTCACTTCTCGTATTTCATCGTCGCTAGTAACGGCACGAAGAGCACTCTGGCTGCGTGCTTATCATGCGGAGGCAGAGGTCAAACGAGGTATAGAGGCGTTGCCTTACAATGGCAAGAAGTTGTTTGGTCCTGAATTGGACGCATGGATTGTTGAGGCTATGGGAGGTAAGTCTGTTTTCTTACATTGCCTCCACCGGTATCAAGAAGAAGGTACGCTGGACCTTCGTTCAAATCTTTTAGACCTCAGCCCTTTCGAGGACGTGGCAGAGGAACAGCCACGCCTGCTAGACGTGGTCGAGGATGTGGTTTCCAACAAACCAACACAACTCGCCAGGACGCTAAGGCGACAAGCCAGTGGCATGACGGCCTACCAGCCCATCTCGGTTCTCCGATTGTGGGAGCACGCCTTCAGACGTTCCATTTGGCGTGGTTCCACACATCCGCGGATGGGTGGATCCGCAATTTAGTGTTAAAAGGTTACAAAATAGAGTTCGACTGTCTTCCGCCTCTGCGGTTTTTCAAGACAGGATTGCCTCTGTCGGACGACAAGAGGACGGTTCTGCAAATTGCCATTCAGTCTCTACTGGATTCGGCAGTTTTGATTCCGGTCCCTGTACACCAACAGGGTCAGGGTTATTATTCAAGTCTGTTTGTGGTACCAAAGCCGGATGGCTCAGTCAGACCAATATTGAACTTAAAGGGTCTCAATCAGTACGTAACTTACTACAGATTCAAAATGGAGTCTCTGCGCTCGGTGATTGCGGGTTTAGAGCCAAAGGAATTTATGATTGCGCTAGATCTCAAGGATGCGTACTTACACATTCCAATTTGGCAGCCTCATCAGAAACCATTACCAGTTTCAGGCTCTACCGTTTGGCCTGTCATCAGCGCCTCGGGTATTCACCAAAGTGATGTCTGTGATGATAGCTCATCTCAGATCCCTGGGAGTGACAATAGTTCCGTATATAGACGATCTGCTCATCAAAGCACCGTCTCAACAGATACTTCTCCAACATGTGCTGCTAACATACGATGTACTGGTTCACCAAGATTTCTCTCGCGTCCTTTTCAACTGAATGTGCTCGCCCAGTGGTCGGGCTCGCATCTGCAGATTCACCACAGGGTGAGGTTGTCGCCAAGGGCAAGAGTATCTCTGCTCTGGTGGCTTAAGGAACACAATTTAACCGCAGGAAGACGGTTCGGAGGCTGGAATTGGATAATTCTAACTACGGACGCCAGTCTCAGAGGTTGGGGAGCGGTAATTCAAAATTGTCAGCTCCAGGGTCTCTGGGCGGATCACGAAAAAATTGCTGTCTATAAATGTCCTGGAACTCCGCGCAATTTACAATGCGCTACGACAAGCAGTGCACATGCTTCGCTCTCAGCCTGTCCAAGTGCAGTCAGACAATGCGACGGCGGTCGCATACATCAACAAACAAGGAGGAACGAGAAGCCGCATGGCAATGCGGGAAGTAGCTCGAATCCTCAATTGGGCGGAATGCCACCAGGTGATGTTGTCGGCCGTGTTCATTCCAGGAGTGGACAACTGGGAAGCGGATTATCTCAGTCGTCGGGATTTTCATCCAGGCGAATGGGCATTAAATCCAGAAGTGTTTCACATGTTGGTTCAGCGATGGGGTTATCCTCAGGTGGACCTGATGGCGTCTCGACACAATCACCAAACGTTCCAGTATGTGTCCAGAACAAGAGATCCAAAGGCAGTGGCGGTGGACGCTCTCACTGTCGCGTGGCCGTACAGTCTTGTGTATCTGTTTCCACCGTTTCCGTTGCTCCCTCTGGTGCTAAAACGGATCAAAAGAGAGTCTGTCACAGTCATACTAGTGGCGCCTCATTGGCCTCGGAGAGCTTGGTTCTCGGATCTCCGAGGACTACTCGCAGATGAACCTTGGCCGCTCCCACTACGTCCAGACCTGTTACAACAGGGTCCGTTCCTTTACCCCGATTTAGCGCGGCTGCGTTTGACGGGGTGGCTGTTGAGACCGCCCTCTTAAGAAGAGAGGGCATTCCAGATTCGGTTATACCAACCATGTTACGAGCTAGGAAGCCGGTTACGGCAGCTCATTATTACAGAATATGGCGTGCCTATATAGGTTGGTGTGAGGCGCGGAAGTTTCCGACATCTTTCAAGTTATACCGCCTTTTGTTGTTTCTACAAACAGGGTTAGATGAAGGACTGCGTTTATCTACACTAAAGGTGCAGGTATCTGCTTTGTCAATTTACTTTCAAAGACGATTGGCTCTATTGCCGTCTATACGCACTTTTCTCCAAGGTGTCCTCAGAGTACAGCCTCCATTCATTCCACCTACAGCGCCATGGGACTTGAATCTGGTTTTAGAGTTCTTACAGTCTTCATATTTTGAACCCTTACAGCAAGTGGATATAAAGTTTCTCACTTGGAAAACAATTTTTCTTCTAGCCTTAGCTTCGGCAAGGCGTGTTTCGGATTTGGGTGCCTTGTCATGCAAGTCACCGTATTTGGTGTTTCATGATGACAGAGCGGAACTTCGGACGAATCCCGCTTTCTTACCAAAGGTAGTGTCATCTTTTCACATCAATCAACCAATAGTAGTTCCTGTGTTGACAGCACATTCTGGAACTCTGGATGTGGTACGCGCATTACGCGTTTATGTATCCCGAACGCCTTCAGTTCGTAAGACGGATACGTTGTTTGTTCTCTATGATGCTGCCAAGATGGGTTGGCCAGCGTCTAAACAAACCTTATCCAGATGGATAAAACTAACCGTACGTCAGGCTTAGCTTCATGCTAGGTTACAAACACCTTCATCAGTAACCGCTCATTCCACACGTTCTGTGGGAACTTCATGGGCAGCTGGTCGAGGAGCTTCTACGACGCAGCTTTGCCGTGCGGCTACATGGTCTTCAGTGCACACGTTTGTGCGCTTTTACAAGTTTGATACGTTTGCGGCATCAGCATCTAGCTTTGGCCGCCTAGTGTTACAGGTGCCAAACAGCTCTCCCGCCCACGGGGGAAGCTTTGGTACGTCCCAAGAGTACTCCAGTGACCCCTAGTGGATGATAAAGAAAATAGGATTTTGGTACTTACCAGGTAAATCCTTTTCTTTGAATCCATAGGGGGCACTGGACGCCCACCCAGAGCAGTTTTACCTGGGTTGTATTAAGCTCAGAGGAGCTTATGGTAACACATTTTCACCGATTGGTTCAAATTATAAAGGTCTATCGGTTATGGTGTCAACTGTTTAGTTGTCAGTAACGTTATGTGTCAACTTTGTTGTTGTCCGTTATGTTATAGGAATTCTCCATTGTCAACCTCTCTATAGTTCCTGTTCGGCTCAGTAAAAAACACTGAGGTAGTACACTGAGGTACTCTGGGATATGGAGGGGTGGAGTGTTCTAAATTTAAATATTCAGTGCTGTTCCTACGGAAGCCCGTCCATATCCCAAGAGTACTCCAGTGCCCCCTATGGATTCAAAGAAAAGGATTTACCTGGTAAGTACCAAAATCCTATTTTCATTCCCGCACCCTCTGTTCTCACCTCTGCCGCCTTTACATTCCCGCTCCCAGTGTTCCCGCCTCTGCCGCCTTTACATTCCCGCTCCCTGTGTTCCCACCTCTGCCGCCTATACATTCCCGCTCCCTGTGTTCCCACCTCTGCCGCCTTTACGTTCCCGCCTCTGCCGCCTTTACATTCCCGCTCCCTGTGTTCCCGCCTCTGCCGCCTTTACGTTCCCGCTCCCTGTGTTCCCACCTCTGCCGCCTTTACGTTCCCGCTCCCTGTGTTCCCACCTCTGCCGCCTTTACGTTCCCGCTCCCTGTGTTCTCACCTCTGCCGCCTTTACATTCCCGCTCCCAGTGTTCCCACCTCTGGCGCCTTTTCATTCCCGCACCCTGTGTTCTCACCTCTGCCGCCTTTACTTTTCCGCTCCCAGTATTCCCGCTCCCTGTGTTCCCGCCTCTGCCGTCTTTACATTCCCGCTGCCTGTGTTCCCGCCTCTGCCGCCTTTACATTCCCGCTCCCTGTGTTCCCGCCTCTGCCGCCTTTACATTCCCGCTCCCTGTGTTCCCGCCTCTGCCGCCTTTACATTCCCGCTCCCTGTGTTCCCGCCTCTGCCGCCTTTACATTCCCGCTCCCTGTGTTCCCGCCTCTGCCGCCTTTACATTCCCGCTCCCTGTGTTATAGGAATTCTCCATTGTCAACCTCTCTATAGTTCCTGTTCGGCTCAGTAAAAAACACTGAGGTAGTACACTGAGGTACTCTGGGATATGGAGGGGTGGAGTGTTCTAAATTTAAATATTCAGTGCTGTTCCTACGGAAGCCCGTCCATATCCCAAGAGTACTCCAGTGCCCCCTATGGATTCAAAGAAAAGGATTTACCTGGTAAGTACCAAAATCCTATTTTCATTCCCGCACCCTCTGTTCTCACCTCTGCCGCCTTTACATTCCCGCTCCCAGTGTTCCCGCCTCTGCCGCCTTTACATTCCCGCTCCCTGTGTTCCCACCTCTGCCGCCTATACATTCCCGCTCCCTGTGTTCCCACCTCTGCCGCCTTTACGTTCCCGCCTCTGCCGCCTTTACATTCCCGCTCCCTGTGTTCCCGCCTCTGCCGCCTTTACGTTCCCGCTCCCTGTGTTCCCACCTCTGCCGCCTTTACGTTCCCGCTCCCTGTGTTCCCACCTCTGCCGCCTTTACGTTCCCGCTCCCTGTGTTCTCACCTCTGCCGCCTTTACATTCCCGCTCCCAGTGTTCCCACCTATGGCGCCTTTTCATTCCCGCACCCTGTGTTCTCACCTCTGCCGCCTTTACATTCCCGCTCCCAGTATTCCCGCTCCCTGTGTTCCCGCCTCTGCCGTCTTTACATTCCCGCTGCCTGTGTTCCCGCCTCTGCCGCCTTTACATTCCCGCTCCCTGTGTTCCCGCCTCTGCCGCCTTTACATTCCTGCTCCCTGTGTTCCCGCCTCTGCCGCCTTTACATTCCCGCTCCCTGTGTTCCCGCCTCTGCCGCCTTTACATTCCCGCTCCCTGTGTTCCCGCCTCTGCCGCCTTTACATTCCCGCTCCCTGTGTTCCCGCCTCTGCCGCCTTTACATTCCCGCTCCCTGTGTTCCCGCCTCTGCCGCCTTTACATTCCCGCTCCCTGTGTTCCCGCCTCTGCCGCCTTTACATTCTGCTCCCTGTGTTCCCGCCTCTGCACCCTTTATATTCCCGCTCTCTGTATTCCCACCTCTACCGCCTTTACATTCCCGCTCCCTGTGTTCCCGCCTCTGCCGCCTTTACATTCCCGCTCCCTGTGTTCCCGCCTCTGCCGCCTTTACATTCCCGCTCCGTGTTACCGCCTCTGCCGCCTTTACATTCCCGCTCCCTGTGTTCCCGCCTCTGCCGCCTTTACATTCCCGCTCCCTGTGTTCCCGCCTCTGCCGCCTTTACATTCCCGCTCCCTGTGTTCCCGCCTCTGCCGCCTTTACATTCCCGCTCCCTGTGCTCCCGCCTCTGCCGCCTTTACATTCCCGCTCCCTGTGTTCCCGCCTCTGCCGCCTTTACAGTCCCGCTCCCTGTGTTCCCGCCTCTGCCGCCTTTACATTCCGCTCCCTGTGTTCCCGCCTCTGCCGCCTTTACATTCCGCTCCCTGTGTTCCCGCCTCTGCCGCCTTTACATTCCGCTCCCTGTGTTCCCGCCTCTGCCGCCTTTACATTCCGCTCCCTGCGTTCCCGCCTCTGCCGCCTTTACATTCCCGCTCCCTGCGTTCCCACCTCTGCCGCCTTTACATTCCCGCTCTCTGTGTTCCCGCCTCTGCCGCCTTTACATTCCCGCTCCCTGTGTTCCCGCCTCTGCCGCCTTTACATTCCCGCTCTCTGTGTTCCCGCCTCTGCCGCCTTTACATTCCCGCTCCCTGTGTTCCCGCCTCTGCCGCCTTTACATTCCCGCTCCCTGCGTTCCCACCTCTGCCGCCTTTACATTCCCGCTCCCTGCGTTCCCGCCTCTGCCGCCTTTACATTCCCGCTCCCTGCGTTCCCACCTCTGCCGCCTTTACATTCCCGCTCCCTGTGTTCCCGCCTCTGCCGCCTTTACATTCCCGCTCCCTGTGTTCCCGCCTCTGCCGCCTTTACATTCCCGCTCCCTGTGTTCCCGCCTCTGCCGCCTTTACATTCCCGCTCCCTGTGTTCCCGCCTCTGCCGCCTTTACATTCCCGCTCCCTGTGTTCCCGCCTCTGCCGCCTTTACATTCCCGCTCCCTGTGTTCCCGCCTTTACCACCTCTGCCGCTTTTACATTCCCGCTCCCTGTGTTCCCACCTCTGCCGCCTTTACATTCCCGCTCCCTGTGTTCCCGCCTCTGCAGCCTTTACATTCCCGCTCCCTGTGTTCCCGCCTCTGCAGCCTTTACATTCCCGCTCACTGTGTTCCCGCCTCTGCCGCCTTTACATTCCCGCTCCCTGTGTTCCCGCCTCTGCCGCCTTTACATTCCCGCTCCCTGTGTTCCCGCCTCTGCCGCCTTTACATTCCCGCTCCCTGTGTTCCCGCCTCTGCCGCCTTTACATTCCCGCTCCCTGTGTTCCCGCCTCTGCCGCCTTTACATTCCCGCTCCCTGTGTTCCCGCCTCTGCTGCCTTTACATTCCCGCTCCCTGTGTTCCCGCCTCTGACGCCTTTACTATCCGCTCCCTGTGTTCCCGTCTCTGCTGCCTTTACATTCCCGCTCCCTGTGTTCCCGCCTCTGCCGCCTTTACATTACGCTCCCTGTGTTCCCGTCTCTGCCGCCTTTACATTCCCGCTCCCTGCGTTCCCGCCTCTGCCGCCTTTACATTCCCGCTCCCTGCGTTCCCGCCTCTGCCGTCTTTACATTCCCGCTCCCTGCGTTCCCGCCTCTGCCGCCTTTACATTCCCGCTCCCTGTGTTCCCGCCTCTGCCGCCTTTACAGTCCCGCTCCCTGTGTTCCCGCCTCTGCCGCCTTTACATTCCCGCTCCCTGTGCTCCCGCCTCTGCCGCCTTTACATTCCCGCTCCCTGTGTTCCCGCCTCTGCCGCCTTTACAGTCCCGCTCCCTGTGTTCCCGCCTCTGCCGCCTTTACATTCCGCTCCCTGTGTTCCCGCCTCTGCCGCCTTTACATTCCGCTCCCTGTGTTCTCACCTCTGCCGCCTTTACATTCCCGCTCCCAGTATTCCCGCTCCCTGTGTTCCCGCCTCTGCCGTCTTTACATTCCCGCTCCCTGTGTTCCCGCCTCTGTCGCCTTTACATTCCCGCTCCCTGTGTTCCCGCCTCTGCCGCCTTTACATTCCCGCTCCCTGTGTTCCCGCCTCTGCCGCCTTTACATTCCCGCTACCTGTGTTCCCGCCTCTGCCGCCTTTACATTCCCGCTCCCTGTGTTCCTGCCTCTGCCGCCTTTACATTCCCGCTCCCTGTGTTCCCGCTCTGCCGCCTTTACATTCCCGCTCCCTGTGTTCCCGCCTTTACCACCTCTGCCGCTTTTACATTCCGCTCCCTGTGTTCCCGCATCTGCCGCCTTTACATTCCCGCTCCCTGTGTTTCCGCCTCTGCAGCCTTTACATTCCCGCTCCCTGTGTTCCCGCCTCTGCCGCCTTTACATTCCCGCTCCCTGTGTTCCCGCCTCTGCCGCCTTTACATTCCCGCTCCCTGTGTTCCCGCCTCTGCCGCCTTTACATTCCCGCTCCCTGTGTTCCCGCCTCTGCCGCCTTTACATTCCCGCTCCCTGTGTTCCCGCCTCTGCCGCCTTTACATTCCCGCTCCCTGTGTTCCCACCTCTGCCGCCTTTACATTCTGCTCCCTGTGTTCCCGCCTCTGCACCCTTTATATTCCCGCTCTCTGTGTTCCCACCTCTACCGCCTTTACATTCCCGCTCCCTGTGTTCCCGCCTCTGCCGCCTTTACATTCCCGCTCCCTGTGTTCCCGCCTCTGCCGCCTTTACATTCCCGCTCCGTGTTACCGCCTCTGCCGCCTTTACATTCCTGCTCCCTGTGTTCCCGCCTCTGCCGCCTTTACATTCCCGCTCCCTGTGTTCCCGCCTCTGCCGCCTTTACATTCCCGCTCCCTGTGTTCCCGCCTCTGCCGCCTTTACATTCCCGCTCCCTGTGTTCCCGCCTCTGCCACCTTTACATTACGCTCCCTGTGTTCCCGTCTTTGCCGCCTTAACATTCCCGCTCCCTGCGTTCCCGCCTCTGCCGCCTTTACATTCCCGCTCCCTGTGTTCCCGCCTCTGCCGCCTTTACATTCCCGCTCCCTGTGTTCCCGCCTCTGCCGCCTTTACATTCCCGCTCCCTGTGTTCCCGCCTCTGCCGCCTTTACATTCCCGCTCCCTGTGTTCCCGCCTCTGCCGCCTTTACATTCCCGCTCCCTGTGTTCCCGCCTCTGCCGCCTTTACATTCCCGCTCCCTGTGCTCCCGCCTCTGCCGCCTTTACATTCCAGCTCCCTGTGTTCCCGCCTCTGCCACCTTTACAGTCCCGCTCCCTGTGTTCCCGCCTCTGCCGCCTTTACATTCCGCTCCCTGTGTTCCCGCCTCTGCCGCCTTTACATTCCGCTCCCTGTGTTCCCGCCTCTGCCGCCTTTACATTCCGCTCCCTGTGTTCCCGCCTCTGCCGCCTTTACATTCCGCTCCCTGCGTTCCCGCCTCTGCCGCCTTTACATTCCCGCTCCCTGCGTTCCCACCTCTGCCGCCTTTACATTCCCGCTCCCTGTGTTCCCGCCTCTGCCGCCTTTACATTCCCGCTCCCTGTGTTCCCGCCTCTGCCGCCTTTACATTCCCGCTCCCTGTGTTCCCGCCTCTGCCGCCTTTACATTCCCGCTCTCTGTGTTCCCGCCTCTGCCGCCTTTACATTCCCGCTCCCTGTGTTCCCGCCTCTGCCGCCTTTACATTCCCGCTCCCTGCGTTCCCACCTCTGCCGCCTTTACATTCCCGCTCCCTGTGTTCCCGCCTCTGCCGCCTTTACATTCCCGCTCCCTGCGTTCCCACCTCTGCCGCCTTTACATTCCCGCTCCCTGTGTTCCCGCCTCTGCCGCCTTTTCATTCCCGCTCCCTGTGTTCCCGCCTCTGCCGCCTTTACATTCCCGCTCCCTGTGTTCCCACCTCTGCCGCCTTTACATTCCGCTCCCTGTGTTCCCGCCTCTGCCGCCTTTACATTACGCTCCCTGTGTTCCCGTCTCTGCCGCCTTTACATTCCCGCTCCCTGCGTTCCCGCCTCTGCCGCCTTTACATTCCCGCTCCCTGCGTTCCCGCCTCTGCCGCCTTTACATTCCCGCTCCCTGCGTTCCCGCCTCTGCCGTCTTTACATTCCCGCTCCCTGTGTTCCCGCCTCTGCCGCCTTTACATTCCCGCTCCCTGTGTTCCCGCCTCTGCCGCCTTTACAGTCCCGCTCCCTGTGTTCCCGCCTCTGCCGCCTTTACATTCCGCTCCCTGTGTTCCCGCCTCTGCCGCCTTTACATTCCGCTCCCTGTGTTCCCGCCTCTGCCGCCTTTACATTCCCGCTCCCTGTGTTCCCGCCCCTTCCGCCATTACATTCCCGCTCTCTGTGTTCCCGCCTCTGCCGCCTTAACATTCCCGCTCTCTGTGTTCCCGCCTCTGCCGCCTTTACATTCCCACTCCCTGTGTTCCCGCCTCTGCCGCCTTTACATTCCGCTCCCTGTGTTACCGCCTCTGCCGCCTTTACATTCCGCTCCCTGTGTTCCCGCCTCTGCCGCCTTTACATTCCCGCTCCCTGTGTTCCCGCCTCTGCTGCCTTTACATTCCCGCTCCCTGTGTTCCCGCCTCTGCCGCCTTTACGTTACGCTCCCTGTGTTCCCGCCTCTGCCGCCTTTACATTCCCGCTCCCTGTGTTCCCGCCTCTGCCGCCTTTACATTCCGCTCCCTGCGTTCCCGCCTCTGCCGCCTTTACATTCCCGCTCCCTGCGTTCCCGCCTCTGCCGCCTTTACATTCCGCTCCCTGCGTTCCCGCCTCTGCCGCCTTTACATTCCGCTCCCTGTGTTCCCGCCTCTGCCGCCTTTACATTCACGCTCCCTGTGTTCCCGCCTCTGCCGCCTTTACATTCCCGCTCCCTGTGTTCCCGCCTCTGCCGCCTTTACATTCCGCTCCCTGTGTTCCCGCCTCTGCCGCCTTTACATTCCCGCTCCCTGTGTTTCCACCTCTGCCGCCTTTACATTCCCGCTCCCTGTGTTCCTGCCTCTGCCGCCTTTACATTCCCGCTCCCTGTGTTCCCGCCTCTGCCGCCTTTACATTCCCGCTCCCTGTGTTCCCGCCTCTGCCGCCTTTACATTCCTGCTCTGTGTTCCCGCCTCTGCCGCCTTTACATTCCGCTCCCTGCGTTCCCGCCTCTGCCGCCTTTACATTCCCGCTCCCTGCGTTCCCGCCTCTGTAGCCTTTACATTCCCGCTTCCTGTGTTCCCGCCTCTGCCGCCTTTACATTCCCGCTCCCTGTGTTCCCGCCTCTGCCACCTTAACATTCCCGCTCTCTGTGTTCCCGCCTCTGCTGCCTTAACATTCCCGCTCCCTGTGTTCCCGCCTCTGCCGCCATTACATTCCCGCTCCCTGTGTTCCCTCCTCTGCCGCCTTTACATTCCCGCTCCCTGTGTTCCAGCCTTTACCACCTCTGCCGCTTTTACATTCCCGCTCCCTGTGTTCCCACCTTTGCTGCCTTTAAATTCCCGCTCCCTGTGTTCCCGCCTTTACCACCTCTGCCGCTTTTACATTCCGCTCCCATTAACGTCCTGATGCAGAATTTATTTAAATAGAAAAGAAAAGTTGGACGTTTTTCTAACCACCGTAATCCAGTCCAGGCTGATGCTCTCATCTTGCACATGAATCCACCTGGTCCTGGCTGACACTTATATAATTCTGGATTTGGGGAGACACCCTAGCCCTGCACCACAGAGCTCTGCTTCCCATTCAGAGGACCTGGATGTGAACTTTAGATAGATTTTATAGTAAATATTCCAACCATTTTTTATTTATTTTCCATGTACACATCGGGCCAGTGCTCCAGACGTGTCATCTCTTCCACAGTAACGCTAGCTTGACGTTAGTGGGGAGCTTCATTTAAGCCACTCACACAACATGTGTGATTACAAGAGTGCACACCCTGCTCATTTTTGTTTGCACCTCCATGGTGTCTGGGTAAAAATGAGTACCGTTTCCTACCTGGATAGCCCGAGAGATTTCGCCAGAACCTTGTGGCCTGTGGAATCTCTTGTAAGTTTGATCCTGCAACCCGTGTTCACAGTGAACTCGCATTTTGGGGGTTATTTAGAGATGAACGCAGATCGCTACTTGCCCAGCCAGATCTGCATTCATCTCTGCACATGCTGGGGGCCACCCAGCACACAGGGCAAGGCCGCCTCCCGATGTGTGCACAATTAAATTGGAAACGCATCTGATCTAAGGTTGACCCCTGGCAGCGCAGCCTGACTGGGCATTTTTTTTTTTTCAGAGCGGCCACCGTTCGCCCTGCCCCCCCAACGCCTCATCGCCATCCCGAAAATGCCCGCCGCTGTATGAGGTCGCGCCACCGTCAGACTGTGCTGCGGGGCCGCAACAGCGGCTGGGTCTGAATGACCCCTTCTTCTTCTGAGTAACCTAGAAACGTAGAATGTGACGGAAGATTAGAATGATTTGGCCTAAACACATGTACACACACACACACACACACACACACACACACACACACACACACACACACACACACACACACACGGGTTCGTTTTTGCCAATTGACCTACCTGTATCTATGTGGAGTGTGGGAGGAAACCGGAGAACCCCGAGGAAACCCACTTAAGTACGGGGAGAATGTACAAACTCCACACAGGGTCACGGTGGGAATCAAACCCTTGACCTCAGTGCTAACCATTACGTCACCTGTTTTGTACTGTAAATTCGGGTGGTTTTCTTGCCCCCCCCCCACACTTCCTGGCAGAGCAGGTGAAAAGGTCGGGCAAATCGCCATTTTAAGGTGAAAATGTTGTACACATGCTGAAGCACCGCAATGCGCCGGCGCGTCGTACGGGTACAAAGCGGTTTCTTTGCTGTGCAATGGATTTAACGAAAAATCCATTCGCACGGCCGATCGCAAGGAGATTGACAGGAAGAAGGCGTTTGTGGGTGGCAACTGACCGTTTTCTGGGAGTGTTTGGAAAAAACGCAGGCGTGTCCAAGCGTTTGCAGGGCGGGTGTCTGACGTCAATTCTGGGCCTGGACAGGCTGAAGTGATCGCAGCGGCTGAGTTAGTCCTGACCTACTCAGAGAATGCAGAAAATGTTTTTGCAGAGCACAGCTGCACAGGCGTTCGCACACGTGTAAAGCAAAAATACACTCCCCTGTGGGCAGCGACTATGCGTTTGCACGACTGCTAAAAACAGCTAGCGATCGATCAACTCGGAATGACCCCCATAGCCCCTTCAGCATTGGAAATAGTGGACCAAACATTGTAAGTTAGCAACTATAGATTTGTGTTGTGTTTTTTTCTTCTTAAGCGGACTGCTTTCTGGTTGCCAGGCCTAGTTTATCATTACTTTCTCTGACGTCCTAAGTGGATGCTGGGGACTCCGTCAGGACCATGGGGAATAGCGGCTCCGCAGGAGACAGGACACAAAATTAAAAGTTTGACCACTAGG
Organism: Pseudophryne corroboree; assembly: GCF_028390025.1. Lineage (NCBI taxonomy): Eukaryota > Metazoa > Chordata > Amphibia > Anura > Myobatrachidae > Pseudophryne > Pseudophryne corroboree. The sequence goes on along the minus strand of NC_086450.1, from coordinate 8,418,499 downwards.
TGGTGTGTACTGGCTCCTCCCCCCATGACCCTCCTCCAAGCCTCAGTTAGGTTTTTGTGCCCGTCCGAGCAGGGTGCAATCTAGGTGGCTCTCCTAAAGAGCTGCTTAGAAAAAGTTTGTTAGGTTTTTTATTTTCAGTGAGTCCTGCTGGCAACAGGCTCACTGCAACGAGGGACTTAGGGGAGAAGAAGTGAACTCACCTGCGTGCAGGATGGATTGGCTTCTTAGGCTACTGTACACTAGCTCCAGAGGGACGATCACAGGTACAGCCTGGATGGGTCACCGGAGCCGCGCCGCCGACCCCCTTGCAGATGCCGAAGAGAGAAGAGGTCCAGAAACCGGCGGCTGAAGACTTCTCAGTCTTCATGAGGTAGCGCACAGCACTGCAGCTGTGCGCCATTGCTCTCGGCACACTTCACACCAACGGTCACTGAGGGTGCAGGGCGCTGGGGGGGGCGCCCTGGGCAGCAATGAAAGTACCTATTCTGGCTAAAAATACATCACATATAGCCCCTGGGGCTATATGGATGTATTTAACCCCTGCCAGGTTGTCAGAAAAACGGGAGAAGAAGCCCGCCGAAAAGGGGGCGGGGCCTATTCTCCTCAGCACACAGCGCCATTTTCCTACACAGCTCCGCTGCTAGGAAGGCTCCCAGGCTCTCCCCTGCACTGCACTACAGAAACAGGGTAAAAACAGAGAGGGGGGGCACTTATTTGGCGATATTAATAATATTTAAGCTGCTATAAGGGGAACACACTTATTTAAGGTTGTCCCTATATATTTATAGCGCTTGGGTGTGTGCTGGCAAACTCTCCCTCTGTCTCCCCAAAGGGCTAGTGGGGTCCTGTCTTCTATCAGAGCATTCCCTGTGTGTCTGCTGTGTGTCGGTACGTGTGTGTCGACATGTATGAGGACGATGTTGGCGTGGAGGCGGGGCAATTGCCTGTAATGGTGATGTCACCCCCTAGGGAGTCGACACCGGAATGGATGGCTTTGTTTATGGAATTACGTGATAGTGTCAGCACGCTGCAAAAGTCGGTTGACGACATGAGACGGCCGGCAAACCAGTTAGTACCTGTCCAGGCGTCTCAAACACCGTCAGGGGCTGTAAAACGCCCTTTACCTCAGTCGGTCGACACAGACACGGACACCGAATCTAGTGTCGACGGTGAAGAAACAAACGTATTTTCCAGTAGGGCCACACGTTATATGATCACGGCAATGAAGGAGGCTTTGCATATCTCTGATACTGCAAGTACCACAAAAAGGGGTATTATATGGGGTGTGAAAAAACTACCTGTAGTTTTTCCTGAATCAGAGGAATTGAATGAAGTGTGTGATGAAGCGTGGGTTACCCCCGATAGAAAACTGCTAATTTCAAAGAAGTTATTGGCGTTATACCCTTTCCCGCCAGAGGTTAGGGCGCGCTGGGAAACACCCCCTAGGGTAGATAAGGCGCTCACACGTTTATCAAAACAAGTGGCGTTACCGTCTCCAGAAACGGCCGCCCTCAAGGACCCAGCTGATAGGAGGCTGGAGAATACACTAAAAAGTATATACACACATACTGGTGTTATACTGCGACCAGCAATCGCCTCAGCCTGGATGTGCAGTGCTGGGGTGGCTTGGTCGGAATCACTGACTGAAAATATTGATACCCTGGATAGGGACAATATTTTATTGACTATAGAGCATTTAAAGGATGCATTTCTTTATATGCGTGATGCACAGAGGGATATTTGCACTCTGGCATCAAGAGTAAGTGCGATGTCCATATCTGCCAGAAGAAGTTTATGGACGCGACAGTGGTCAGGTGATGCGGATTCCAAACGGCATATGGAAGTATTGCCGTATAAAGGGGAGGAATTATTTGGGGTCGGTTTATCGGATTTGGTGGCCACGGCAACAGCCGGGAAATCCACCTTTTTACTTCAGGTCACCTCCCAGCAGAAAAAGCCGCAGTCTTTTCAGCCGCAGTCTTTTCGTTCCTATAAGAACAAGCGGGCAAAAGGACATTCATATCTGCCCCGAGGCAAAGGAAAGGGTAAGAGACTGCAGCAAGCAGCTCCCTCCCAGGAGCAGAAGCCCTCCCCGGCTTCTGCAAAGGCCTCAGCATGACGCTGGGACCTTACAAGCGGACTCAGGGGCGGTGGGGGGTCGCCTCAAGAATTTCAGCGCACAGTGGGCTCACTCGCAGGTGGACCCCTGGATCCTGCAGGTAGTATCTCAGGGTTACAGGTTGGAATTCGAGACGTCTCCCCCTCGCCGGTTCCTAAAGTCTGCTTTGCCAACGTCTCCCTCCGACCGGGCGACGGTATTGGAAGCCATTCACAAGCTGTATTCTCAGCAGGTGATAGTCAAGGTACCCCTTCTACAACAGGGGAAGGGGTATTACTCCACGCTATTTGTGGTACCGAAGCCGGACGGCTCGGTAAGACCTATTCTAAATCTGAAATCTCTGAACCTGTACATACAAAAATTCAAGTTCAAGATGGAGTCACTCAGAGCAGTGATAGCGAATCTGGAAGAAGGGGACTTTATGGTGTCCTTGGACATCAAGGATGCTTACCTCCATGTCCCAATTTGCCCTTCACACCAAGGGTACCTCAGGTTCGTGGTACAAAACTGTCATTATCAGTTTCAGACGCTGCCGTTTGGATTGTCCACGGCACCCCGGGTCTTTACCAAGGTAATGGCCGAAATGATGATCCTTCTTCGAAGAAAAGGCGTATTAATTATCCCTTACTTGGACGATCTCCTGATAAGGGCAAGGTCCAGAGAACAGCTGGAGGTCGGAGTAGCACTAACTCAAGTAGTGCTCCAACAGCACGGGTGGATTCTGAATTTTCCAAAATCCCAACTGATCCCGACGACACGTTTGCTGTTCCTAGGGATGATTCTGGACACTGTTCAGAAAAAGGTGTTTCTTCCGGAGGAGAAAGCCAGGGAGTTATCCGAACTCGTCAGGAACCTCCTAAAACCAGGAAAAGTGTCTGTGCATCAATGCACAAGAGTCCTGGGAAAAATGGTGGCTTCTTACGAAGCGATTCCATTCGGCAGATTCCATGCACGAATTTTTCAGTGGGATCTGCTGGACAAGTGGTCCGGATCGCATCTGCAGATGCATCAGCGGATAAACCTGTCGCCAAGGACAAGGGTGTCTCTGCTATGGTGGTTGCAGAGTGCTCATCTGTTAGAGGGCCGCAGATTCGGCATACAGAACTGGGTCCTAGTGACCACGGATGCCAGCCTGAGAGGCTGGGGAGCGGTCACACAGGGAAGAAACTTCCAGGGCGTGTGGTCAAGCCTGGAGACGTCTCTTCACATAAATATACTGGAACTAAGAGCAATCTACAATGCTCTAAGCCTGGCAAAACCTCTGCTTCAGGGTCAGCCGGTGTTGATCCAGTCGGACAACATCACGGCAGTCGCCCACGTAAACAGACAGGGCGGCACAAGAAGCAGGAGGGCAATGGCAGAAGCTACAAGGATTCTTCGCTGGGCGGAAAATCATGTGATAGCACTGTCAGCAGTGTTCATCCCGGGAGTGGACAACTGGGAAGCAGATTTCCTCAGCAGACACGATCTTCACCCGGGAGAGTGGGGACTTCATCCAGAAGTCTTCCACATGATTGTGGTCCGTTGGGAAAGACCAATGGTGGACATGATGGCGTCCCGCCTCAACAAAAAACTGGACAGGTATTGCGCCAGGTCAAGAGACCCTCAGGCAATAGCTGTGGACGCTCTGGTAACACCATGGGTGTACCAGTCAGTGTATGTGTTCCCTCCTCTGCCTCTCATACCCAAGGTACTGAGAATTATACGGCAAAGGGGAGTAAGAACGATACTCGTGGCTCCGGATTGGCCAAGAAGGACTTGGTACCCGGAACTTCAGGAGATGCTCACGGAAGATCCGTGGCCTCTACCTCTAAGAAGGGACCTGCTTCAGCAGGGACCTTGTCTATTCCAAGACTTACCGCGGCTGCGTTTGACGGCATGGCGGTTGAACGCCGGATTCTAAAGGAAAAAGGCATTCCAGAGGAAGTCATCCCTACCCTGATTAAAGCCAGGAAGGAAGTGACTGCACAACATTATCACCGCATTTGGAGAAAATATGTTGCGTGGTGTGAGGCCAGGAAGGCCCCCACGGAGGAATTTCAACTGGGTCGATTCCTACATTTCCTGCAAACAGGATTGTCTATGGGCCTCAAATTGGGGTCCATTAAGGTTCAAATTTCGGCCCTGTCGATTTTCTTCCAGAAAGAATTGGCTTCAGTTCCTGAAGTCCAAACTTTTGTCAAAGGAGTACTACATATACAGCCCCCGGTTGTGCCTCCAGTGGCACCGTGGGATCTCAATGTAGTTTTGGATTTTCTCAAATCCCATTGGTTTGAGCCACTCAAATCGGTGGATTTGAAATATCTTACATGGAAAGTAACCATGCTACTGGCCCTGGCTTCGGCCAGGAGAGTGTCAGAATTGGCGGCTTTATCGTACAAAAGCCCAGATCTGATTTTCCATTCGGACAGGGCAGAACTGCGGACGCGTCCTCAGTTTCTCCCTAAGGTGGTGTCAGCGTTTCACCTGAACCAGCCTATTGTGGTGCCTGCGGCTACTAGCGATTTGGAGGACTCCAAGTTGCTGGATGTTGTCAGAGCATTAAAAATATATATTTCAAGGACGGCTGGAGTCAGGAAGTCTGACTCGCTGTTTATACTGTATGCACCCAACAAGCTGGGTGCTCCTGCGTCTAAGCAGACGATTGCTCGTTGGATTTGTAGCACAATTCAACTTGCGCATTCTGTGGCAGGCCTGCCACAGCCTAAATCTGTCAATGCCCACTCTACAAGGAAGGTGGGCTCCTCTTGGGCGGCTGCTCGAGGGGTCTCGGCATTACAACTCTGCCGAGCAGCTACGTGGTCAGGGGAGAACACGTTTGTAAAATTCTACAAATTTGATACCCTGGCTAAGGAGGACCTGGAGTTCTCTCATTCGGTGCTGCAGAGTCATCCGCACTCTCCCGCCCGTTTGGGAGCTTTGGTATAATCCCCATGGTCCTGACGGAGTCCCCAGCATCCACTTAGGACGTCAGAGAAAATAAGAATTTACTCACCGGTAATTCTATTTCTCGTAGTCCGTAGTGGATGCTGGGCGCCCATCCCAAGTGCGGATTGTCTGCAATAATTGTACATAGTTATTGTTACAAAAATCGGGTTATTATTGTTGGGAGCCATCGTTTCAGAGGCTCTTTTCGGTTATCATACTGTTAACTGGGTTCAGATCACAAGTTGTACGGTGTGATTGGTGTGGCTGGTACGAGTCTTACCCGGGATTCAAAATCCTTCCTTATTGTGTACGCTCGTCCGGGCACAGTATCCTAACTGAGGCTTGGAGGAGGGTCATGGGGGGAGGAGCCAGTACACACCACCTAGTGGTCAAACTTTTAATTTTGTGCCCTGTCTCCTGCGGAGCCGCTATTCCCCATGGTCCTGACGGAGTCCCCAGCATCCACTACGGACTACGAGAAATAGAATTACCGGTGAGTAAATTCTTATTATTTCATGCAGTTCTTGGCGGTGGTGAATTTCTCTGTAGGCGTGTGAGGCACATGCCTAGGGGCACCAACTAATGGGGTTGTCGCTCTGATGGGGACTGGCCAGTCAGCAGGCTGGATTGGCAGGTCCCTGCTAAGTAATTAGAGAGATCTCTCTGATGGATTTGGCAGGTGTTTGTGACATGTCCATAAAATTTAAGCATAGAGGGACGTTCCCATTACTGTTGTGCCTGAAGGCCTACTGAAACCTAAATCCTCCCCTGATTCTTAATAAAGTGCGAAAAGGTGAAGCCATAAGAATTTATTAGTCCTTTTATATTGCAGGAGTCCATCCACGCCGGAGCTAAGCACAGAAGAACTACCTGATGACATCACTAGTGAGATCACAGACATTCCTCATGATTTGGAACTAAATCAGGAAGACTTTTCTGATGTCCTCCCGCGTCTGCCTGATGACCTCCAAGACTTTGATTTCTTTGAAGGTGCTAATGTGTTATATAAGCGACTCCATAAAATGTTTATTGCCCCGTGTTTTGGTTAGTTGAACAACTAGTCAAACGGAGCTAAAACAATATAATGTATGTACAGGGAATTTCATTAACCAGACTTTGTTTTTATTTCTCTTTGTACGCTCTGTTAGTAAAACTTTTATCCAATCACAGCATAGTTAACGGTCTGAGCGCTAAAGTAAATCTAGCCAAAGCAGTGGTTGCGGAACTTTCGCAGGTCACCGTGCCCTAGTGTCTCGCCACTTTCTAACCCCTAGACTAAACGTTTCCTATTGATCACTGTTTTATGATCTAACATCTGGTTTAAACAATGTCTTGTAGGTAAGAATGGAGAACTTCTCCCCACCACTGAGGAGGCTGAAGAGCTGGAGAGGGCTCTTCAAGCAGTCACATCTCTGGAATGCCTGAGTTCCATAGTGGTGCTTGCCCAAAGTGATGGCGCTTCTAGTCAGGACCTCTCCGATCGTGGCATACCGTCATTCTCTACAGGTTCTGGAGGCCAGGATATCCACTCTCTGAGCCGTGGAGATCACGCGGACCTCGGAGAGCTGCTGAATGGGCGTATGGTTCATGAAAACTTTACCAGTCTGGAACTGGACGAAAACCTCCTTGGTCGCGCTACCTTGTCTAGCTCCTCTGCACCTCTGAGCGGACATATTCAGAGGCAGTACTCATCCTCCGTCAACGTTGGCCTTACTTCTGCCACTCTGATAAGCCACAGCTTGCTTGAAGAGAGGTCTTTCACGGGTACATATCATGGATTACACGCATCCCAGAGGCCTCTACCTGCAGAGATCCTGAGCAAAGCAGAAAATGTAATCACCTCAAAGCAGCAATACAGCAGCGAACATTCGCATTCGTCTCCCCACGGAAGCCATTATGACAGCGAGCATGTGCCGTCACCATATAGCGACCAAATGACGTCCCCGCACGCCGCTGCCTTCGGTGAAGGCTTAGCGGTTACCTTTTCTTCAGAGGTTCCCATTATTACACAGCACTTGCTCACCAACCAGATGGAGGTCCCTCTAAGTGGGGTGGTAAACCCCCGGACTCACTGGGGGAACCTTCCTGTGAACCTTAGTGACCCATCCGCATTCAGCACCTTCATCAGCTCCGACGGGCACCTACTCTCCACGTCTCTGTCCACCCCTCAAGCTGTCTCTCATTCAGAGGCCGCACAGCCTACTTTCTCCACTGTGACCCCTAACAGCTCCAACATGCTTCCGGGGTTACCGCAGACCAGTTTTAGCGGCTTAAGCCCCCCACCCTCAGAACTCATGGATTCCACATCTCCCAAACAACAGCTCCCTCAGTTTATTGCAGCCTTTGGCCATCAGTTGACTTCTCACAGTGGCATCCCCAAAGACCTACAACCCAGCCATAGCTCAATCGCTCCCCCGGCAGGATTCGCTGTAACAGGTGCCACATCTACAAGTACCAACAACACCTCCTCCCCTTTCACCAAACCCAACTGATCCTGTTTCTTATACAGACGATCGTTGTATGCTCCTTGTTTTACTCTCACCACCTTTTCCCTGAAATATTTTTCGGTTCACTTTGATGATGGAGTGGGGGATGGGGGGTTAGGTTGTCCTCTGCAGTGTCCTCCTTGTGCTTTGATAGCACCGGTGTTCCTACAGTCCTTGTTTGTTGGCTTCTCCCATATTTCCTTCTCCCAGGATTGGCGTTGGGTTCTTACACGTTTTCTGCGTGACTTCTGATGCCTCATTTCTGTACTAGCCGGTATTTGTATTCTGACCCCACATAGTATATATTTATCGGTCGGTGTATGCAGGCAGAGGGTCACCTAGGAGAAATCAGGTTTGTGTGTGACAGCAGGAAGAGTGCAAGAACTCACACTTGGATTTAATGCAGGACGAACCCAGTGTCCACTTCTAGAGAAATTAAGCTAATCTTATATTGTACTGTGTGTATGTGTGTGTATGTATGTGCGTGTGTGTTCTAGCGTCTGGAGAAGTTCCACGGATCTGGGTGGGGGGTGGGGGGGAAGTGTCGCCAGAAATCTTGTTCCAAATTTTGCATCAATTCCATGTTTTATTATTTTTTTGTACTTTTCACTATGCGGATGGAACCACAGTTATCTTAGCTCCTCTGCTGCACCTAGGTGCACCATGGATTATTAGCATAAGCCCTTCATCTATTGTTCTCAGCTGCAATACAATACAGAGAGAACAATACATCAGGGGATTAAGTCATTACAGCAGGGGATTAAGTCCGACTGCCTTGGCTCAATCCTATTAAAGGCCAAGATAAATATGGATCCATCTATATGCTCTGGATGGTAACATGGGCTAAACCGTCACGGTGAGAATTAGGACATAGAGGACTACAGTGATTGGAGTGAGCGGGCATGTAATGCGCTCTTTGATTCCGTTGAGTACATTCTTGTTTTGGTGTTTGTCCCCCCCTCCTCCGCCCCGTCGGCCCTCGTTGATTTGTGGTAAATAAGAATTATGCTACTGATTCCGTTGAGCATCATGGTATGTGTTTTCCTATTTTGTAGCTGGGGGTTATGCATGTGGGTAGTGGGGTGGGGGCTTATATATGGAAATGGCAGGTGTCTAAGGCTGGGAGTATTGATAGGACACTTTGGCTGCCCTTTGCTGCAGAGAGTGGTGATCACCAGTTTGCCTCTGTTAAATAAATATATTCAATATTCCATTGCTTATTTAAGGAACAGCCGTCTCGTACAGACTTTATATAACGTGTGACCTTTCAGATTTGTTTGGTTTGTGTCTCAGATTATCCCCTTGATGTTTCATTTACGTTTTATAATCCAAGGTTTCTTTTATAAAGACCCCAGAGGAAGATCATTCTCATTGATATTGCAATCCTAGTAAATTTCAGAGCTTTTCTGTCCAGCAGAGTAATATTCCGTATCTTAAAAGTAAGGTGTGCTTCGTTGCCTACAATCACCTCCTCCGCTAAGGCGGCCTTCCTTATGGCTTTTCTACTTTTGGTTGGCTTGTTTCCTGACTGGTTTATTTGATTTGTGTCAAGAAAATGGAAACGCGCAAAGCTACAAATTCGGTTCTACATACCTAGAGGTGGTGTTGTCCGTTATGACGATGGGTGTTGTATGTGCTGCATCAGGGCCACATCCTTACAGAGCAATGCGTGTTCAAAGGCAAGAGGCAAAGCTGCCCCTGAATAAATCCTTGTACATTTTGGGTTTGCTGACATATTCCATATTATGCTTCGTTTAAGGCTTGACGAATCATTTGGCCATCACCAGTCCTTTAGTCACTTGCAACTATAAATGATTATTCTTCTGCGACTCTCAGTTATACAGGGAATCTGTCCCCACGGGTGCACCAGTTACATATAGTGGGCACAGATAGCTAGATACAGCGCGGCTGCAATTGGCAGATTGCAATGTTACCATAGTTCCAAAACTTTTGTCACAAAACAAAAAGGCTTTTTTGGCTATAGTTTGTCATGGTTATTGACTCTGGGACATCAGAATTGCTAGTAAAGGGACCAAATATGTCAAATTACCATGATCAGAAGGCCCCGTGTGACCGGTTGGAGGTGAATACTGGCAGAAAATCACTAAGGGGGGAATCCAGTTTGCGCTGAAGTCAGCCCGATGCCGGCACTTATTGGGGATTTGTTTTTTCGGGACCCGCTGTGGTCCTGAAAAAAAATCCCTGAAAAGTGCCCTGTTTTCGCGGCTGCAAAAACACATAGGTCCGTGAACTTCTTACGTGCTTTTGGCCGAAAACATGCAATTTTTCTGGCAATAAAAATGGGCTCTAATTGGAGTACCCAGAAAAAAATAATTTTTGGTAAAGTCCTTTTTTGCTGGCCGAAAATGAGCGGGGCCAATTGAATTGCTCCCTAAGTGGGAAGTGATCATCTTTACAATTGATTCATTTCCACACATGACTCCTCATTGATCTAGACAGTATTTGTACTAATGCTCTTGTGTCATGGGATAACACTTTCATATTTTCCCATGTAAAAAGTGAGGTTTTTGGGGAAGAGTGTCGGGGTGTGTTCTGCCCATCTTGTGCGTCTGCTAATTAGTCTAAATTGGGAAGTTATATTCTTCCTTTGTTATTTTTTTGTTATATGTGGGTACGAAAAATGAAAAAGGGCTTAATTGTGCCAGCGTCAGGGGGTTAGATACACCAGACATCGTGCTATGAGCTATTTATCTACAGTCTGAACAAAGGGGCAGCTTTAACGTGTTATATTGTTCTCACACGTTACTATTCTTAAATGGTACTTTAGCCAATCAGCTCCTAAGTGTCATTTTTCAAACACATGACAGGAGCTGATTGGTTGGAGCACCATTTAAGATTAGTAACAAGTGATAAGAATATCGGGGGTCATTCCGAGTTGATCGCTAGCTGCCGTTGTTCGCTGCGTAGCGACCAGTGAAAAAAACGGCTAATCTGCGCATGCATATGCACCGCAATGCGCACACGCGTCGTACGGGTACAAAGTCCTTTGTGGTTTTGCACTGGTTCTAGCGACGATTCCAAATGCACAGCCGATCGCAAGGAGATTGACAGGAAGAGGGCGTTTCTGGGTGGCAACTGACCGTTTTCTGGGAGTGTTTGGAAAAACGCAGGCGTGGCCGGGCGTTTGCGGGGCAGGTATCTGACTTCATTACCGTGTCACTCGTCGCAGCAATCATCGCACTGGATAAGTAACTACAGGGCTGGTCTTGTTTTGCACAAAATGTGTTTGCAGGCGCTCTGCTGCACAGGCGTTTCGCACTCCTGCAAAGCGAAAATACACTCCCCCGTGGGCGGCGACTATGCGTTTGCACGGCTGCTAAAAATTGCTAGTGAACGATCAACTCGGAATGACCCCCATCACTTGTTAAATCTGCCCCAAAATGTAAAGCTTATGTCCAATTTTGGACAAATTCACATCCTGGTTCTATCACAGCGTAGTAGGGTTGAACTCCTCTTGAGTACCGTGATCATTCCTCTTGAATAGCGCTGGTGCGAAGGAGGTTTCTTATACCGTGAGTGCAGGGTGAGATGCCCCAAACCTCAGTTGATGGTGTAGGCCAGGTAGCAGGGATTGTCTGGAACTGGGCAGCTCATTTCAGGGTTTTTGGTTTGCAGTCACTTTCACGCGTTTTGTTATTTTACAACACTTCCAATCTGATTTGTTTTATTAATTTTGGGGAACTGTTGGCAAACTACAGCACACAAGGCACCTTCAGTGGTACATTGTAAAGTATTTCTTCGTTGAGAATGGTGATGAATTACTTGTAGTGGGTGAAAACATGGATGTTACCTGCAGTATGTATAGGTCAGTCTGATACAATGGTACAATTAAGAAAAACATGTTTAAAGATTCAGCACCAGTCATACACTTACAGACAAGTAGGGGTGTATTTACTAAAGTACAGGTTTTCAAAAGTAGAGAGGTTTCTCATAGCAACCAGATACTAGATAGTATTTTCTAGAAGGAAGTAGAATGGGCAACAACTCCACATTTAGTAAATATACCCCTTAGACAGTGCACTTTACTGCTGACCCTTGTAATAATATTAGGGATCACCGCTTAGAGAGAGGCGTGGTGGTCATCCGCTTTATAGAAGAAGTATTGTATGCTGGGAAGTACTCCGCCCTGTGATAAGAACGGAAAGACCCGGGGGCTGATAACGCCCTTTTGCGAAAAGCAGAAATGTATGCACCCAATTCAAGATCATGATCTTATTTAATTTTTGTTAGAGACTTCACTGGCATCATGTACTTTTAGTCTTGGGAACTCTTTTTTTTTTTTTCTGTGCGGACGTGAAGTGACCGCACCGGTGGTCCCCAAAATGTCCGCGAGCAGAATATTACATTGCTAAATTTTATAGTAATTTTTTTTTTCAATTACATGTTCATTTTGCACTCTTCAAGAAAAAAATAATTAAAAATAAAAAGTATTAAGAATAAGTCTTCATTTGGCCGCTGGCTTGAGTTATTGCAGACTGGGAAATTACAGTGCATGCTTCTTATTTTATTAAAATGTCTACAAATGATTTTAAAAAATAAATAAATCCCAGTCTTTCATTTCTCTTAGGTAGAAGCATAGAAAGCTGGAATGTGTAGGTAGCACGGCATTGAATGCGCAGATTCAGGCCCTTCTGCAACATTATTCTAAGGGCATGAAAATACACACATCTGTCTGGAAGGCGGACTTACCACTTAATGCCTGTTCTAGCCTATACCTAGCAGAAATCCTTGGCGGTGCGGGGAACTGTGTTATTCTGCTTATGGGAGTATGTGCAATTACTGAGAAACATTGTCTTGTGAAAGTCATATGGTTACTTAACCACAATTGGATTTATTAATGAGTTATAATAATTAGTACGCCTTTCTGTGTCCACCTAGCGATGGATTTCAGCGTTTCCACTTGTTTTGGTGACAGCTGTATAACGTACGACTTGTGTCTTTACGAAACCCCTTGGCTGACGCAGGATAACCGCATCATACAAGATTACATTTATTCATAAGGAAATCTTACTTACTGGGTAAACAAGGCAATTTTATTTTCCGCGTTGTCACTATTGTTGATCAATTCACTCTACAAACAGTAATTGTCTATAGACACAGACTACAAAAAGTTACATTGTGCACAGTTGTATTTGAAGTATTGGAGTTATGATTGTAAAAAGTCCCAATTAGGATAGCTTGTTGCAAGAATAGAGTAAAGTAAAAATGCACTATATAGTGTATAAATGTTATTGATTATGCAAATGTTCTATTTATATATAGATAAGGTATCGTAAAGAGATTTTGGGTTTGCTGTTTCTGAAGGCAGACGTCCTGTAATCAGAATACAATGATCGACAGGTGGCAGTATCAAGCAGCTACGGATGTTGTATAATTTAGAATAATTCCATATTGTATGGCTGGGATGAAGACCCATAACTCTGGGTTAGGTCATGAGGTTATACAGGTTGAGTATCCCATATCCAAATATTCCGAAATACGGAATATTCTAAAATACAGAATTTTTTGAGTGAGATAGTGAAATCTTTGTTTTCTGATGGCTCAATGTACACAAACTTTATGTAATACACAGTTATTGAAAATATTGTATTAAATGACCTTCAGGCTGTGTGCATAAGGTGTATAAGAAACATAAATGAATTGTGTGAATGTAGACACACTTTGTTTAATGCGCAAATTTATTAAAAATATTGGCTAAAATGACCTTCAGGTGTATATGAAACATAAATGCATTCTGTGCTTAGATTTAGGTCCCATCACCATGATATCTCATTATGGTATGCAATTATTCCAAAATACGGAAAAATCCGATATCCAAAATACTTCTGGTCCCAATCATTTTGGATATGGGATACTCTACCTGTAATACTGAAGGTGTTTAAAGGAACAGAGAAACCCTCCTGACCGCACAGGTCTTGTATTTGGTGACGGGATAGACTTAGATTGTAGGAAAATGTCGTAAAGACATTTGGAAGTCATCAAATGGGCAAATAAATGTTATAAATATTAGGCACATTTGTTTGTTTTTACAAAAAATTACCATTATCCAAAACTTTTTATTTTCTTTGATGTAATTACTCCGTGCAATACTATAGTTACGCTCCCACTTGTGACCTCTATAATGGAACCTGTACTCCAAGAGGACAACCTCTGTAGGTTATAAGTCCGTGGTAAACCTTAATAGAGATACTGGAATGTATTTACTGGTGGAGGTGATGAATGTACAGAGGTTGGCGTGTTGGTGCAGCCTAGCCGTGACATTTTTCATCCCGTTTGTTGTGCTTACAGGACAGTAACATTTTACACCGTAGTCACTGTATATAATTTCCTCACTGGCAGGTATTCATAGCCAGAATTCCACTATTTCAGATTCTCCCATGAAAAGTGCGGCTGTGGCGGCCAATTATTAATGAATTTCTTTTTAAAAAAACTTCAAAAAATTGCAAATTGAAATAATTTAATCACGTAACGTGTAATGCAGAATGAATCGATATAGACCTTCCGTAACTGTACTGACCGGACATCCAATGTCCTCCCGCATGAACCCATCTGAATTATCATGTATTGGAAGTTTTTGCAAATCTATGTAAGCGATCATTATACTATTATATATAAACATTCCTTTGATGCAAATTTCCACTATGATAACTTCAGCGTCTTTCCAGTCTGTAAGTGATAATGGAGTTATAGGTTTGTAATGAAGGAAAACAGAAATGTTCTTTAGATAATGCCCCAAGAAACCAAGAAGTATCCTGCGCAATCTCTAACGCGCTCTCCTTGTGTGATCGTCCGTCCCTGTCTATATTTATAGCACATCTGTCTTCTATAAGGTTTTTTTTGCTCCCCCCTTTAAAAAGTGTAAAAATGTTAGGGGAACAGGTAACAACCCCAAGGGTAGACTGTAGTACATAGCAGCCGAGAGATCACACTAGTCCAAGGTTTCTGGTGTATCTGGTCTCAGACCGTTTTATTAAGCAGATAAATAAAAATACAATTAAACACGTTGCCTGCCCGGCACTTCAGTTGTGTCCACATACACCTTTCCCCAATTTAGCCATATGGCCAAATTTGCCGTGCAACCTTACCTGCAAATTAGCCATGTCTTGTGATTTTTCTTAAAATATACTACTTTAATCTGCTACTTTATACAAATTCTTTTGCAGGAAAATAAAATGGGAATCTGAGCATTTTCTAACTAAACAGAAAACAGAAACATACAGTACCTGACTATCCTCTACAAACACATTTGAAAGTTTGCGCAAGTGTAGCTCACTTGTAGCAAGTGCTGTCTCTTTTCCCCAAGGCCGTATGAGAGAGAATGGCCAGGCTGACATGCAGGTGCAATCGCTAATTAATCTGATATAAGGCTGAAGGCCCTAAGACCCGAACTGGGCCTAATGATGGAGCCCGCCCTCACTCTCCATCCATAACCCCAAGAACCCTTGTCTGGCTTTTATCAAACCCTGTAAATAACACAACTTAAACACTTTCCTTTGGTTTTTAAAACATGTAGGTTTTATATATATATATATATATATATATATATATACATATATATATATATATATATATATATATATATATATATATAAATGGCTCCTAATCCCCTGCCACCCGTCCTCTCTCAAGCACTATAGTGTACTTGTGCTGTTCAGTTTCTGCTGATTGCCTGGTTGTCCAGTTGCAGCCGATTACATCACTGGTGTTGCAAAAATCAGAATTCTGAGCAAGAACAAAAAATTGATTTATTTTTTTCATTAAAATACGGCCAAAACCATTTATCTAAATATACAATTATTGTTTTCTAATATAAATCTATATTATCTATTCCATAATAATTGGTGTGTGTCATTGTTACATAGCGTATGTAGCAGTGCACAATATGTACAGTTACAGGGTAAGCCAGTGTGTTTGCTACATATGTAGCTCCCGCTTTGCGCCACCCTTGTTTCTGGTTTCGCTGACCTGACGGGTTTTTACTGCCGCCTTTTTTTTTTTTTTTTTAAGAAAAAAATATATAATTTTGTAATGAATTGATTCTTGGAACAAAAGCTCAAGTGAACGAATCTCATTTTAAGTGTTCCTGTGAATATTAATAGAAAATACATTTTGTAGTGAAGATATATATAGAGAAAGTGTAAGTAAACCTTAAGCCTGTATAAACAAGGTGGGTTGTCCCATAACAGAGCAAACCTAAAGTGAAATAGTTATATCTATGTTTGGAACAAACATCATCCCCGCAATCAACAATTTATTTCTCTTATTTGCGGGAACGTTGCGTTATCAAAGCCTTTTACAAATCGGGGACTGCAGCACTAACATAGCCTGGAGTGCGCACTCGCGTCTATCTACTATTCATCCATGCCGGAGTTGAATTGTGGACTACAGCTGTGATTTGTTGGTTCTCTCTCAAGGTCTGGTAGTAATCGCTCGCTCTGTTCTCTGACGTGCAGCGGCAAGATGCCAGGGCATGGCCGGGGTGCAGTGTTACGAGTATGACGGTGTTGGCGGTCCGACGTTTGTGCCCCAGTAGCTGCTGTAGAATTTGGTGTCTCTCAGGGAATCCCCTTGGTGGAAACAAGGGCCGTTACAATGTTAACAGAATCTATTCATTTTACTATGGCGTGCATGAGTGTGTGTGTTGTGCGTGCTTGTGTGTGGACGTCACGCATTCTGTTTTCCAGGTTAACTTCCTATATTGTTTTTTTTAATCTTCTCAGCTTTAATGTTTTATTTAAGGATATCCCCTTATATGTTCCCCTGTCTTGAACTTTCTGAATACCTAAATTAGATTTTAAGAGAAAAAAAGTTATATTAATTTATGCTAACATTGCCTCGTAAATTATACATTTTATACTAAAGCTGTATTGAGTGTATTGAATTATGTTGCAAATGTGTATTTGATAACTATATTAAAATATCTATAAACAAGCTTTTTATTTTACTTTTGAGATACAAAAAAAAAAAATGCCCAAAAAAAAAATAATGAATTTTTTTTACACTGGAATTACGGTATGGCGTGTTGCGGTGTAATTGTCCTTGCTACCGTGCAGATCTGTTCGGGGAATGGGCCCTCTCAGCTATATATAGGGGTATACAGCTCATTGCTGTGTGGCATATGTCAGGGTTTAGCACATCTGTAGGGCTTAGCGAAGTTTCTATACAGACGGATACAGTTCCCCAATGTGTACTCTGCCAGGTACATGTTGTCCCAGCTGAAACAGAGGCATAGAATAATGAAAATACACTGGGGGAGAGGTATCAAACCTATAGAGGACAAGTCAATCAGAGGTTTGTTACATATATTTATGGAATACATGCTATAAGAAGGTAACACCTGACGGGTTGTTATGGTCAGTGTATCCGCCCGCAATCTTTAGGTTTGACGCCACTCTCTTAAAATCTGAAATAGATTGATAATTTGGTTTCGAAAACACGTTCTCTATTTTGACCCGAAACTCCAACCTTTAAAAATGTGTAGCTGTGTGTGTATATATATATATATATATATACATATATATATATATATATTAGTTTTATAATGCAAGACGTATTGGAGACTAGTTTTAATGTGTGTAAGTGTGTTTGTAAAGTGGTGCTAATTTGTGTGTGAATTCATGTTTATGTGTTTAGAGGCTATTTACGTAGATGTGATAAATCCTGACACGTCCCACATCACAGTAGTAGTGAGTATTGGGATTCTACTTCCCCAGGTCTCTCTAACCTCCATTAATAAGATTTTATTATGAAGTATAAAATGGACGGGCATATTTATGGTCTGGTCTGTAGGTAGCCACAAAACCCGCCGCTGTAACGAGCAGTATGCCACTTTTTGGGGTACAGAATAGAAGGCGAGCGGAAGTGTCTGCCTCCTGTATCTTACAGCACTTTTTGCTCCTATATATCCCACAGTGGGAGACAGGAGATTTATTTAATTAAAGCAGCAATCCTGCACAAATGATTTGTTTCTTTAAATAGCAGGTGAAGTACCTTTTTTCAAGCATGCGTCGGAAACGTTCACTTCCCCGGCTTTGCTCATGCAAGTTTTCATTTGCCAACCAATTAGCTAAACAGACACAGGCCCTTAGCATGGAATGAGGGGGCTGTCACAGTTCAGATAGAGCTGAGAGGGGTGTTGCAAAGCATCTCTGCTTGCTATATTATGTGCCATTTGACTGTGGTTGCCATGGTAGTCCAGAATCATAAATCCTTAATGGTAGTATGAAAAAAAGTGAAAATGGTAAACATCACATTCTTATAGCCTGCCACTGTTTGTTTGCATATATGTGTGTGTGATATAGTCTCACATTTTTCTGTCATGGGATTGCTGCTTTAAGATTTAAATGAGTATTGAACTCTTAAAGACCATTAATGCAAAAGATTAAAAAGATTATTACTAAAGGATTCTATGTGCCATTTTAATTTGTCTGGGTTAATTTCTAGAATGTCAGTGGTAAAGGAAAATCATATTTATTGTAATCCAGTGGGAAAGAATGGGTTCCTTTGCTTTGGAGAATGGTGACACACAGTATAGCAGCTGCATGGTAGCAAGGATCTAAATGAATTTATGTAACACTTTTCTGCTATGGTTTGTGTGTTAACCCTTCAATGCCAGTTGTAGACTTCTGCACCCCTTTTTTGCGGTGCGTCCAGGCAGCCCCTGGGAACACGCGGCTGGTGTACCTATAGGTTTTTGTGCACAGACTTTTACTTTTAGCAGAAAATTCATTGGATTATTTAAACAAATTGTCAATTATATTTGCATTAACCTCTTAACTGTTAGTGTCCAGTGGGTTAATTTTTTCTATTCTTCACGTAAACCATGATTTGTGTGTATTGTTGCTATTGTTTGACAAAAGACAGAAGAGCAAAGACAAGCACCTATTAAAGAAACCCCCCTAAAAAAAATGACGTTATTAGCAAAAACAAAATATTTTTAGACTTATTTGGCCTCGGGAACTTGACTAGCAATGGCAAAACCCACTGATGCTTCAGGCTGGTTACCCACTGGTGTCGCTTTAAATAGCAGTGTCGCCGTATGTCGGTCGTGTTTGACGTGCGTGAGCTAACTTTGAACTTTTGTTCGAATGGGTCAGTCCTGTAAGACACAAGAATAAGTTGCCTCCAAGACACACCAGTGTCATTATAACCAATGGAGTGTAATTGCCATACCAGTTTGCGTGCTGTTTGATGCCAGTGGGTAAGGGCCGTAAGTCAGCCAAAAGTTAGTCACGGTACATATATTGTTTTGTGAGGTGTTCCACTCATTTTACAATGTGGGCTTGTGGTGTTTTAAGCATTCTGAATGGTCCACCTCCAGTCTGTTTTAATTAGTATATTACCATTGTTTTACAAAAAGGCATCCTACTTCCATCTTAGTGCGTTCTATGCTCCTGGTGTGAAACGCGTGGTTCCTTTCACCATCTGCACCACTGGCAATGTAGAGACACTGACTATGAATGAGGTTACTACACAGAAACCTACCTGCCTGCCTGCCTGCATAAGGAAATATACCCTATCCTTCCCGTAGACTGCTTTGTAATGTAAGTTATTCCGCATTTCACAACTATTCTGGCAGCGAATGTAACCGCTTTCCATTTCAATGAAACAATTGCAGAAGAATCTTTTGTTATCTGGTCTTTTGTTTAGTTTGTTTAAGGGTTTTTGTATACAGAAGTTTACATTTTTATGTATATTTTTTCTTGTGTAAGAAATAAAGGAAAATGGGTAAGAGGAAAAAAAAAAAACCAATCCCCAATGTAATATGTGTATAAAAAATGTGTATTATCTGTATATAGTGTGACAAAATGATTCTTTTCTTTTTGGATGTATTAATAAATCTTGCTGTGAAGTTATCTCGGCTTGAGTTGGTTTCAAACATGCGTTACAACACTGGAATTGAATGTAGTAACATCTAGCAATAGACAAACACTCACGTAAAGCAGGGTCACGGGGCAGATTGATTCTATTCTACAGTTTAAGGTTGGCGCTAGCAGTGCCGAGGGGTTGCGTCTTCACCAGATATGAATGCAGGGCGGTAGGGTCTTCGTAGCCGGGATCCTGCAGATGGTGGAAGTAGGAGTAAAGTGAGTTACAACGTAGCGATGGTTCGGTCACACACCGGATAACAGTTGGTACACAAATGTCAGGGGCATAAGATCATTACCAAGAGGTCAAGCATTAGTCTGGTACATTGATAACACCGGCAGGATATAAGAATGCATTCTCTCGCCGAATGTTGCACGTAGTGAGCTTTAAGTAGGAGATCTGGATTGCAATCTGGTGCCACGGGCGATGGTCCTTTGGCCGCAAGTTGACGTTCAGCAGTGACCCGTGCACCCGCACCTAGGGGATGGTGTCGGCAGCCACACAGACTGGATCCCAGAGAAGAATACCGTGCTAGATGCACCAAGTCTTCCAGGCCTGTGGTGGAGAACCTAGAACTAGGTGACGGGAACGGAAGGTAAGGGCTGGATGTGCACATGAGGTGGCCGTGTCTCCAGTTGTGACAAGCAGCATTTCCCACATAGATTGGTTTCCTTTTATATAGCATGTAAAGTACCCTTTTTAATCATGCATGTGATTGGTCCATTTTGTTTGCTGTCAAACTTCAAATAATTATATCCTTTTTAAAATCTCTCTGCCAGCCACATACACACAGACTCACAGCTCTCAGATTGACATGTAAAAGGGGAGGGGTGGGGGTGGACTTTACACTGCACAGCGCAGACAGATCAGAGGAGTATTTCAAAGCATCTCTGCTCACTACATGATGATCAGGTAACTGATTATTGCTGTAAGATCTTTACTATAGTGTTGGTCTCTGGGGAGCGGCCAGCCATCTGGAGGGAGAGAACCCAGGGCCAGCCCAATATAGTATAACTTAGTACAGGTCACTGATTTATGGGCCGGGTGGTGGAGAAGCCAATACAATCTTCCTTATGTTCAGAGATCTTAGAGCTGTCAGAAACTTGAGGGGAGCAGGGGGATCCTATAGGAAGGGAGCGGGGCTCCAGCTGGATCACACCATATGAAGATGGCGCCAGTTCAGCAGTCCAGTCTCACAATGCAGTGCTGCCAATGTATGACTTTGTTACAGTCTGTTTCTATGCTGCTGTAATAATACAATCATGTTACACGGTCACTGCTCCCCAATTTGTGTATCTGCAGCAGTCTGCATTGTTTGCACAACGCAATAAGCCAGTGGCCGAGGCGTCACTTGTTCTGAATTCTAACAAGACGTCCTGTCCTATTCCTGAGCTCTGTAACCGTGTACTTAATGCTAGAAAGATGGGTACACGTCATTGTCATATCTGTAACGGGTGCAGTGTGCGGTGGACGTGAGCCACTGAGTCCTGGGGGCCACACCGTGCATAGAGAATACTAACCCGTCCCTCTGTGCTGCACTAATCCCCATTTGATGGTGCATAAGCTGTTAGTGTTTATTCTAGCACCCTGCACCTTTCAAAACGTGCAGTTGCTCTTTCCTGCCTGGGGTGTCACTCTCTGCTGTGGTGCTTCTCAGCACACTCTGGTCTGTATTTCAGTGCAGAGATACAGACCTGAGTGTTCTGATAAGCACCAGAGCAGAGAGCGGCACCCCAGGCAGGAAAGAAGAACTGCATGTATTTTGAAAAGGTGCAGGGTGCTAGAATGAACACTAAGCTGTGTTACTGGAGATGTGCCTAGGTAGAGCACAGCGATCACTGGCAAACTGGTGCGTGCCCGTGTTCCTGGAGATCAGCGTATGCGCAGTAGACTGGCACAGTGCCAGATGAGGGGGTGGTGCACGGGTCCCTCTCCTCTCTCTCGGTCAGTCCCTGGCGCGCACACCTCATAGATGGTGCCTGATCCTGAGAAATGCAAGGATTTTCGCTAGTCCTGCACATAGCCAGCTCAGCAGTACACCTATGTGCAGTACATGTCTTCAAAGAAACAAATTCGGCAGCCGCCAGTTTTACGGGACTTTCACTGCATATATAATGTAGCACTTGACAAAACACATAAATATTCCAAATCCATTGCTCAGAAAATAAGTAAAAAAAAGTGTAATTACTGCGCTTGTGGATACATATTTCACATAGGTTTTATGTTGTATTTAAATTTGATGTTTAATAAAACTAGCGGCCCTCCAAATGTATGAATTAATAAGAATATTTCAGAATGCCCGTATAATATAATCACATTTAATAAAACTCACATATACACAAACAAGTCACAAGCCATAATATACAAGCTTTCAGAACAAATGTTAACAAAACTATTTGTCCTCCCTTTCACAGATACAGTATGTATCTGAATAAAAATACCTTTTTCTAAAATAACAGGAGCAATATAATATTTCTTTTCACGACCTCCCAATAAGTCTCTCTTCCAAAGTTAATATATATTGTTCAGTTTTTTTTTGCAACAGATGCAACCAGAATGGTCACTTGTATCCAAATGTTACCAGTTTTGGATGGTCAGAGCTCTGAATCAAAATAAAGGTAATATTGTATTGCCGACGTACTGGCTGGGAGTCACTTTCCAGGCTGAGTTCTCTGTTTTAGGGGTTCAAACCAAACCCTTAATTATATGCAGGTCAGGTGGATCAAATTGCTCATGAGAGTGTAATTAGACACATTTTATATATATATATATTTCTGTATACTAATTCCTAACAGCGCCAGGAGTGGTAGTTTCAGTTTCTACCAGTGTTGAAGTATCTAGTGTTCAGAAAATAAGTTGTGAAACTTTGTAAATACTCGCAGCGTCTAAATTTAGGTCACTGCGAAGCTACAAGTTCCAGCCGCAGGAAAGAGAAAGGAAGTTGAGTATTAATAAACCTTAATAATTAAAAATCATGAACTTATATCACAAACCGCACCAAGGGGGTCATTCCGACCCGATCGCTCGCTGCAGTTTCTCGCAGCGCATCGATCGGGTCGGAACTGCACATGTGTCGGCGCTGCAGTGTGCTGGCGCATGCCATCCGTCGTTGCCTAGCGATTGCCTCTGAGGCAGTGGCGGTCGCTGGGCGGGAGGTGGCTGGACGGCGGCGTTAAGCCGCCGTTTAGGGGGAGCTGTCCGGCCAACGCAGGCATGGCCGGACCGTTAGAGGGGGCGAGCCACGGCGGCTGCGTGACGTTACACGCATCCGCTGCAGGCCGGGGAGCGAGGAGTAGCTCCTTGCCAACACGCTAAAGCTGCACTGGTCGGGAGCTACTCTTGAAGTGCAAAGGTATCGCCGCTGTGCGATGCTTTTGCACTTCTGCGGGGGGGGGGAGCCCTGTGCTGGGCGTCCCCCCGCATGTCAGTGTGAATGATCGTAGCTGTGCTAAATTTAGCACAGCTACGATCAACTCGGAATGACCCCCTAAATGTCTGGGCGTTGCTGCAGATGACGCAGCGACCAGCATCTGTTCCGCAATTCAACTCTCCCCCCTTATTGTAGCTTTCTTGCTCCCTGGTGACATTTATGCAGATAATGCTACACGGGCTAATGACGTCTGATGATGTTCTTTCCTCTATACGACCATAGGCCAATGGAGGCTACTAATTATCTGCGAGATCCGTTGGATCCTGTTTCTCTGGAACATTGAGGATGATTCATGATATAATTCTTAAGAAAGTGTCATGTCGTCTGTGATTGGTCTGGATTCCATTGATCCATACTGATTTCTACACAGGATGCATTGTTTTTGTTATTCATTTTTTCTGCAGCGGGGTACACTGGTATTCCACAGGGAATAACATCGGCGTGTAGAGTTGGATCTTGATCCGAGACACCAACAGGTTAAAGCTTTGACTGTTCCCAGGATGCACTGCACCGCCTCCTCTATAACCCCGCCTCCAGGCACTGGAGCTCATTTTGTAAGTTGGTGCCTGTAGAGCAGGTCACTAACAGGGGGGCTGCGCTAGGCAGCTCTGAAAAGAGCTTTTTAAGAAGACTTCAAGGGCCGCAGCACTTTATATGTCACTGTGACATACTGTGCTGCGGCTCCATCACCTCCCTCATCGGCACTGCATACTCCCGCGGCCGAGTTCCCGGGTACTTGCAGCGGAGGCACACCAGACTTCAGGCGCACACTGCTGACGCTCTCCTGCACATCAGGGAGGAGGTAAGAGGGTCCCCAGGTGGGACCTGCCGGTAAATCGCAGTCCCAGAAGATGTACCGCACCGCAGACGTGGACACTGTACTACGCAGGGACCCCACTATATCCACCAGGACAGGGAACACAGGTCGGATTTACTTAAATCCGTTTCACATAGGCTCCACAGTACCCGGTGGCTCTGACCTGTAGCCCCTCCCCCAGCTCCGGGCGCCATCTACTGCTGGTGTTACCGCCTGGAGCTGCATTTCTCTCTCCCTCACTCCCTGACAGAGATTTTAGAGCCATCTTCAAAGCTGCGCTGATGTCCGGGACTGCAGGGCAATGTCTCCTCTGTAAAGTCGCCTGTCTCATCAGCGCTGTGCATTTACAGGACACTTAAGTATTCTACATGTCGTTTAGACTGTGTTAGTTAAGCACAAGTGTACTGCTATATGAATATTTAGTACAAGTATTCTGTGATATACATCCAGTATCTACTGTGCATTGTTATATCTATATTCATACATATCTATATGTAGTGTTACTAGTCCAGTGTAGTTTATTGTTTATCTGTAATAACTTCTGCATTGTACCTATGACTGAGTGTGCCTGTAGCTGCTGTGTGGATTTCATTCTCCTGTATCACACTACTTGCTATCACTATATTCTGTACCCTCGGGGGCTAGGTGCGTCAGGGCCTCATATATGTATAGTGCTATACAGTATAAACTGCTTGGTATTTTTTACTGTGTGTTTGTCACCTCATGCCGCTTAAAACCTCTGTTTTGTGTCCTGTGTTTACTGTCACATAACACAGGGGGTTATTTGCAGGTATTGTGTTTGGTTATATTGTATTGTTACGCTCTAAGGCTACATTGCCTATAATGTCTGCCACGCAGGGCGGGAAATCCGTGGACGCTTCTGCATCATTAAGTGCTGGTGCCACGGATTTACCTGAGGGGGAATTTTTAGCTGAGGGTTCAGGCACTGGATGCCATACACCCAGGGCCGGGCGACAAGAGGGGTCTAAGGGGACACCTGTACCAGGCCTCAAGGATACGCCACTTAGTGACTGGCAGGGTTGTGAGCCATCTTGTCCAAACAGGGCAGCGAGCTGTAGGTTGTGTGGGCGCAGCATCAGAGTGGCAGGAACCCCTCACACACAGTGACTGTGAGGCACCAGTGTGCGCCCAATCTTCCGGGTTCAGCTCTGATGTAGGCAGTTATGGGACATAGCAGCAGCTCCGTTGGCCAGGATTCCCGTGCCCTGCACCAGTCTCCTCTGGTTGGATGTGAGGGCCACATGGTACCTGCTGTGCGGTGTTCGAGACTGGATACTGGGTAGTGCAGTGCAGATAAGCGGCTTGGTAAGGGGATACAGGGCTTTGGGATGGGGTAAGGGAGTCGGGAAGACGGAGAGATATAAATAAATGGGTGTAGTCCTGACCGCCGGTCAGCTTACCGACGCCGGGATCCCGGCAGCATACCGACGCCGGGATCCAGGCGGGGAGGGGCGAATGCAGCAAGCCCCTTGCGGGCTCGCTGCGCTCGCCATGCTGCGGGCTCGGGTTCTATTCCCACTCTATGGGTGTCGTGGACACCCACGAGTGGAAATAGTCCCTGTTGGTCGGCATGCCGACCATCGGGATAGTGAGCCGTCGGGCTGGTGGAGGAGGTCATGTGACTGTCGGTCAGGTGACCGGCGGTCACATGAATACCACCCAAATAAATATATATATTTATTTATTAATTAATTTCTTATATAGTGCAGCAAATTCTGAGGCGCTTAAATATATATATAATCTGAGGGGGCCCTAGAGATATCACTGTTCCGGGCCCCAAGATTTCTGTTGCCAGCCCTGCATACACCTCCCAGTCAACCCGCAACACCTGTGGCCAATCAGGACCCACCTTGGGCATCGTTCTCAAGTATGCTGAATACGCTTGTGACACGTCTTACGCCACCTGTGGGACCTCCTGTGCCATTGCAGCCACATATTGTCCCTGTTGTTAATCCGCCTTGAGCAGACACACTGTCTACCCAGTTACAATCACTAAATCAATCTTTAGTTAAACAAAAGTCTACCCTACGCGCCTCTGTGGCCAAGGGGTTTACTAAGCTGGCCGTTTCCTCCTCACAATCCACTAATATGTCAGATAATTCTTCTGATGAGGATGGGGAATATACTGATCCATCAAACACTGATACAGTTGCTTCTGATGTGGACTCTGCAACCCGGGTTGATGTTCCTGACCTAGTGGAAGGTATTAAGCAAACAGATGATGAGATCGAGCCCTCTACTGCTTCTAAGAAACCTGATAAGTTCAAATGTCAGCAGGTTGCTAAATTAGTCTTACCACATTCTGACCATTTAATTGACATACAGTACGTCAGGAATCCTGATGGTCTCCAGTAAATACATTTTCCCTGTTGAAAAGATGCTAGCTCGTTATCCTATCACTGCGGAGTTCAGTAACAAGTTTGAACTCCACCGCTGGTGGACTCTCTTGTCGCCCGTTTTGTAGTGTCATCTACTCTGCCTGTCACCACTGTCACCTCACTGAAGGAACGACGGATAAGCGTGTGGAGGGATGCCTGAAGTCTATTTACTCTCTTACAGGTGCTGTACATAGACCTACTATGGCAGCCTCCTGGGCTGCGAAAGGAATTGAAGCATGGGTCCAGGCAATTGAGGATGAGCTGCCTCAGGATTTTTCGGACACTGCCAGACAATATCTGTCGTTTATTACCACAGCCTCCCACTATATTCAGGAGACGGCCTCTGACACAGGTGTTATGGCAGCCAAGGCGTCTACTACGTCTATCCTGGCTCATTGTATTATGTGGTTAAGGTCCTGGAAGGGGGACCTGGACTCTAAAAAGACCTTGGAGGTGCTCCCTTTTCAGAGAGACATGCTTTTTAGGGAGGATCTGAACAAGATTGTAACTGACTTAGCATCTTCTAATACTGCGTTTCTCCCAAGTACTAATCCTTCTGCTCCGAAGGCAAAGAGTACCACTTTTCATTCCTTTCGACCTCCAGGGAAAGTAAAAGGTCAGACGTACCCGAGACAATCTCGTGCTCCCAAAACCACTAAGTCCAAATCTAAACAATCCTGGGCTGCCCGTCAGCCTGCTTCCAAACAAGACAAGCCTGCTGCATGACGGGGCGGGCCTCCGCCTGGGGGACCCCAGGGTGGGTGAGAGGCCGACTTCTGCAGTTTGCCCAGGTCTGCTTAAAGACTACTTCAGATGCCTGGGTGCGGGAAGTTGACTCTCACGGATACGCACTATCTTTCAATCAACGTCCCCCTTGCCATTTCTGCTCAACGATTATCCCTTCAGATCCATTGAAAGCGCAAGCAGGGGATACTATTCGACCCTGTTTCTAGTTCCGAAGCCAAATGGGTCCTTCCGGCTGATACTCAACCTCAAATCATTGAACAAATTTGTGAGAGTGTCCAAATTCCGTATGGAAACTCTGCGCTCTATTGTACTGGCTATGGAACCCTGGACATACAGGATGCTTACCTGCATATACCTATTGCCATTTCACATCAGCAATAATTGCGGTTTGCTATTGACAACCTACATTATCAATTCCAGGCTCTGGCATTCGGATTGGCCATGGCCCCTCGGATCTTCACCAAGGTCATGGCCGTGATGACGGCCCTTCTTCGCTGTCAGGGAATCAGGATCCTGCCGTAACTGGATGACTTACTGATCCTGGCGAACTCCCAAGATGTTCTCCTCAGTCACCTGGATCTGACGGTCCAATTCCTACAAGCCCATGGGTGGCTCATCAATTGGAAAAAGTCCTCGCTGGTACCTGCTCGGAGCATGGTGCACCTAGGGGCACTGTTGAACACACACAGCCAAAGGTTGTGTCTGTCTCCGTAGAAAGTCCTGAAACTTCAGGACAGGATCAGATACTTCCTCTTTTGCCCCAGAGTGTCGATACACTCGGCGATGCAAGTGCTAGGCCTCATGGTGTCGGCTTTCGACATGGTAGAGTACGCTCAATTTCATTCCTGACCTCTTCAGAGCTTAATCCTTTCTAAGTGGGATGGCCTGCCTCACCGGATCAGATCTCAAATGATCTCCTTGACTCCGGAGGTTCGCCAGTCACTGAGCTGGTGGCAACGAGACCAACAGTTGAGCAGGGGCCGTCCCTTCTGGATCCACAACTAGGTCCTTCTGACGACGGACGCCAGTCTACGAGGTTGGGGCGCGGTGTTGGAGCAACACTCTCTCCAGGGTCAGTGGACCAGGGAGGAATCTCTCCTCGCGATAAACATTCTGGAATTGCGAGCTGTGTTCAATGCATTGACACTAGCCTTGCCTCTGGTACAGAACAAGCCTGTTGAAGTCCAATCAGACAACGCCACAACGGTGGCATACATAAACCATTAAGGCGGCACTCAAAGCCGCATGGCAATGGCGGAACGCCATCTGCCAGCAATATCGACAGTGTTCATTCCGGGAGTCCTCAACTGAGAAGCGGATTTCCTCAGTCGTCAGGACGTGCATGCCGGAGAGTGGAGTCTTCATCAGGAGTCTTTCAACTCCTAGTGGACAAGTTGGGCCTACCAGATGTAGACCTAATGGCATCTCGACACAATCACAAAGTTACGGTCTAAGGATCAAGGACAAGGGATCCTCAAGCAGCGTTTGTGGACGCACTGGCAATTCCATGGAACTTTCGGCTGCCCTACGTGTTCCCTCCAGTGTCACTCCTGCCCAGGGTTCTACGGAAGTTCAAGCAAGAAGGAGGAATACTACTTCCAGTCGCTCCAGCGTGGCCTAGACGGCATTGGTTCTCAGACCTGCAGGGTCTGTCGATAGAGCGTCCTCTTCTATTTCCTCAACGCCCAGACCTCCTCGTTCAGGGCCCTTGTGTCTACCCAGACCTGGCCAGACTGGCTTTGACGGCGTGGCTCTTGAAGCTTCTCTCCTAAGAGCCAAAGGATTTTCCGAGGCAGTTATCCAAACTATATTGAAGGCCCGCAAACCGGCTTCAGCACGGATTTATTATAGGGTATGGAATTCTTCACCTGGTGTGCTGCTAAGAATTACGATACTTCCAAGTTTAGTACTTCCAGACTTTTGGCTTTTTTGCAACGAGGCCTGGGCTTAGTACCTCGTCTGGCCTCCGTCTATTCCTGACGTTCATACATTCACTCAGGGCATATTGCAAATTCAACCTCCCTATGTCCCTCCTGTGGCTCAATGGGATTTATCTGTTGTCCTGAAAGCCCTACAAGAGTCTCCATTTGAACCTCTTGATACGGTGGACCTTAAGTGGCTCACTGCCAAGGTCCTCTTTTTGCTGGCTATTTCCTCTGCTAGAAGGGTTTCGGACTTAGGCGCATTGTCCTGCCGTTCATCCTTTCTGATATTTCATCGTGACCGGGCGGTTCTTAGGACTCACCCAGG
Source organism: Pseudophryne corroboree (assembly GCF_028390025.1). Classification (NCBI taxonomy): domain Eukaryota; kingdom Metazoa; phylum Chordata; class Amphibia; order Anura; family Myobatrachidae; genus Pseudophryne; species Pseudophryne corroboree. The sequence goes on along the minus strand of NC_086450.1, from coordinate 8,389,434 downwards.
TTATTTGCCTATGGTGGTGTCATCTTTTCACTTTAACCAAGAGATTGTGGTTCTGGCCTTTATCTCTTCTGACTTGTCCTCCAAAGAGCGGTCTTTAGATGTGGTACGGGCTCTCCGTATATATGTGGATAGGACTGCCTCTAACAGGAGGTCAGATTCCCTTTTTGTACTTTTTGGTTTTCACAAATGTGGCTGGCCTGCGAATAAGCAAACCTTGGCCAGATGGATTAGAATGGTGATTGCACAAGCTTATGCACAGGCTGGTCTTCCAGCTCCTGCTGCTATCAAGGCCCATTCTACACGGTCTTTTGGACCTTCTTGGGCGGCCCGATGTGGTCCAATTGTGCAAGGCGACTATGTGGTCCTCTGTGAACATGTTCATCAGGTTCTATGCCTTTGATACTTCCGCCTCCCAGGATGCTTCCTTTGGATGCCAGGTTCTTGTACCCGCTACAGTGCATCCCCTCCCTTTAGGAACTGCTTTAGGACATCCTCAATGTATTCTCTATGGAATACCAGTGTACCCCGCTGCAGAAAAGGAGATTTATGGTAGACTTACCATAGTTAAATCTCTTTTTGCGAGGTACACTGGTTTCCCACCCTGACGCACTTAGCTTCTTTGGGTTTGTATGGCACTAGCCGCTGGTCCCTTCTCCTGTCGTGAGAATGTGGTTCTATGTGACTAACATCTACTGTTTCTTTTACCTGCTACTGCATTGGACTGGTTAACAAAACTGAGCTCCAGTGCATCCTGGGAACAGTCAAAGCTTTAGCCTGTTGGTGCCTCGGATCCAGATCCAACTCTACACTCCCCCAATGTTATTCCCTGTGGAATCCAGTGTACCTCGCAGAAAGATTTTTAACAAAGGTAAGTTCTTACCATAAATCTCCTTTTTTGCGGAAGGTGTTGTAAGTTCTCCGGCAGGGTCCACAGGTTATCCACAGGATAACAATGGGATATGATGGAGCGACAGTGGATTGGCCTCAAACGATCAAAAGCTTTCCGGCCTCCCAGGATGCAACGGGCCCTTCCATATATCCCGCCCACTGGCTCAGGCAAATCAGTTTTTTGTTTTGCCTGAGCCAGTGGGCTGGATATATGGAAGGGCCCGTTTTTTTAGCAGCCTCAAGCTTTCTTATTTTATTTTATAGTCTTACTATTTTCTTTGAGTGATCTTTCTAAACAGGGTCTTATACACATGGAAAGAGTCGCTCCAACAACTCTCCACCGGGCCGCGACAACGCTTACCCACGAGTACAGTGCTGTTTCGGCGGGCATCTGTGTCTGATATACTAGCAGGTCCAGCAGACGTTACCAGGCTGTGGTCGGAGCACAGGAAGAAGGTAAGGCATCGGTTCTGTGTAGCATGCATGGAATACGGACACAGCCGCACTGTTTTGGGAGGAGACTACCAAACAGTAGCTGACACGCCGCCACCACGGGTGCTCCACAGTGCTAGGTCTTAGAGATCATAGGCACCAGGAATAGCATGAGGCCGCGATCCCTAAGATTGATGTCAGCAGTGGGGAGTCCGACGCTCTCCTGGTCGCCCCTACCCCGGTTCATGACCAGTTTCCGCCGAGTCTTCCGCCATGAACTGTTTCCTCGCTTCCATCTCAGACGCTACCAGAGTGGACTTGATCGCAGCAGAAGGTCTCTGCGTCGGTGTTCACTGAGCGCTACCACGAGAGATCTGGTGGCAACATAGGTGGCTGTGTGACCACTGCCTCTGTGTTCACTGAACGTTACTGTGAGGATATTCGGTTGCAGCATAGTTGGCAGTGTGACCGGTGCGTCTGTGTTCGCTGAGCGTCTATGTCCACTAAGGGTTCCTGAAGCGGCAGTGTACACTAGTAGCGTCTGGATCCACTCAGCGTTCGCTAACGTATTGATCGATCCTGGAAGTGGGGTGAGTCTCCCTGTATCCCATTCTACTGAGTACGGGCTATACAGCACTAAATTTCTATCTACTTTGTCAGTATGAATAGTTAAGATAAGTTCCTATTGCATATGAGTCTGTGTACATTTACTGTGGTTTTCTTTGCATTGCGTCTGAATACGTTAGATCTGTTTTACAGGATTCAGTAAATGTTCGCCTACATACTTAAAAAAGTGTTTGTAGTTGAGGATGTGCTCATATGACTAATATATAATATGTGACTGACTGCTAGTGTGATTGCTGACTTTAATATATGTTTGCCAGTTGTTTCTGCTGATCCTCAATGCTGGTGCATGGGTAGGATCAGATTGATATCACTTTAGAAGGTTAAAGTGATTAGTCACAAATTGTGTAGAACACTGTAAAATTGTTGATTATTTATCATGTCTAAGAGCGGCAAAGGTGACGAAGGTACACTTACAGCAACACTCGTATCATGTTTGTCTTGCAAAACTGTATTATCCTCTCAGGATCTGGTTCAGGATAATTTATGTGCAAATTGTTTTGCTTTTCAGCAGAACACAAGGCAGATCCCTGTACACCATCAGGTACAGATAGATCCACCTTGGGCTATGTTTGCACAGACCTTGTCCAGTATAGCTGAAAGGATAATTCCTACAGCTTCTGTACCAGGAATGGGGTACCCATACATGCAGCTCCCTACCTACGGTATATCATTTCCCCCAGCAGCTTCTCAAATGAAACAAGCTGATAAACCGATGGTAAGTAAATCTTCACCTTCACAGGCTACACATGATGAGTCATCGGATGATGAAAGCTCTATTTACTCTGCTTCAGTATACGAAGAGGCGGAAGAAGGTCTCAGCTCAGTGGTTATAGCTGAATTAATTAGAGCAATGAAGGTTATTCTATCCTTAAAAGATTCAGCAGAGCCTGTGTTAAAAACCAAGGCACCTGTGTTTAAACGTCCCAAGACAGTTAAGACTGAGTTTCCAGGGTCAGACCAGCTGACGGAAATCATGGAAGAGGCTTGGGCAACACCCAACAAAAAATATAGAATTCCCAAAAAATGGGACTCCAATTAGGGGACTGTTAAAAAAGGGAGGTAGCTCCTAAAGTAGATATGCATGTGATTCGATGAGTGCGAAAATCTATATTGCCTTTGCCATCAACATCCTTAAATGATGTCACATATAGGAGAGTGGATGGTTTTCTAAAAACCATATTTTCCCTGTCTGGAGCAGTCATAAGGCCAGCCATGGCTTCAGCCTGGATAGCAAAGGCAGTGGCTGCCTGGGCTGATGCATTGGAAAGTGATTTTTCATCAGCTTCTAAAGAGCAAAAATCTTATATAGCCCATATTAAACAAGCAGCAGTATTCTTGGAAGAAGCTGCATTAGATATGGGTACTATTGCTTCTAGGGCATCAGCCTCAACAATAGCTGCTCGCAAAGCAGTTTGGTTACTTACGTGGAAAGCTGACTCCAAGAAGGTTTTGGAATCTTTGCCTTTTTCTGGAAATATTCTGTTTGGTAAAGAATTGACAGATATTCTGGAGTCAGAAGTAGACTCCAAGAAGGTCAAGTTTCCTTCCACATATAACCCCAAACCTAGGGTCCGGTTTTCCGGTCCTTTCGGTCTCAAGGAAAACAAAAGGGAAGAAGTGATCGTAAGCAGCCCCAATACAATAAGTTTGTTAAATCAAAAAAGCATTGGGCTACCAGAGGGCCAGCTTCCAAACCAGAAGATAAGCCATCAGCCTGTTGGTACAGGCCTCCACCTGGAGGATCCCAGGGTGGGGGCCTGACTTCTTCAGTTTGCACACATCTGGCAACAGTCTACAACAGATGTCTGGGTGCAAGAAGCGGTATCTCTAGGTTATGTTTTTCCCTTCAAGAAGCATCTTCCTCGAAGGTTATTCTGCACCAGCCCGTTTCGGGTAGAGACAAAGGCCAGAGCTTTGCAAGAAGCAGTTCAGAAATTGCTTCAGTCAGGAGTAGTCATTCCAGTACCCCCGACACAACAGGGGCAGGGGTTTTACTCCAACCTATTTTTGGTTCAGAAGCAAAATGGGTAATTTCGGCCCATTCTCAAGCTCAAAATGCTAAACAAATATATTTGGGTACCAAGGTTCCACTTGGAGACGTTACGCTACATAGTTTTGGCCATGGAACCAGGATTATATGGTATCCCTGGATATTCAGGATGCTTACCTACATGTTCCTATAGCACTGTCTCATCAGTGTTATCTCAGGTTCGCTATCCTCCAGCAGCATTTCCAGTTCCAGGCCCTACCCTTTGGGTTAGCCACAGCCCCCAGAGTATTTACCAAGATTATGGTGGTTATGGCATCTTATCTCCGCAAGCAGGGGATAAGAATTTTTCCATACCTCGACGACCTTTTAATCCTGGCACAATCACAGGAATTGTTCCTGTGCCATCTCCAACATACAATAACATGTCTGCAGAGGCACGGGTGGCTCATAAATTGGGCAAAATCATCTTTGGTGCCGTCACAACGGATGACTCACTTTGGGGCTGTACTGGATTCAGGTCTGCAGAAAGTATATTTACCTCAGAACAAGATATCCAAGGTACAGTCAAGAATTCAGGACTTGTTACACAGTCAGATGGTATCCACTCACGCAGCCATGCAAGTGATGGGGTTGATGGTGTCAACATTCAACATGGTGGAATATGCACAATTCCACTCGAGGCCTCTGCAGCGTCTTATTCTGGCCAGATGGAATGGAGTACATCAGACAATAAAGAAACGGACGATGGTACTTCCAGTAAAGGTAAGAAAGTCATTAGCCTGGTGGATACAGACATCCCAACTAGACAAAGGGAGACACTTTTGGATATCAGATTGGGAGATCCTGACAACAGATGCTAATCTTCAAGGCTGGGGAGCAGTGTCTGGAAAATTATGGTTCCAGGGACAATGGACAAGAGAAGAAAGTAGCCTGCCAATAAACCTGTTAGAACTTCGGTCCCTATACATGGCACTGGTTCAGACAAAGGACACACTTCAGGGAAAACCAGTCCAGATCCACTCGGACAATGCAACGGCAGTAGCATACCTCAACCATCCGGGAGGAACTCGCAGCCAAAAAGCAATGAAGGAGGTACTGTAAGTCACATACTAAAGTTGGCAGAACTCTATCTTCCAGCCTTGTCCGCAGTGTTCGTTCCGGGAGTCCTAAACTGGGAAGCGGATTTTTTTCAGTCGACACACCATTCAAGCAAGCGAATGGGCTCTACACCCGAAGGTTTTTCAGACTCTAGTAGACAAATGGGGGTTGCCAGAGAGAGATCTAATGGCATCCCGTCTGAACAACAAGGTGCCCGCATGCTGATCAAGGACAAAGGATCCCGGAGCGATCTTTGTGGATGCCTTGTCGGTCAAATGGGACTTTCATCTGGCCTGTTTCCTCCGATCACCCTGTTACCCAGGGTGGTGAGGAAAATAAAGCAAGCAAAGGGTGCCGTGATTCTAATAGCTCTGGCTTGGCCCAGAAGGCATTGGTACACAGATCTGCAGAGAATGTCGATGGATGCTCCATTTCTACTCCCTCAACGTCAAGATCTACTGACACAGGGTCGGTGTTATCACAGACATCTGGATCGGCTGTCTTTGACGGCGTGGCTCTTGAAACCTCTATCCTGAAGTCAAGAGGATTCTCACAACAGGTAATTCAAACAATGCTCAGAGCAAAGAAACCCTCCTCAGCTCGTATTCATCACCGAATATGGCAAGCCTATATTCATTGGTGCAGTGAAAGAAATGTGGACCCGAAATCTTTCAGAGTTTCCAGGGTCTTAGCATTCCTTTAGGCAGGAATGGATAAAGGTTTGAAAGTGGCTTCCTTGAGAGTGCAAGTATCAGCATTGACTGTATGGTTCCAAAAGAAAATTGCCAACTTACAATTACAGGATGTGCGTACTTTTTTCCAGGGAATGCTGCGCATTCAACCACCTTTTGTTCCTCCTACAGCATCTTGGGGCTTAAGTCTAGTCCTGAAAGCTTTTCTAGTTGCTCCGTTTGAACCACTTAATAAAGTGGATCTTAAATGGTTGACGGCTAAAGTTCTCTTTCTACTGGCTATGGCGTCAGCTAGAAGAGTATCAGATTTACGGGCATTATCATGTCGTTCCCCTTTTCTGATTTTTTTTATCCAGATAAAGCAGTTCTTAGAACTAGGTCTGGGTATCTTCCTAAGGTGGTGTCTAAATTCCACCTTAATGAAGAAATTGTAGTCCCGGCTTTTCAGGTATCGGGACTTTCTGCGGGAGATGCATCACTGGACGTGGTCCGTGCATTAAGGATCTACGTGGATCGTACTAGTGCCATCAGAAAGACAGATTCTCTCTTCATTCTCTACGGATTTCAAAAGAGAGGATGGCCTGCTACTAAACAGACGCTGGCAAGATGGCTTCGAATGATTATTTCAGAAGCATAGTCGCAAGCTGATCTCCCTGTTCCGGCTAATGTCTCTGCTCACTCTACACGTAAAAGCACAACATAGTGCTTCAGCAGAACAGATATGTAAGGCAGCCACATGGTCTTCCATTAACAAATTCATTAGACATTATGCCTTGGATACTTTTGCCTCTCATGACGCTGAATTCGGGCATAAGGTTCTCCTGTCCAATCAGGAGCGTCCCCACCACTAAATTGCTTTGGGAAATCCCATTGTTATCCTCTGGATAACCTGTGGACCCTGCCGGAGAAATATACGTTATGGTAAGTCCACAGGTTCCACAGGGATCCCACCCTGATGCACCTGATTTGAGGATCCTTCTACTCACTAACTGCTTCCTACTTGTATGGAAGGTTGTGCATGTGTGTTCTCACCTGATTAGGTTTCTACATGATGCTCCTGCCTTGTGCTTTGGAATCCAACTGATTTGCCTGAGCCAGTGGGCCGGATATATGAATGGGCCCTTTGCATCCTGGGAGGCAGGAAAGCTTTTGATCGTTTGTTGCCAATCCGCTGTTGCTCCATCATATCCCATTGTTATCCTGTGGAACCTGTGGACTTAGGAGAAATACCGTAATCAACGGTAAGTTCTTACCAGAATGTATATTTATTGTGTGACTTGTACATTATTCACCATTGTTATGTTTTGGTCCATACGCAGCACTTCTGCTCCTTTCTGCAGGGGAGGTTTAGCAATCCTTCTAAAGAAGATAAGCGGGAGTGTTACCCAAAGCAAACTAATCAGATTCTAGCTATCATTCCATGCATGCGCGCAAGCATGGGGGGTTTCCGAGTACCTGGAAACCCCCCTGGCCGCCGATCTATTGTGCTGTAATTATTGTATTATTGCCACACTTAAAAATAAATGGAAGTCCCGGAGAGGAGAGACCCACCTGAAGCAGCACCGGAGCATCAGTGATCGCAGCCCGCAAAAAAGAAGGAGGCCGCCGGCAGCGTGAGATCGGGAGCCGGTGAGCTGAGCCTGCAGCGTCGAGAGGTCCAGTGACCAGAGAGGACCCTTTTGATGAGGACGGAGCATCTGAAAGGGCCGCCGCTGGTGGAGTGACTACAGCGCCGCGGCGGAGGGACAGCAGCCGGACAAGAGACTTCATGAAAGACCCCCATCTTAACCAGGAGAAGTGGAAGAGCAGCGCCGGCCGGTGACTGGAATCGCAGGCACCACTGAAGACACCCGGCCTACCTGGAGAAGGACTGTGGAAGGACCCCCGGCTGCTGTGCGGAGTACGGCGCTGACAGGAGCCCGGAGTGGAGAAGAGGAACCCAGCAGAGGACCAAGAGATGACTCTGGCTGGCAAACTGGGATGCGGCTGCAGAAGCGGACCTCATACGGCGAGACCTGGGACAAAGAGCGCTGCCCGAGAGCCGGTCGGAGGTGACAGAAGAGCCGCAGCCCGGGGTGAGACACTGTTTAAGCCCTTACGCTGCAATACTCTGCCTAATGGAGTAAAGTAGGGGGCAGGCTCCCCTGTGTTTTTTCCTCGCTGCCCAGTGTACAGTTAATAAGGGCAGGGTCGGACTGGCCCACAGGGGTACAGGGGAAACCACCGGTAGGCCCCACTGCCTGAGGGCCCCACTCCTTCCTCTAGGGATCAGGTTCCAGACTGTGCACTTGTATTATACATCGTAGATTTGTTGCATTACACTGCACTAAACTATTGTGTATTTCAAGCCTCTGTGGAGGCTGGCCACACCCGCTTTGTAGGCTGGTCACACCCCTAAATATGGGCCCCTATCACTGCATTCCCCCGGTGGGCCCTTCATACCCCAGTCCGACACTGAATAAGGGGGTAGGATTCCCCTTGTCCCCAGTGCCTGCATTATCTTAAAGTTTAAAGGGGCAGGTTCCCCTGTTGTTATCCTCTTCCCCATTTAACTGATGAAGGAGCTAGGCTCCGCCTCTCCCGGTGAGTGCAGGGAACACCGGCTCACCATGCGAAGTAACAGCTCGGCTGAAGCAGCTGCCTCCTTACATACACAGTGGGAGGCTGATGGCTGGCAGCATGTAGGGGGCGCTGCAGCGGTAGCGTGCAGCTCCTCTCGGGCAGTTCTTGGTGTGGGACTTTGGGAGGTGAGGCGCATGGTATCCGGCGAATGGGAAAACAGCGTCTTCAAGTTCACCCTCTCTAATTCACCTGGCAGCAGCGAGGTGTGTCTGTATCACATGTGCCGGGTGGGGAAGGGGGGAAGGAAGGGGGGGGGGGGGGGGGGGGCTTTTGTCGGTAGTCTATAATAAAGTATGCTGGCTGGTCACAGCACTCCCTGTCCTGATAACAGCAGCAGTTGTGTGACCGGCGTGAGTACGGGGTGGGGTTGCGGGAGAATGATGGTGGCTGTGCTTTCTGTTTATATAAGGGGGTCCGGGTGGCTGGACTCTTTCATTGGTTCTGTAAACAATTATTTGGAAACACCCCCCCTTTCAAAATCCTGCGTTTGCTCCTGTCATGGACTGTACTAGATAAATGATAGCTGGAATGTGATTGGTTTTCTGTAGAAGTTTGATAAATCTCCCCTTTGTGTCTTTTCATTGGATGTTTCTATAGCTGAATTTACCAAGTGTGAAATAATCATTGCTGGTGACATATAAAATCCAGCAGTAAAGGATCCCTCTTATGATCACCAATCCACACGAGACGCACAAAGCGACAAATGGCGGATAACCGAGCGCTGGATCTTTCTGTGCTTCAAAGTAACGGTATTAATGGCTGAATAATCATAATGGAATGTTTTTTTCAATTTCTCCAAATACTGGAACGGATCTTCTGAGCTCACCTTGACCAGGTGGGATAAAGCCTGAAAAGGTCTCTCTACCCCCAGACTGACTTCTAGTGGATTCTCATTTCCTCCAAATCAAACAGGTAGAAGATTCCTCAAAGAGAAATAAAACAATAGCTCCTCATAGTGCTTAAAAGTAGTAACAATTAGTTTTATTTACAGCATATTAAAGTATACAGCCGGTAATTTGTATAAAAACTAAAAAAATACAGCACAGATGTGACCTGTTGAGAAAGGAACACTTTAAAGCATGAGGGTTACTGATGAAAGTCCCGGATATATTACCTGGGGACTGACACCTGTATGAGCGGCGGCGGAGGCCAGAGGGAAATCTGCACCTGGGGACTGACACCTGTATGAGCAGCGGAGGCCAGAGGGAAATCTGCACCTGGGGACTGACACCTGTATGAGCAGCAGAGGCCAGAGGGAAATCTGCGCCTGGGGACTGACACCTGTATGAGCAGCAGAGGCCAGAGGGAAATCTACACCTGGGGACTGACACCTGTATGCGTAGCGGAGGCCAGAGGGAAATCTGCGCCTGGGGACTGACACCTGTATGAGCAGCGGAGGCCAGAGGGAAATCTGCGCCTGGGGACTGACACCTGTATGAGCAGCGGAGGCCAGAGGGAAATCTGCGCCTGGGGACTGACACCTGTATGAGCAGCGGAGGCCAGAGGGAAATCTGCACCTGGGGACTGACACCTGTATGAGCGGCGGAGGCCAGAGGGAAATCTGTACCTGGGGACTGACACCTGTATGAGCAGCGGAGGCCAGAGGGAAATCTGCACCTGGGGACTGACACCTGTATGAGCGGCGGAGGCCAGAGGGGAAATCTGCACCTGGGGACTGACACCTGTATGAGCAGCGGAGGCCAGAGGGAAATCTGTACCTGGGGACTGACACCTGTATAAGCAGCGGAGGCCAGAGGGAAATCTGCACCTGGGGACTGACACCTGTATGAGCAGCGGAGGCCAGAGGGAAATCTGCTCCTGGGGACTGACACCTGTATGAGCAGCGGAGGCCTGAGGGAAATCTGCGCCTGGGGACTGACACCTGTATGAGCAGCGGAGGCCAGAGGGAAATCTGCGCCTGGGGACTGACACCTGTATGAGCGTCGGAGGCCAGAGGGAAATCTGCACCTGGGGACTGACACCTGTATGAGCGGCGGTGGAGGCCAGAGGGAAATCTGCTCCTGGGGACTGACACCTGTATGAGCAGCGGAGGCCAGAGGAAAATCTGCACCTGGGGACTGACACCTGTATGAGCAGCGGAGGCCAGAGGGAAATCTTTGCCTGGGGACTGACACCTGTATGAGCAGCGGAGGCCAGAGGGAAATCTGCGCCTGGGGACTGACACCTGTATGAGCAGCGGAGGCCAGAGGGAAATCTGCACCTGGGGACTGACACCTGTATGAGCGGCGGAGGCCAGAGGGGAAATCTGCACCTGGGGACTGACACCTGTATGAGCAGCGGAGGCCAGAGGGAAATCTGCACCTGGGGACTGACACCTGTATGAGCGGCGGAGGCCAGAGGGAAATCTGCACCTGGGGACTGACACCTGTATGAGCAGCGGAGGCCAGAGGGAAATCTGCACCTGGGGACTGACACCTGTATGAGCGGCGGAGGCCAGATGGGAAATCTGCACCTGGGGACTGACACCTGTATGAGCAGCGGAGGCCAGAGGGAAATCTGCACCTGGGGACTGACACCTGTATGAGCGGCGGAGGCCAGAGGGAAATCTGCACCTGGGGACTGACACCTGTATGAGCGGCGGAGGCCAGAGGGAAATCTGCGCCTGGGGACTGACACCTGTATGAGCAGCGGAGGCCAGAGGGAAATCTGCACCTGGGGACTGACACCTGTATGAGCAGCGGAGGAGGCCAGAGGGAAATCTGCACCTGGGGACTGACACCTGTATGAGCAGCGGAGGCCAGAGGGAAATCTGCGCCTGGGGACTGACACCTGTATGAGCAGCGGAGGCCAGAGGGAAATCTGCACCTGGGGACTGACACCTGTATGAGCGGCGGAGGCCAGAGGGAAATCTGCACCTGGGGACTGACACCTGTATGAGCGGCGGCGGAGGCCAGAGGGAAATCTGCGCCTGGGGACTGACACCTGTATGAGCAGCGGAGGCCAGAGGGAAATCTGCCCCTGGGGACTGACACCTGTATGAGCGGCGGCGGAGGCCAGAGAGAAATCTGCACCTGGGGACTGACACCTGTATGAGCGGAGGCCAGAGGGAAATCTGCACCTGGAGACTGACACCTGTATGAGCGGAGGCCAGAGGGAAATCTGCCCCTGGGGACTGACACCTGTATGAGCGGCGGCCAGAGGGAAATCTGCACCTGGGGACTGACACCTGTATGAGCAGCGGAGGCCAGAGGGAAATCTGTACCTGGGGACTGACACCTGTATGAGCAGCGGAGGCCAGAGGGAAATCTGTACCTGGGGACTGACACCTGTATGAGCAGCGAAGGCCAGAGGGAAATCTACACCTGGGGACTGACACCTGAATGAGCAGCGGCGGAGGCCAGAGGGAAATCTACACCTGGGGACTGACACCTGTATGAGCAGCGGCTGCCAGAGAGAAATCTACACCTGGGGACTGACACCTGTATAAGCAGCGGCTGCCAGAGAGAAATCTGCCCCTGGGGACTGACACCTGTATGAGCGGCGGCTGCCAGAGAGAAATCTGCCCCTGGGCACTGACACCTGTATGAGCGGCGGAGGCCAGAGGGAAATCTGCCCCTGCGGACTGACACCTGTATGAGCGGCGGAGGCCAGAGAGAAATCTGCACCTGGGGACGGACACCTGTATGAGCGGCGGCGGAGGCCAGAGGGAAATCTGCACCTGGGGACTGACACCTGTATGAACGGCGGCGGCCAGAGGGAAATCTGCCCCTGGGGACTGACACCTGTATGAGCGGCGGCGGCCAGAGGGAAATCTGCCCCTGGGGACTGACACCTGTATGAGCGGCGGAGAACCAGAGGGAAATCTGCACCTGGGCACTGACACCTGTATGAGCAGCGGAGGCCAGAGGGAAATCTGCGCCTGGGGACTGACACCTATATGAGCAGTGGAGGCCAGAGGGAAATCTGCGCCTGGGGACTGACACCTGTATGAGCAGCGGAGGCCAGAGGGAAATTTACACCTGGGGACTGACACCTGTATGAGCGGTGGAGGCCAGAGGGAAATCTGCACCTGGGGACTGACACCTGTATGAGCGGCGGCGGAGGCCAGAGGGAAATCTACACCTGGGGACTGACACCTGTATGAGCAGCGGCTGCCAGAGAGAAATCTACACCTGGGGACTGACACCTGTATGAGCAGCGGAGGCCAGAGGGAAATCTGCACCTGGGGACTGACACCTGTATGAGCAGCGGAGGCCAGAGGGAAATCTGCACCTGGGGACTGACACCTGTATGAGCGGAGGCCAGAGGGAAATCTACACCTGGGGACTGACACCTGTATGAGCAGCGGCTGCCAGAGAGAAATCTACACCTGGGGACTGACACCTGTATGAGCAGCGGCGGAGGCCAGAGGGAAATCTACACCTGGGGACTGACACCTGTATGAGCAGCGGCGGAGGCCAGAGGGAAATCTACACCTGGGGACTGACACCTGTATGAGCTGCGGCTGCCAGAGAGAAATCTGCCCCTGGGGACTGACACCTGTATGAGCGGCGGAGGCCAGAGGGAAATCTGCCCCTGGGGACTGACACCTGTATGAGCAGCGGAGGCCAGAGGGAAATCTGCACCTGGGGACTGACACCTGTATGAGCGGCGGAGGCCAGAGGGAAATCTGTACCTGGGGACTGACACCTGTATGAGCAGCGGAGGCCAGAGGGAAATCTGCACCTGGGGACTGACACCTGTATGAGCGGTGGAGGCCAGAGGGGAAATCTGCACCTGGGGACTGACACCTGTATGAGCAGCGGAGGCCAGAGGGAAATCTGTACCTGGGGACTGACACCTGTATAAGCAGCGGAGGCCAGAGGGAAATCTGCACCTGGGGACTGACACCTGTATGAGCAGCGGAGGCCAGAGGGAAATCTGCTCCTGGGGACTGACACCTGTATGAGCAGCGGAGGCCAGAGGGAAATCTGCGCCTGGGGACTGACACCTGTATGAGCAGCGGAGGCCAGAGGGAAATCTGCGCCTGGGGACTGACACCTGTATGAGCGTCGGAGGCCAGAGGGAAATCTGCACCTGGGGACTGACACCTGTATGAGCGGCGGTGGAGGCCAGAGGGAAATCTGCTCCTGGGGACTGACACCTGTATGAGCAGCGGAGGCCAGAGGAAAATCTGCACCTGGGGACTGACACCTGTATGAGCAGCGGAGGCCAGAGGGAAATCTTTGCCTGGGGACTGACACCTGTATGAGCGGCGGAGGCCAGAGGGAAATCTGCGCCTGGGGACTGACACCTGTATGAGCGGCGGAGGACAGAGGGAAATCTGCACCTGGGGACTGACCCCTGTATGAGCAGCGGAGGCCAGAGGGAAATCTGCACCTGGGGACTGACACCTGTATGAGCGGCGGAGGCCAGAGGGAAATCTGTACCTGGGGACTGACACCTGCATGAGCAGCGGAGGCCAGAGGGAAATCTGCGCCTGGGGACTGACACCTGTATGAGCAGCGGAGGCCAGAGGGAAATCTGCACCTGGGGACTGACACCTGTATGAGCGGCGGAGGCCAGAGGGGAAATCTGCACCTGGGGACTGACACCTGTATGAGCAGCGGAGGCCAGAGGGAAATCTGCACCTGGGGACTGACACCTGTATGAGCGGCGGAGGCCAGAGGGAAATCTGCACCTGGGGACTGACACCTGTATGAGCGGCGGAGGCCAGAGGGAAATCTGCACCTGGGGACTGACACCTGTATGAGCGGCGGAGGCCAGAGGGGAAATCTGCACCTGGGGACTGACACCTGTATGAGCAGCGGAGGCCAGAGGGAAATCTGCACCTGGGGACTGACACCTGTATGAGCGGCGGAGGCCAGAGGGAAATCTGTACCTGGGGACTGACACCTGCATGAGCGGCGGAGGCCAGAGGGAAATCTGCGCCTGGGGACTGACACCTGTATGAGCGGCGGAGGCCAGAGGGAAATCTGCACCTGGGGACTGACACCTGTATGAGCGGCGGAGGCCAGAGGGGAAATCTGCACCTGGGGACTGACACCTGTATGAGCAGCGGAGGCCAGAGGGAAATCTGCACCTGGGGACTGACACCTGTATGAGCGGCGGAGGCCAGAGGGAAATCTGCACCTGGGGACTGACACCTGTATGAGCGGCGGAGGCCAGAGGGAAATCTGCACCTGGGGACTGACACCTGTATGAGCGGCGGAGGCCAGAGGGGAAATCTGCACCTGGGGACTGACACCTGTATGAGCGGCGGAGGCCAGAGGGAAATCTGCACCTGGGGACTGACACCTGTATGAGCGGCGGAGGCCAGAGGGAAATCTGCACCTGGGGACTGACACCTGTATGAGCGGCGGAGGCCAGAGGGAAATCTGCGCCTGGGGACTGACACCTGTATGAGCGGCGGAGGCCAGAGGGAAATCTGCACCTGGGGACTGACACCTGTATGAGCAGCGGAGGAGGCCAGAGGGAAATCTGCACCTGGGGACTGACACCTGTATGAGCAGCGGAGGCCAGAGGGAAATCTGCGCCTGGGGACTGACACCTGTATGAGCAGCGGAGGCCAGAGGGAAATCTGCACCTGGGGACTGACACCTGTATGAGCGGCGGAGGCCAGAGGGAAATCTGCACCTGGGGACTGACACCTGTATGAGCGGCGGCGGAGGCCAGAGGGAAATCTGCGCCTGGGGACTGACACCTGTATGAGCAGCGGAGGCCAGAGGGAAATCTGCCCCTGGGGACTGACACCTGTATGAGCGGCGGCGGAGGCCAGAGAGAAATCTGCACCTGGGGACTGACACCTGTATGAGCGGAGGCCAGAGGGAAATCTGCACCTGGAGACTGACACCTGTATGAGCGGAGGCCAGAGGGAAATCTGCCCCTGGGGACTGACACCTGTATGAGCGGCGGCGGAGGCCAGAGGGAAATCTGCACCTGGGGACTGACACCTGTATGAGCAGCGGAGGCCAGAGGGAAATCTGTACCTGGGGACTGACACCTGTATGAGCAGCGGAGGCCAGAGGGAAATCTGTACCTGGGGACTGACACCTGTATGAGCAGCGGAGGCCAGAGGGAAATCTGTACCTGGGGACTGACACCTGTATGAGCGGCGGAGGCCAGAGAGAAATCTGCACCTGGGGACGGACACCTGTATGAGCGGCGGCGGAGGCCAGATGGAAATCTGCACCTGGGGACTGACACCTGTATGAGCGGCGGTGGAGGCCAGAGGGAAATCTGCGCCTGGGGACTGACACCTGTATGAACGGCGGCGGCCAGAGGGAAATCTGCCCCTGGGGACTGACACCTGTATGAGCGGCGGCGGCCAGAGGGAAATCTGCCCCTGGGGACTGACACCTGTATGAGCGGCGGAGAACCAGAGGGAAATCTGCACCTGGGCACTGACACCTGTATGAGCAGCGGAGGCCAGAGGGAAATCTGCGCCTGGGGACTGACACCTGTATGAGCAGCGGAGGCCAGAGGGAAATCTACACCTGGGGACTGACACCTGTATGAGCGGTGGAGGCCAGAGGGAAATCTGCACCTGGGGACTGACACCTGTATGAGCGGCGGCGGAGGCCAGAGGGAAATCTACACCTGGGGACTGACACCTGTATGAGCAGCGGCTGCCAGAGAGAAATCTACACCTGGGGACTGACACCTGTATGAGCAGCGGAGGCCAGAGGGAAATCTGCACCTGGGGACTGACACCTGTATGAGCAGCGGAGGCCAGAGGGAAATCTGCACCTGGGGACTGACACCTGTATGAGCGGCGGCGGAGGCCAGAGGGAAATCTACACCTGGGGACTGACACCTGTATGAGCAGCGGCTGCCAGAGAGAAATCTACACCTGGGGACTGACACCTGTATAAGCAGCGGCTGCCAGAGAGAAATCTGCCCCTGGGGACTGACACCTGTATGAGCGGCGGCTGCCAGAGAGAAATCTGCCCCTGGGGACTGACACCTATATGAGCGGCGGAGGCCAGAGGGAAATCTGCACCTGGGGACTGACACCTGTATGAGCGGCGGAGGCCAGAGGGAAATCTGCACCTGGGGACTGACACCTGTATGAGCAGCGGAGGCCAGAGGGAAATCTGCACCTGGGGACTGACACCTGTATGAGCAGCGGAGGCCAGAGGGAAATCTGCACCTGGGGACTGACACCTGTATGAGCAGCGGAGGCCAGAGGGAAATCTGCGCCTGGGGACTGACACCTGTATGAGCAGCGGAGGCCAGAGGGAAATCTGCACCTGGGGACTGACACCTGTATGAGCAGCGGAGGAGGCCAGAGGGAAATCTGCACCTGGGGACTGACACCTGTATGAGCAGCGGAGGCCAGAGGGAAATCTGCGCCTGGGGACTGACACCTGTATGAGCGGCGGAGGCCAGAGGGAAATCTGCGCCTGGGGACTGACACCTGTATGAGCGGCGGAGGCCAGAGAGAAATCTGCACCTGGGGACTGACACCTGTATGAGCGGCGGCGGAGGCCAGAGGGAAATCTGCACCTGGGGACTGACACCTGTATGAGCGGCGGGGGAGGCCAGAGGGAAATCTGCACCTGGGGACTGACACCTGTATGAGCGGCGGTGGCCAGAGGGAAATCTACACCTGGGGACTGACACCTGTATGAGCAGCGGCGGAGGCCAGAGGGAAATCTACACCTGGGGACTGACACCTGTATGAGCAGCGGCTGCCAGAGAGAAATCTACACCTGGGGACTGACACCTGTATGAGCGGCGGCTGCCAGAGAGAAATCTGCCCCTGGGGACTGACACCTGTATGAGCGGCGGAGGCCAGAGGGAAATCTGCCCCTGGGGACTGACACCTGTATGAGCGGCGGAGGCCAGAGGGAAATCTGCACCTGGGCACTGACACCTGTATGAGCTGCGGAGGCCAGAGGGAAATCTGCGCCTGGGGACTGACACCTGTATGAGCGGCGGAGGCCAGAGGGAAATCTGCGCCTGGGGACTGACACCTGTATGAGCAGCGGAGGCCAGAGGGTAATGTGCACCTGGGGACTGACACCTGTATGAGCAGCGGAGGCCAGAGGGAAATCTGCGCCTGGGGACTGACACCTGTATGAGCAGCGGAGGCCAGAGGGAAATGTGCACCTGGGGACTGACACCTGTATGAGCAGCGGAGGCCAGAGGGAAATCTGCGCCTGGGGACTGACACCTGTATGAGCAGCGGAGGCCAGAGGGAAATCTGCGCCTGGGGACTGACACCTGTATGAGCAGCGGAGGCCAAACGGAAATCTGCGCCTGGGGACTGACACCTGTAGGAGCAGCGGAGGCCAGAGGGAAATCTGCGCCTGGGGACTGACACCTGTATGAGCAGCGGAGGCCAGAGGGAAATCTGCGCCTGGGGACTGACACCTGTATGAGCAGCGGAGGCCAGAGGGAAATCTGCACCTGGGGACTGACACCTGTATGAGCAGCGGAGGCCAGAGGGAAATCTGCGCCTGGGGACTGACACCTGTATGAGCAGCGGAGGCCAGAGGGAAATCTGCGCCTGGGGACTGACACCTGTAGGAGCAGCGGAGGCCAGAGGGAAATCTGCGCCTGGGGACTGACACCTGTATGAGCAGCGGAGGCCAGAGGGAAATCTGCGCCTGGGGACTGACACCTGTATGAGCAGCGGAGGCCAGAGGGAAATCTGCACCTGGAGACTGACACCTGTATGAGCAGCGGCTGCCAGAGAGAAATCTGCGGCTGGGGACTGACATCCAGGGCTGCCATCAGAAATTATGGGGCCCAGGACTGACAAAATAGACAGGGCCCCTCCCACCAATTAAAAAGATTCTGCCGCACTGCTCCACCCCTGTATGATGTCATACATTGGGACGTTACATATCGGTGGAGTGTTGCAGACCTGCAGGAACGGGTTACAGAGAGCTGATGCGCAGTTTAGGATTGTTTTAAGAAGTCCTCCCTGTATATCAGACTGCTGTTGATTCACAGACTGGTGCAGCTCTACAGGTATAGGCGGTAGGAGCCAGGGGTGGGCCCCCCTCTCTGTAAGGTTAAACACCAGTTCCCACAGTCCCCCCCCCCCCGGTGGGTAAATCTGCGGCTGAAATGATCCATGGAACACATTTCGTTCTCTCCTTCTTACAGGGGGTAATGCACAAAAAGTTGACAACAAGGCAGCACATCATTCATCTGGGTTTAAGAATAATAACAACAAGGGATCAGAGAAATACAGACAGGAAGATGGTAAGCCCAGCCTATTCCTTCCTATTACATTATATGGGTACAGCAGGACTGCACAGAATGCAGCCCCAGCTACAATAACTAATGTGGTAATGAATCATCCCAAAGTCTCTGTCTATCTGGGGTATTCTATTGCAGGCGATGTCGGCAAAGTACTATTTTGATGGTTGTAATGATAGCCAGGGTCGGACTGGCCCACAGGGGTACCAGGGAAACCACCGGTAGGCCCCACTGACACTCCTTCCTCTAGGGATCTAGGGATCAGGTTCCAGACTGTGCACTTGTATTATACATGGTAGATATGTTGCATTACACTGCCCTAAACTATTGTTTATTTCAAGCCTTTGTGGAGGCTGGCCACACCCCCTTTGTAGGCTAGCCACACCCCTAAGTATGTGCCACTATAACTGCATTCCCCCGGTGGGCCCTTCATGTCCCAGTCCGACACTGACGATAGCACCTTGTGACTAAAGACAATTTTCCACCCTCAATTAATAAGCACAGCTGCACAACACGGCCAATCAAATGATGTTGTTTGTCTTCTGTGGGAGCACGCAATTCTGCATACACATTAGACAATCTTCACGATTTGTCGTTCCAACATGACAAACTGTGAAGGTATTGTTCTAATGTGTAAAGCTGTTGTTTAGTAAGCCGCCGGCAAACGCGCCCAAACAATAAACCTGGCCGTGGCAGTGCGCTTGGGAGAAGCACTGCGCTGGTCACTATGACTTCTGCAGCCTTGTTATGTGATGCGCGCAGCGCTTCACCCCAAAGTATATTGTTTCGAAACTTTAGCATACTTTATGCATTTTCCCTAAGAACCTTTATACGCCGTTTTCTTTCCTCGCACTTTAACACATGACGCACAAAAGCCGTCAATGTCATCCTGTGACAATAGACAATAACAATGCACCTGGAGAGTGTTACTTCTTCCATCCTTTTGTCTGGCTGTAAAAAGCCAGCCCGCTGCAGTATTGCTCCATTTGTTTTTGTTTTTAATATTGAGTCTATAGGGACAGATGTAAAACGCACTATATGAACCTAACGTGCAGCTTTTTGCACAGAACCGGGGGATGGCACATAGACGTGCATCGTACTTAAAAACAATTAATAAAATGTTTATAATGAACCGGTTAGAGCTCACTTGTTTTCCGGGAGCTCAGCTAGGAATGACCACAGGGGGGCAGTATGGGACCACAGATGAGCAGGTGGTAGATCTGGAAGGATCTCTGGCAAAATTCTTGATGCCTATAAAATAAACAGAATTTCCCTTAAACATCTGGCTTGTGAAAGTAAATACAGTGTACGTCCGAGGCGATGGCAAGGCTCTGAGCGAGGCACGTGAGGCAGCTGATCCCTGTAACAAATGCAATATCCCACTTAATAATATCGCATTACCCATAAAGCTCAGGCACAAGGTTGCGTCAGGTTTGTTTAATCTGGTGCATTTGCTCGGATCCATTAGCAGTGTCGGGCTGTTCCAGCGGGATTCATCCCAGGGGTTATACGCAGCTCTGCAAGTGGCTCCCCGCCAGCTGCTGTGACACAACTTTCTCCAAGCAATGGCAGTGATCGGTTATAACTAGACACAGCTCAGCACAGGGCCTGCGACTTCTGAGCCCCCCAGCTTTCCTTAGCCACTAGCCAAACCACAGTTACAGCGTCACGCCCTCTTGTGGGCATCCTATATATTAGTGACCGAACGACTTTTATGAGTGACCTATTTCTACGAGCAGGGCACATCATACACCAAATTAACGGTCTTGGTTCATAGATTTGCAGAAAAATATTGGCGTTGTAATTGGCTGCTTTGTTTCAGAGTTAAGAGGTAATGCATCACCATTGTGCTCTGGAAAATGTGACAGGTGGTGAATCCCACAGGTCCCTAGAGAAGCGCAGAGGGCTACCCCCTCATCTGCACCAATCTTCTATTTTTATTTTTTTAGAATCTATCAATGTGCACTCTGGGCTTCCGTAGTGAATGAGGGGCCCCAAATAACCCAACCAGTGTGGGGGCCTCTTTAGAAAAATAAATAAAGTCAAGTGAAATATTTCTGGCTATGATGACCAAGAAAACAGCCAACACTACACTGTGCAACGTGACAACGTGGAACTGTACAAAAGAAACAACAAGACCTTATCTGTACGGGGAACAACAGATCAATAAAACACTGATTTTGCTCAAATTAAATAAGAGGAACAGTCAATAACTCACCTTACCGCGCACAGATGCAAACATTAGAACGGGAGCGAGTACCAATAATAAATAGTTAACTAAGCAATTCATGTGGAAGCACTGTCTCTGCTCTCATTGGTGGTCTGTCTCTGTGGATCTGGCTGGGGGTATCCGGATGATAGATAGACCGTGTCTAGTTAGACAGTCAATAGATAGACACCATATGTTAGACAGACATTAGGTAGACAAGGCCAAAAGGTCGACATGAAAATGGTCGACATAAAAAAAGTAGACACAGGGTTGTTTTCAATTTTACATGTATTTGGACTTTTTCATACCTTCTCTATCCATATCGGCATAGAGTTGGTTCTAAACCTTGTGGCAAGCGCAGCGAGCCACCGAGCCTGAAGCGTGGCGAGTGAAGCCTGGCGTGCGAATGCCTTTCTACAATTGGGGGTCCCAGATGACAAAACTATCCACACAAACCCCAAAAATGCAAAAAAAAAATGTTGCCTACCTTTTGTATGTAGACCATTTTCATGTCGACCTTTTGACTGTCTAACATGTGGTGTCTATCTATCTGGGAAGTTTTGTTTTATGGTAAGAGCACTTCGGAAATGTGGGATGCTTTAAAAGGGTTGCTAGATAGCAATATTCACAAATTTATTCCCATGGGCAGTAAACGCAGGAGTACCAAACTCAAACCGATGTGGCTTAACAAGAAGGTCAAGACAGAAATGGATAAAAAGAAGCTTGCTTTCAAAGCATTAAAATCTAATGGAAAGGAGTATTCATTCCAGTACTACAAGGAATGCAATAAAAGATGCACAAAAGCAATAAGAGCAGCTAAAATTGAAAACGAAAAGTAAATCGCTATAGAGAGTAAAACCAATCCTAAAAAGTTTTTAAAATACATAAATAGTAAAAAGTTAAAAAGGAGAACATAGGTCCAATAAAAGATGAATTTGGAGTATTGAGAAATGATGACGAAATAAAAGCGGAAATACTGAACAAATTTTTTTCATAGTGTTCACCAGAAAAGGACTGACGGTGGGAGTAGTGCATAGCGATAGTTACAGTAAGGATTCGTGGTTAGATACTTGTTTTAAGTGAAGAAGTAGTCCGAGAGAGACTAAGCAAAATAAAGATTAATAAATCACCTGGCCCGGATGGACTTCAACAGAGGGTTCTTATGGAGCTTAGGTCACAACTAGCAAGACCCCTATACTTAATTTTCAATAGTTCAATTAGATCAGGCATGGTACCGAAGGATTGGTGTATTGCTGCGGTAGTGCCATTATTTAAAAAGGGATCCAAAAATTATCCGGGTAACTACAGACCGGTTAGTTTGACATCTATAGTGGGGAAAATATTGGAAGGAATTCTAAGGGATAGCATACAGGAGCAAGAACCAGCATGGGTTTGTGAGGGACAGATCATGTCAAACTAACTTGGTTAGCTTCTACGAGGAAGTGAGCGACAATCTTGACCAGGGAAAAGCAGTGAATGTGGTCTACTTAGATTTTGCAAAATGATCATCAAATTAAAGAAGCTTGGCCTAGGAAAAACTATTTGTACATGGATAAGCAACTGGCTGGATAACAGGGTACAGCGAGTAGTGGTCGACGGGAAGTCCTCAAGCTGGACACCAGTAGTCAGCGGAATACCACAAGGGTCCGTAATCGGGCCACTACTGCTCAACATATTTATCAATGACCTAGAAATAGGCCTGGAAAGCACAGTGTCAATCTTTGCAGATGATTCTAAACTGTGTAGGGTAAGTAATTCAGAAATAGATGTGGAGTCTCTGCAGAATGACTTATCTAAACTTGAAATCTGGGCGTCAAAATGGAGAATGAGGTTCAATATAGAAAAATGCAAGGTTCTGCATTTTGGGACTAAAAGTAAAAACCAACTTGCATCCTACATATTAAATGGGGAAAGTCTAGGGGTAACAGTATTGGAGAAAGATTTGGGGGTACTCATTGATAATAAACTTAATCACCGTATACAATGTCAAAGCGCAGTAAAGAATTGCAAGTAAAGTGGTAGCGTGCATAAACGGGAAACTGAGGCAAGGGACGAGGATGTAATTCTGCCGCTGTACAAATCATTGGTAAGTCCGCACCTGGAATATTGTGTTCAGTTTTGGGCACTACATTATAAAAAAGATATCGGGGAACTAGAAAGGGTTCAAAGGTGAGCTACTAAATTGATCAAAGGGCTAGAGGGACTGGATTATGAGGAAAGGCTTACTAGGTTACATATGTATACACTAGAAAAGAGGCGTCCATGAGGAGACATTATTAATATCTTCAAATATGTAAAGGGGCATTACATAGAGTTATCAGAGGATTTATTTATTAAAAGAACTCTGTTTAGGAAACGTGGGCACTCGCTGAGGCTGGAGGAGAGAAAATTCTGTACATTGGTGGTCATTCTGAGTTGCTCGCTAGCTAGTTTTAGCAGCCGTGCATACGCTATGCCGCCGCCCACTGGGGAGTGTATTTTAGCTTAGCAGAAGTGCGAACGTATGTGCAGCCGAGCTCTGCAAAAATGGTTTGTGTCGTTTCTGAGTAGCTCTGAACCTACTCAGCGCTTGCAATCACTTCAGCCTATTCCTGTCCGGATTTGACGTCATACACCCGCCCAGCGAACGCCCAGCCACACCTGCGTTTTTTCAGACACGCCTGCGTTTTTGCAAGCACTCCCTGAAAACGGTCAGTTGACTCCCAGAAACGCCCACTTCCTGTCAATCTTCTTGCAGCCGACAGTGCGACTGAAAACTTCGCTAGAACCTGTGCAAAACACCAAAAGCCTTTATACCCGTACGTCACGCGCGCACATTGCGGTGCATACGCATGCGCAGAAATGCCGATTTTTAGCCTGATCGCTGCGCTGCGAACAACGGCAGCTAGCGATCAACTCGGAATGACCCCCATAATAGAGGAAAGGGTTCTTCACTGTTAGGGCAATAAGGATTTGGAATTCCAGGGAAGGTGTTAATGGTGGACTCTGTAAATGCATTTAAAAAAGGATTAGATAAATTTCTGATTGAAAATGATATCCAAGGTTATAACATTTAAAATATTGACGTTGATAACCCGGGTGTAACATGATTTGTAGTTGTTAACTAGTCATAAAACATTACTTCAGCGGGTACAGTATAATCAACGCAACTTAATACAGAATACAGGTTGAACACGATGGGCATTTTACCTCTATTCAACCTCAATTACTATGTTACTATTGAGGTCTGCGATCAGATAGCCGCCACCCATAGAGAGTGAAAACCCTCCCCGTGCAAGTGTGCGGATGCATGTGTATGCAGTGCAAAAAAGTCACCAGACAGCGGACATCTGCAACTCCGTTCACACCTCACTCACTAGTCTATGCAGTGTGTGCGCAGCCCAGGACTTACTCCTACAGTGTGATACACACAGGCTGATCGGTGCGGAGCTGACGTCACACACCCTGACAACGCTTGGGAACGCCTGCATTTTTCCTGACACTCCCAGAAAACGGGCAGTTACCACCCGCAAACGTCCGCTTCCTGTCAATTACCTTGTGTACACCTAGCGATCGAAATTGCAGTGCATGGACAGTCATTCGATAATCGGACACTGTGCGTCCAATGACAGCCCCCTGGTGACAAACTCCATGAGCTCCACATGCGCAAAACTCGCCAGCATCACAGCTGCATCTGACAGGTAAACTCAGCAGGACCCCATGGGGCGGGTCTAGGCACGGATATAGCAATAAGGGGCTGTTGTGGAACTACAAGTCTCATCATGTTCTTTTGTCACGGCATGACAGGACGTTTAGTTCCACAGTGATTGAAGAGCCAGTTTGCAGCATCACTAGACAGGGTAGTGACATCCTAAGGTGACGGAGTGGGAGATGTGCACTTACCTACTGCTACCCCCAGAACAGCCCAAATTCCCTGTGGCATGGATACAGCAAGAGAGTCTCTGGTCCATGACATGGTGGCATCACGTAGTTGCTGGAGTGTTGACGCCATACCTCTGTAACTGTAGAAATCAAGATTTTGTCATATCAGGCAGTGTCTCTACAGTCTTCAGCTGCCGAGTGTTGGTCAGACCGCAGTAGGGATAGGCATCAGTGGGATAACCACTGAAGGACTGCCCTGTGCCCGCTCACTCTGCGGTAGTAGGACTGCCCTGTGCCCGCTCACTCTGCGGTAGAAGGACTGCCCTGTGCCCGCTCACTCTGCGGTAGAAGGACTGCCCTGTGCCCGCTCACTCTGCGGTAGAAGGACTGCCCTGTGTGCGCTCACTCTGCGGTAGTAGGACTGCCCTGTGCCCGCTCACTCTGTGGTAGAAGGACTGCCCTGTGCCCGCTCACTCTGCGGTAGTAGGACTGCCCTGTGCCCGCTCACTCTGCGGTAGAAGGACTGCCCTATGACCGCTCACTCTGCGGTAGAAGGACTACCCTGTGCCCGCTCACTCTGCGGTAGTAGGACTGCCCTGTGTGCGCTCACTCTGCGGTAGTAGGACTGCCCTGTGCCCGCTCACTCTGCAGTAGAAGGACTGCCCTATGACCGCTCACTCTGCGGTACAAGTACTGCCCGGTGCCCGCTCACCCTGCGGTAGTAGGACTGCCCTGTGCCCGCTCACTCTGCGGTAGTAGGACTGCCCTGTGCCCGCTCACTCTGCGGTAGAAGGACTGCCCTGTGCCCGCTCACTCTGCAGTAGAAGGACTGCCCTGTGTGCGCTCACTCTGCGGTAGTAGGACTGCCCTGTGTGCGCTCACTCTGCGGTAGAAGGACTGCCCTATGACCGCTCACTCTGCGGTAGTAGGACTGCCCTGTGCCCGCTCACTCTGCGGTAGAAGGACTGCCCTATGACCGCTCACTCTGCGGTACAAGTACTGCCCGGTGCCCGCTCACCCTGCGGTAGAAGGACTGCCCTATGCCCGCTCCCTCTGCGGTAGAAGGACTGCCCTGTGCCCGCTCACAGACCTCCTTATCTTCCTGTACTGTGTTACTGCTGCATTCAGGGGTCATTATTACACAGCAACATACAGTATACACTGGTGATGGTAGCATGCATGATATTAATGTGTAGCTGTATATTTTCTATATATCTCTTTGGAGCAGTGAGAAAGTGATGAACGGGGACAGACAGGTCAGTGGCATTGCAGGCCGCTTGTCCTGCACTAGTCACACATACCGTACAGGAAATCTCTGCTGAGTTTATTATTTTTCCCAAACCACTGGGTTACGCCTTACCTAGTCAGATCACGGCAACCACGGATATACAATCTGCCACGTATACTATTGCAGTTATTCACCCCTTGCAGATAGCTGACATACATACAGCAGGGCTGTGCTCTGCTCTCCTCTGAGTGTCTGTGACTACTACAGAAGTAAGTGGCCAGAGAGAGTAGGTAAGTACCAAAGTTGCATGAAACCTGTGAAAAATAAATCCGAGAGGACACAAATTTTAATCTGTTATTAACACTCACTAAGGGGCCTAGTCATCATCAGTGACGCTTTCAGCGGGACAGTCCAGTGTTTCTGGGACCTTTCCACTGTCCCACCCGCGGGCTGTTCAGGATTCAGGTTAGTAAATGTAGAGCAGCGGGTAAGCACGCACAAAATCTATTTACAGGGCAGGGAGAGGCTGGGGGCAGCCCGCCGTCTCTGCGAGAGTGCAGGGCGCGCTTCCACAGTGATGAGGGCACCGTGAGGCCCCGCGCCCTTTCTGATGAGACTCCGTCCCCTTTTTGTGAGGTTTTGAATCTGCATGCACAGAAGTTGAGAGGTAAGACAGCCCGTTACACATACGGAGAGGTTTACCACATGGGGTGGTATCTGAGACCGCTGCTTTTCTGAGCAGCTCTCCCCCAGTATTTACAGGTGGAACTCAGAAAATGAGAATATCGTGCAAAAGTTCATTTATTTCACTAATTCAACTTAAAAAGGTGAACGTAATATATCATATATACTCATTACATGTGAAGTGAGACATCTCAAGCCTTTATTTGTTATAATTTTGATGATTGTGGAGTTACAGCTTAAGAAAACCCCAAATCCAAAATCTCAGAAAATTAGAATATTACATAAAATCAATAAAAAAAGATTTTAAATACAGAAATGTCGTCCCTCACACATATGTACTCAGTACTTGGTTTGGGCCCCTTCTGCATGAATTACTGTCTCAATGCGGCGTGGCATGGATTCTATCAGCCTGTGGCACTGCTGAGGTGTTATGGAAGACCCGGATGCTTCAATAGTGGCCTTCAGCTCTTCTGCATTGTTCCGTCTCATGTCTCTCATCTTTCTCTTGGCAATGCCCCATAGATTCTCTATGGTGTTCAGGTCAGGAGAGTTTGCTGGCCAATCCAGCACAGTAATCCCACGGTCACTGATCCAGGTTTTGGTACTTTTGGCAGTGTGGGCAGGTGCCAAGTTCTGCTGGAAAATGAAGTCGGCATCTCCATAAAGCTTGTCTGCTGAAGGAAGCATGAAGTGCTCTAAGATGTCCTGGTAGATGGCTGCATTGACTCTGGACTTAATAAAGCACAGTGGACCAACACCAGCAGATGACATAGCTCCCCAAATCAACACAGACTGTGGAAACTTCTCACTGGACCTCAGGCATCTTGCATTGTGTGCCTCTCCATTTCTCCTCTATATTCTGGGATCTTGGTTTCCAAATGAGATGCAAAATTTGCTGTCATCAGAAAAGAGGACTTTGCACCACTGAGCAACAGACCAGTTCTTTTTTTCTTTAGCCCAGGTAAGACGTTTCTGACATTGTTTGTTGTTCAGGAGCGGCTTTACAAGAAGAATACGACATTTGAAGGCCATGTCCTGGATCCGTCTGTGTGGTTGCCCTTGATGCACTAACTCCAGCCTCAGTCCACTCCTTATGAAGCTCCCCCACACTTTTGAATGGCCTTTTCCTGATAATCCTCTCCAGGCTGCGGTCATCCCTGCTGCTTGAGCACCTGCAATTCCGCTATTAGATCACAGCCGCGTCAGTTGTACTGTATTTGCATAACTGCGTGTGCCTTAGATGCGTCCTGCAAATCAAACGCAGGGCACAGACGTCCTCATCACCAGCTCGCGCCTTGCACCAGAGCCGAGTGCTGGTACTCAACGCTGCACAGTACTGGCAAATTCTCTATAGGGTGATTTTTAATACCAAAAACATGAAGAAATCTGTGAAATACTATAAATTAATAGAATAAGTGTCTGAGAAGTTACGCAGCGTGTGGCTACTGCAGCCTTTCCCCCGTTTACAAGTGGTATCGCCAGTGATCG
Source organism: Pseudophryne corroboree (assembly GCF_028390025.1). Taxonomy (NCBI): domain Eukaryota; kingdom Metazoa; phylum Chordata; class Amphibia; order Anura; family Myobatrachidae; genus Pseudophryne; species Pseudophryne corroboree. The sequence goes on along the minus strand of NC_086450.1, from coordinate 8,361,439 downwards.
AATAAAATAAAAATATGCATTTCTGTATTTTTGAACCTTTTGCTAATTGGGTGACGGAGACGAACGTAGCTGTAACAGTCACAATTTGTGTTGCTGTAGGAGTGAACAGCCTATCAGACAATAGCGTATGTGTGCGCTCTTCCCCTCATTGGCAAAAGAGGAGCTCGCCGCACTACACACCATCCTCTCCTGGGACGTATTAGCCGAGAGTAACGCCTTTCAGCAACATTAATGTCTGAGATAAATCTGCTGTCAGAGGAATAACTAGGATTTCTATAGCTGCCACTGTATTCTGCACCAGACAGAAAACAGCAGCACGGATAAACCAGGGAGTGTGCCTGTATACCTGATAGTATGTATCACTGCTACAGCACTGCGCAGGCCGTACTGTAACTATGTATCACTGCTACAGCACTGCGCAGGCCGTACTGTAACTATGTATCACCGACTACAGCATTGCGCAGGCCGTACTGTTACTATGTATCACCTGCTACAGCACTACGCAGGCCATACTGTAACTATGTATCACCGACTACAGCACTACGCAGGCCGTACTGTTACTATGTATCACCTGCTACAGCACTACGCAGGCCGACTGTAACTATGTATCACCGACTACAGCACTGCGCAGGCCGTACTGTTACTATGTATCACCGACTACAGCACTGCGCAGGCCGTACTGTTACTATGTATCACCGACTACAGCACTACGCAGGCCGACTGTAACTATGTATCACCTGCCACAGCACTACACAGGCCGACTGTAACTATGTATCACCGACTACAGCACTACGCAGGCCGACTGTAACTATGTATCACCGACTACAGCACTACACAGGCCATACTGTAACTATGTATCACCGACTACAGCACTACGCAGGCCGACTGTAACTATGTATCACCGACTACAACACTACGCAGGCCGACTGTAACTATGTATCACCTGCTACAGCACTACGCAGGCCGACTGTAACTATGTATCACCGACTACAGCACTACACAGGCCATACTGTAACTATGTATCACCGACTACAGCACTACACAGGCCGACTGTAACTATGTATCACCGACTACAACACTACGCAGGCCGACTGTAACTATGTATCACCTGCTACAGCACTACGCAGGCCGACTGTAACTATGTATCACCGACTACAGCACTACACAGGCCGACTGTAACTATGTATCACCGACTACAGCACTACGCAGGCCGACTGTAACTATGTATCACCGACTACAACACTACGCAGGCCGACTGTAACTATGTATCACCTGCTACAGCACTACGCAGGCCGACTGTAACTATGTATCACCGACTACAGCACTACACAGGCCATACTGTAACTATGTATCACCGACTACAGCACTACACAGGCCGACTGTAACTATGTATCACCTACTACAGCACTACGCAGGCCGACTGTAACTATGTATCACCGTCTACAGCACTACGCAGGCCATACTGTAACTATGTATCACCTACTACAGCACTACGCAGGCCGACTGTAACTATGTATCACCGACTACAGCACTACGCAGGCCATACTGTAACTATGTATCACCTGCTACAGCACTACACAGGCCATACTGTTACTATGTATCACCTACTACAGCACTACGCAGGCCGTACTGTAAATACGTATCACCGACTACAGCACTACGCAGGCCGACTGTAACTACGTATCACCTACTACAGCACTACACAGGCCGACTGTAACTATGTATCACTGCTACAGCACTACACAGGCCGACTGTAACTATGTATCACCGACTACAGCACTACGCAGGCCGTACTGTTACTATGTATCACCTGCTACAGCACTACACAGGCCGTACTGTAACTATGTATCACCTGCTACAGCACTACACAGGCCGTACTGTAACTATGTATCACCTGCTACAGCACTACACAGGCCATACTGTAACTATGTATCACCTGCTACAGCACTACGCAGGCCGTACTGTTACTATGTATCACCTACTACAGCACTACGCAGGCCGACTGTAACTATGTATCACCTACTACAGCACTACGCAGGCCGACTGTAACTATGTATCACCGACTACAGCACTACGCAGACCGACTGTAACTATGTATCACCTACTACAGCACTACGCAGGCCGACTGTAACCATGTATCACCGGCTACAGCACTACGCAGGCCGACTGTAACTATGTATCACTGCTACAGCACTACGCAGGCCGACTGTAACTATGTATCACCGACTACAGCACTACGCAGGCCGACTGTAACTATGTATCACCGACTACAGCACTACGCAGGCCGTACTGTAACTATGTATCACCGACTACAGCACTACGCAGGCCGACTGTAACTATGTATCACCGACTACAGCACTACGCAGGCCGACTGTAACTATGTATCACCTACTACAGCACTACACAGGCCGACTGTAACTATGTATCACCTACTACAGCACTACGCAGGCCGTACTGTAACTATGTATCACCTGCTACAGCACTACGCAGGCCTTACTGTAACTATGTATCACTGCTACAGCACTACGCAGGCCGACTGTAACTATGTATCACCGACAACAGCACTACGCAGGCCGTACTGTTACTATATATCACCGACTACAGCACTACGCAGGCCGACTGTAACTATGTATCACCGACTACAGCACTACGCAGGCCGTACTGTTACTATATATCACCGACTACAGCACTACGCAGGCCGACTGTAACTATGTATCACCGACTACAGCACTACGCAGGCCGTACTGTTACTATATATCACCGACTACAGCACTACGCAGGCCGACTGTAACTATGTATCACCGACTACAGCACTACGCAGGCCGTACTGTTACTATGTATCACCGACTACAGCACTACGCAGGCCGTACTGTTACTATGTATCACCGACTACAGCACTACGCAGGCCGCTCTGTTACTATGTATCACCGACCACAGCACTACGCAGGCCGACTGTAACTATGTATCACCGACTACAGCACTACGCAGGCCGCTCTGTTACTATGTATCACCGACCACAGCACTACGCAGGCCGACTAACTATGTATCACCGACTACAGCACTACGCAGGCCGACTGTAACTATGTATCACGACTACAGCACTAAGCAGGCCGACTGTTACTATGTATCACCGACTACAGCACTACGCAGGCCGTACTGTTACTATGTATCACCGACTACAGCACTACGCAGGCCGACTGTAACTATGTATCACCGACTACAGCACTACGCAGGCCGTACTGTTACTATGTATCACCGACTACAGCACTACGCAGGCCGACTGTAACTATGTATCACCTACTACAGCACTACGCAGGCCGTACTGTAACTATGTATCACCGACTACAGCACTACGCAGGCCGACTGTAACTATGTATCACCGACTACAGCACTACGCAGGCCGTACTGTTACTATGTATCACCTGCTACAGCACTACGCAGGCCGACTGTAACTATGTATCACCGACTACAGCACTACGCAGGCCGACTGTAGCTATGTATCACCGACTACAGCACTACGCAGGCCGACTGTAACTATGTATCACCGACTACAGCACTACGCAGGCCGACTGTAACTATGTATCACCGACTACAGCACTAGACAGGCCATACTGTTACTATGTATCACCGACTACAGCACTACGCAGGCCGACTGTAACTATGTATCACCGACTACAGCACTACGCAGGCCATACTGTTACTATGTATCACCGACTACAGCACTACGCAGGCCGCCTGTAACTATGTATCACCGACTACAGCACTACGCAGGCCGTACTGTTACTATATATCACCGACTACAGCACTACGCAGGCCGTACTGTTACTATGTATCACCGACTACAGCACTACGCAGGCCGACTGTAACTATGTATCACCGACTACAGCACTACGCAGGCCGTACTGTTACTATATATCACCGACTACAGCACTACGCAGGCCGCTCTGTTACTATGTATCACCGACCACAGCACTACGCAGGCCGTCATGCCATACTGTAACTATGTATCACCTACTACAGCACTACGCAGGCCGTACTGTTACTATGTATCACGACTACAGCACTACGCAGGCCGACTGTAACTATGTATCACCGACTACAGCACTACGCAGGCCGTACTGTTACTATGTATCACCTACTACAGCACTGCGCAGGCCGTACTGTAACTATGTATCACCGACTACAGCACTACGCAGGCCGACTGTAACTATGTATCACCGACTACAGCACTACGCAGGCCGTACTGTTACTATGTATCACCGACTACAGCACTACGCAGGCCGACTGTAACTATGTATCACCGACTACAGCACTACGCAGGCCGTACTGTTACTATGTATCACCGACTACAGCACTACGCAGGCCGTCATGCCATACTGTAACTATGTATCACGACTACAGCACTACGCAGGCCGACTGTAACTATGTATCACCTGCTACAGCACTGCGCAGGCCATACTGTTACTATGTATCACCTGCTACAGCACTACACAGGCCGTACTGTAACTATGTATCACCTACTACAGCACTGCGCAGGCCGTACTGTAACTATGTATCACCTGCTACAGCACTGCGCAGGCCGTACTGTAACTATGTGTCACCTGCTACAGCACTACGCAGGCCGTACTGTAACTATGTATCACCGACTACAGCACTACGCAGGCCGACTGTAACTATGTATCACCTGCTACAGCACTACACATGCCGTACTGTAACTATGTATCACCTGCTACAGCACTGCGCAGGCCGTACTGTAACTATGTATCACCTGCTACAGCACTGCGCAGGCCGTACTGTAACTATGTATCACCTGCTACAGCACTACGCAGGCCGTATTGTAACTATGCATCACCGACTACAGCACTACGCAGGCTGTACTGTTACTATGTATCACCGACTACAGCACTACGCAGGCCGTACTGTTACTATGTATCACCGACTACAGCACTACGCAGGCCGTACTGTAACTATGTATCACCTGCTACAGCACTACGCAGGCCGTACTGTAACTATGTATCACCGACTACAGCACTACGCAAGCCGTACTGTAACTATGTATCACTGCTACAGCACTACGCAGGCCGTACTGTTACTATGTATCACCGACTACAGCACTACGCAGGCCGTACTGTTACTATGTATCACCGACTACAGCACTACGCAGGCCGTCATGCCATACTGTAACTATGTATCACCTGCTACAGCACTACGCAGGCCGACTGTAACTATGTATCACTGCTACAGCACTACGCAGGCCGACTGTAACTATGTATCACCGACTACAGCACTACGCAGGCCGACTGTAACTATGTATCACTGCTACAGCACTACGCAGGCCGTACTGTTACTATGTATCACCGACTACAGCACTACGCAGGCCGACTGTAACTATGTATCACCGACTACAGCACTATGCAGGCCGTACTGTAACTATGTATCACCTACTACAGCACTACGCAGGCCGACTGTAACTATGTATCACCGACTACAGCACTACGCAGGCCGTACTGTTACTATGTATCACCTACTACAGCACTACGCAGGCCGTACTGTAACTATGTATCACCTGCTACAGCACTATGCAGGCCGTACTGTTACTATGTATCACCTTCTACAGCACTACGCAGGCCGTACTGTAACTATGTATCACCTACTACAGCACTACGCAGGCCGACTGTAACTATGTATCACCGACTACAGCACTACACAGGCCGTACTGTAACTATGTATCACCGACTACAGCACTACGCAGGCCGTACTGTTACTATGTATCACCGACTACAGCACTACGCAGGCCATACTGTTACTATGTATCACCTGCTACAGCACTACGCAGGCCGACTGTAACTATGTATCACCGACTACAGCACTACGCAGGCCGTACTGTTACTATGTATCACCGACTACAGCACTACGCAGGCCGTACTGTTACTATGTATCACCGACTACAGCACTACGCAGGCCGTACTGTTACTATGTATCACCGACTACAGTACTACACAGGCCGTACTGTAACTATGTATCACCTACTACAGCACTACACAGGCCGACTGTAACTATGTATCACCGACTACAGCACTACGCAGGCCCACTGTAACTATGTATCACCGACTACAGCACTACGCAGGCCGTACTGTAACTATGTATCACCGACTACAGCACTACGCAGGCCGACTGTAACTATGTATCACCGACTACAGCACTACGCAGGCTGTACTGTTACTATGTATCACCGACTACAGCACTACGCAGGCCGACTGTAACTATGTATCACCGACTACAGCACTACGCAGGCCGACTGTAACTATGTATCACCGACTACAGCACTACGGAGGCCGACTGTAACTATGTATCACCGACTACAGCACTAGACAGGCCGTACTGTTACTATGTATCACCGACTACAGCACTACGCAGGCCGACTGTAACTATGTATCACCGACTACAGCACTACGCAGGCCGTACTGTTACTATGTATCACCGACTACAGCACTACGCAGGCCGCCTGTAACTATGTATCACCGACTACAGCACTACGCAGGCCGACTGTAACTATGTATCACCGACTACAGCATTACGCAGGCCGTACTGTTACTATATATCACCGACTACAGCACTACGCAGGCCGACTGTAACTATGTATCACCGACTACAGCACTACGCAGGCCGTACTGTTACTATGTATCACCGACTACAGCACTACGCAGGCCGCTCTGTTACTATGTATCACCTGCTACAGCACTGCGCAGGCCATACTGTTACTATGTATCACCTGCTACAGCACTACACAGGCCGTACTGTAACTATGTATCACCTACTACAGCACTGCGCAGGCCGTACTGTAACTATGTATCACCTGCTACAGCACTGCGCAGGCCGTACTGTAACTATGTGTCACCTGCTACAGCACTACGCAGGCCGTACTGTAACTATGTATCACCGACTACAGCACTACGCAGGCCGACTGTAACTATGTATCACCGACTACAGCACTACGCAGGCCGTACTGTAACTATGTATCACCGACTACAGCACTACGCAGGCCGACTGTAACTATGTATCACCGACTACAGCACTACGCAGGCCGTACTGTTACTATGTATCACCTACTACAGCACTGCGCAGGCCGTACTGTAACTATGTATCACCGACTACAGCACTACGCAGGCCGACTGTAACTATGTATCACCGACTACAGCACTACGCAGGCCGTACTGTTACTATGTATCACCGACTACAGCACTACGCAGGCCGACTGTAACTATGTATCACCGACTACAGCACTACGCAGGCCGTACTGTTACTATGTATCACCGACTACAGCACTACGCAGGCCGTCATGCCATACTGTAACTATGTATCACGACTACAGCACTACGCAGGCCGACTGTAACTATGTATCACCTGCTACAGCACTGCGCAGGCCATACTGTTACTATGTATCACCTGCTACAGCACTACACAGGCCGTACTGTAACTATGTATCACCTACTACAGCACTGCGCAGGCCGTACTGTAACTATGTATCACCTGCTACAGCACTGCGCAGGCCGTACTGTAACTATGTGTCACCTGCTACAGCACTACGCAGGCCGTACTGTAACTATGTATCACCGACTACAGCACTACGCAGGCCGACTGTAACTATGTATCACCTGCTACAGCACTACACATGCCGTACTGTAACTATGTATCACCTGCTACAGCACTGCGCAGGCCGTACTGTAACTATGTATCACCTGCTACAGCACTGCGCAGGCCGTACTGTAACTATGTATCACCTGCTACAGCACTACGCAGGCCGTATTGTAACTATGTATCACCGACTACAGCACTACGCAGGCTGTACTGTTACTATGTATCACCGACTACAGCACTACGCAGGCCGTACTGTTACTATGTATCACCGACTACAGCACTACGCAGGCCGTACTGTAACTATGTATCACCTGCTACAGCACTACGCAGGCCGTACTGTAACTATGTATCACCGACTACAGCACTACGCAAGCCGTACTGTAACTATGTATCACTGCTACAGCACTACGCAGGCCGTACTGTTACTATGTATCACCGACTACAGCACTACGCAGGCCGTACTGTTACTATGTATCACCGACTACAGCACTACGCAGGCCGTCATGCCATACTGTAACTATGTATCACCTGCTACAGCACTACGCAGGCCGACTGTAACTATGTATCACTGCTACAGCACTACGCAGGCCGACTGTAACTATGTATCACCGACTACAGCACTACGCAGGCCGACTGTAACTATGTATCACTGCTACAGCACTACGCAGGCCGTACTGTTACTATGTATCACCGACTACAGCACTACGCAGGCCGACTGTAACTATGTATCACCGACTACAGCACTATGCAGGCCGTACTGTAACTATGTATCACCTACTACAGCACTACGCAGGCCGGCTGTAACTATGTATCACCGACTACAGCACTACGCAGGCCGTACTGTTACTATGTATCACCTACTACAGCACTACGCAGGCCGTACTGTAACTATGTATCACCTGCTACAGCACTATGCAGGCCGTACTGTTACTATGTATCACCTTCTACAGCACTACGCAGGCCGTACTGTAACTATGTATCACCTACTACAGCACTACGCAGGCCGACTGTAACTATGTATCACCGACTACAGCACTACACAGGCCGTACTGTAACTATGTATCACCGACTACAGCACTACGCAGGCCGTACTGTTACTATGTATCACCGACTACAGCACTACGCAGGCCATACTGTTACTATGTATCACCTGCTACAGCACTACGCAGGCCGACTGTAACTATGTATCACCGACTACAGCACTACGCAGGCCGTACTGTTACTATGTATCACCGACTACAGCACTACGCAGGCCGTACTGTTACTATGTATCACCGACTACAGCACTACGCAGGCCGTACTGTTACTATGTATCACCGACTACAGTACTACACAGGCCGTACTGTAACTATGTATCACCTACTACAGCACTACACAGGCCGACTGTAACTATGTATCACCGACTACAGCACTACGCAGGCCGACTGTAACTATGTATCACCGACTACAGCACTACGCAGGCCGTACTGTAACTATGTATCACCGACTACAGCACTACGCAGGCCGACTGTAACTATGTATCACCGACTACAGCACTACGCAGGCTGTACTGTTACTATGTATCACCGACTACAGCACTACGCAGGCCGACTGTAACTATGTATCACCGACTACAGCACTACGCAGGCCGACTGTAACTATGTATCACCGACTACAGCACTACGGAGGCCGACTGTAACTATGTATCACCGACTACAGCACTAGACAGGCCGTACTGTTACTATGTATCACCGACTACAGCACTACGCAGGCCGACTGTAACTATGTATCACCGACTACAGCACTACGCAGGCCGTACTGTTACTATGTATCACCGACTACAGCACTACGCAGGCCGCCTGTAACTATGTATCACCGACTACAGCACTACGCAGGCCGACTGTAACTATGTATCACCGACTACAGCATTACGCAGGCCGTACTGTTACTATATATCACCGACTACAGCACTACGCAGGCCGACTGTAACTATGTATCACCGACTACAGCACTACGCAGGCCGTACTGTTACTATGTATCACCGACTACAGCACTACGCAGGCCGCTCTGTTACTATGTATCACCTGCTACAGCACTGCGCAGGCCATACTGTTACTATGTATCACCGACTACAGCACTACACAGGCCGTACTGTAACTATGTATCACCTACTACAGCACTACACAGGCCATACTGTTACTATATATCACCTGCTACAGCACTACGCAGGCCGACTGTAACTATGTATCACCGACTACAGCACTACGCAGGCCGTACTGTTACTATGTATCACCGACTACAGCACTACGCAGGCCGACTGTAACTATGTATCACCTGCTACAGCACTGCGCAGGCCATACTGTTACTATGTATCACCGACTACAGCACTACGCAGGCCGACTGTAACTATGTATCACCGACTACAGCACTACGCAGGCCGTACTGTAACTATGTAGCACCGACTACAGCACTACGCAGGCCGACTGTAACTATGTATCACCGACTACAGCACTACGCAGGCTGTACTGTTACTATGTATCACCGACTACAGCACTACGCAGGCCGACTGTAACTATGTATCACCGACTACAGCACTACGCAGGCCGACTGTAACTATGTATCACCGACTACAGCACTACGGAGGCCGACTGTAACTATGTATCACCGACTACAGCACTAGACAGGCCGTACTGTTACTATGTATCACCGACTACAGCACTACGCAGGCCGACTGTAACTATGTATCACCGACTACAGCACTACGCAGGCCGTACTGTTACTATGTATCACCGACTACAGCACTACGCAGGCCGCCTGTAACTATGTATCACCGACTACAGCACTACGCAGGCCGACTGTAACTATGTATCACCGACTACAGCATTACGCAGGCCGTACTGTTACTATATATCACCGACTACAGCACTACGCAGGCCGACTGTAACTATGTATCACCGACTACAGCACTACGCAGGCCGTACTGTTACTATGTATCACCGACTACAGCACTACGCAGGCCGCTCTGTTACTATGTATCACCTGCTACAGCACTGCGCAGGCCATACTGTTGCTATGTATCACCGACTACAGCACTACACAGGCCGTACTGTAACTATGTATCACCTACTACAGCACTACACAGGCCATACTGTTACTATATATCACCTGCTACAGCACTACGCAGGCCGACTGTAACTATGTATCACCGACTACAGCACTACGCAGGCCGTACTGTTACTATGTATCACCGACTACAGCACTACGCAGGCCGACTGTAACTATGTATCACCTGCTACAGCACTGCGCAGGCCATACTGTTACTATGCATCACCGACTACAGCACTACGCAGGCCGACTGTAACTATGTATCACCGACTACAGCACTACGCAGGCCGTACTGTAACTATGTAGCACCGACTACAGCACTACGCAGGCCGACTGTAACTATGTATCACCGACTACAGCACTACGCAGGCTGTACTGTTACTATGTATCACCGACTACAGCACTACGCAGGCCGACTGTAACTATGTATCACCGACTACAGCACTACGCAGGCCGACTGTAACTATGTATCACCGACTACAGCACTACGGAGGCCGACTGTAACTATGTATCACCGACTACAGCACTAGACAGGCCGTACTGTTACTATGTATCACCGACTACAGCACTACGCAGGCCGACTGTAACTATGTATCACCGACTACAGCACTACGCAGGCCGTACTGTTACTATGTATCACCGACTACAGCACTACGCAGGCCGCCTGTAACTATGTATCACCGACTACAGCACTACGCAGGCCGTACTGTTACTATGTATCACCGACTACAGCACTACGCAGGCCGACTGTAACTATGTATCACCGACTACAGCATTACGCAGGCCGTACTGTTACTATATATCACCGACTACAGCACTACGCAGGCCGACTGTAACTATGTATCACCGACTACAGCACTACGCAGGCCGTACTGTTACTATGTATCACCGACCACAGCACTACGCAGGCCGACTGTAACTATGTATCACCGACTACAGCACTACGCAGGCCATACTGTAACTATGTATCACCTACTACAGCACTACGCAGGCCGACTGTAACTATGTATCACCGTCTACAGCACTATGCAGGCCGTACTGTAACTATGTATCACCTACTACAGCACTACGCAGGCCGACTGTAACTATGTATCACCGTCTACAGCACTACGCAGGCCGTACTGTAACTATGTATCACCGTCTACAGCACTACGCAGGCCGTACTGTAACTATGTATCACCGACTACAGCACTACGCAGGCCATACTGTTACTATATATCACCTGCTACAGCACTACGCAGGCCGACTGTAACTATGTATCACCGACTACAGCACTACGCAGGCCGTACTGTTACTATGTATCACCGACTACAGCACTACGCAGGCCGACTGTAACTATGTATCACCTGCTACAGCACTGCGCAGGCCATACTGTTACTATGTATCACCGACTACAGCACTACGCAGGCCGACTGTAACTATGTATCACCGACTACAGCACTACGCAGGCCGTACTGTAACTATGTATCACCGACTACAGCACTACGCAGGCCGACTGTAACTATGTATCACTGACTACAGCACTACGCAGGCCGTACTGTTACTATGTATCACCGACTACAGCACTACGCAGGCCGCCTGTAACTATGTATCACCGACTACAGCACTACGCAGGCCGTACTGTTACTATGTATCACCGACTACAGCACTACGCAGGCCGACTGTAACTATGTATCACCGACTACAGCACTACGCAGGCCGACTGTAACTATGTATCACCGACTACAGCACTACGGAGGCCGACTGTAACTATGTATCACCGACTACAGCACTAGACAGGCCGTACTGTTACTATGTAGCACCGACTACAGCAATACGCAGGCCGACTGTAACTATGTATCACCGACTACAGCACTACGCAGGCCGTACTGTTACTATGTATCACCGACTACAGCACTACGCAGGCCGCCTGTAACTATGTATCACCGACTACAGCACTACGCAGGCCGTACTGTTACTATGTATCACCGACTACAGCACTACGCAGGCCGTACTGTTACTATGTATCACCGACTACAGCACTACGCAGGCCGACTGTAACTATGTATCACCGACTACAGCACTACGCAGGCCGTACTGTTACTATGTATCACCGACTACAGCACTACGCAGGCCGACTGTAACTATGTATCACCTACTACAGCACTACGCAGGCCGTACTGTAACTATGTATCACCGACTACAGCACTACGCAGGCCGACTGTAACTATGTATCACCGACTACAGCACTACGCAGGCCGACTGTAACCATGTATCACCGACTACAGCACTACGCAGGCCGACTGTAACTATGTATCACCGACTACAGCACTACGCAGGCCGTACTGTTACTATGTATCACAGACTACAGCACTACGGAGGCCATACTGTTACTATGTATCACCTGCTACAGCACTACGCAGGCCGACTGTAACTATGTATCACCGACTACAGCACTACGCAGGCCGACTGTAGCTATGTATCACCGACTACAGCACTACGCAGGCCGACTGTAACTATGTATCACCTACTACAGCACTACGCAGGCCGACTGTAACTATGTATCACCGACTACAGCACTACGCAGGCCGTCATGCCATACTGTAACTATGTATCACGACTACAGCACTACGCAGGCCGACTGTAACTATGTATCACCTGCTACAGCACTGCGCAGGCCATACTGTTACTATGTATCACCTGCTACAGCACTACACAGGCCGTACTGTAACTATGTATCACCTACTACAGCACTGCGCAGGCCGTACTGTAACTATGTATCACCTGCTACAGCACTGCGCAGGCCGTACTGTAACTATGTGTCACCTGCTACAGCACTACGCAGGCCGTACTGTAACTATGTATCACCGACTACAGCACTACGCAGGCCGACTGTAACTATGTATCACCTGCTACAGCACTACACATGCCGTACTGTAACTATGTATCACCTGCTACAGCACTACGCAGGCCGTACTGTAACTATGTATCACCGACTACAGCACTACACAGGCCGACTGTAACTATGTATCACCGGCTACAGCACTACGCAGGCCATATTGTTACTATGTATCACCGACTACAGCACTACGCAGGCCGACTGTTACTATGTATCACCGTCTACAGCACTACGCAGGCCGTACTGTTACTATGTATCACCGACTACAGCACTACGCAGGCCATACTGTTACTATGTATCACCTGCTACAGCACTACGCAGGCCGACTGTAACTATGTATCACCGACTACAGCACTACGCAGGCCGTACTGTTACTATGTATCACCGACTACAGCACTACGCAGGCCGACTGTAACTATGTATCACCGACTACAGCACTGCGCAGGCCGTACTGTTACTATGTATCACCGACTACAGCACTACGCAGGCCGACTGTAACTATGTATCACCGACTACAGCACTACGCAGGCCGTACTGTTACTATGTATCACCGACTACAGCACTACGCAGGCCGACTGTAACTATGTATCACCGACTACAGCACTACACAGGCTGTACTGTTACTATGTATCACCGACTACAGCACTACGCAGGCCGACTGTAACTATGTATCACCGACTACAGCACTACGCAGGCCGTACTGTTACTATGTATCACCGACTACAGCACTACGCAGGCCGACTGTAACTATGTATCACCGACTACAGCACTACGCAGGCCGACTGTAACTATGTATCACCGACTACAGCACTACGCAGGCCGTACTGTTACTATGTATCACCGACTACAGCACTACGCAGGCCGACTGTAACTATGTATCACCGACTACAGCACTACGCAGGCCGACTGTAACTATGTATCACCGACTACAGCACTACGCAGGCCGTACTGTTACTATGTATCACCGACTACAGCACTACGCAGGCCGACTGTAACTATGTATCACCGACTACAGCACTACGCAGGCCATACTGTAACTATGTATCACCGACTACAGCACTACGCAGGCCATACTGTTACTATGTATCACCTGCTACAGTACTACGCAGGCCGACTGTAACTATGTATCACCGACTACAGCACTACGCAGGCCGTACTGTTACTATGTATCACCGACTACAGCACTACGCAGGCCGACTGTAACTATGTATCACCGACTACAGCACTGCGCAGGCCGTACTGTTACTATGTATCACCGACTACAGCACTACGCAGGCCGACTGTAACTATGTATCACCGACTACAGCACTACGCAGGCCGTACTGTTACTATGTATCACCGACTACAGCACTACGCAGGCCGACTGTAACTATGTATCACCGACTACAGCACTACACAGGCTGTACTGTTACTATGTATCACCGACTACAGCACTACGCAGGCCGACTGTAACCATGTATCACCGACTACAGCACTACGCAGGCCGACTGTAACTATGTATCACCGACTACAGCACTACGCAGGCCGTACTGTTACTATGTATCACCGACTACAGCACTACGCAGGCCGTACTGTAACTATGTATCACCGACTACAGCACTACGCAGGCCGACTGTAACTATGTATCACCTGCTACAGCACTGCGCAGGCCATACTGTTACTATGTATCACCGACTACAGCACTACGCAGGCCGACTGTAACTATGTATCACCGACTACAGCACTACGGAGGCCGACTGTAACTATGTATCACCGACTACAGCACTAGACAGGCCGTACTGTTACTATGTATCACCGACTACAGCACTACGCAGGCCGACTGTAACTATGTATCACCGACTACAGCACTACGCAGGCCGTACTGTTACTATGTATCACCGACTACAGCACTACGCAGGCCGCCTGTAACTATGTATCACCGACTACAGCACTACGCAGGCCGTACTGTTACTATGTATCACCGACTACAGCACTACGCAGGCCGACTGTAACTATGTATCACCGACTACAGCATTACGCAGGCCGTACTGTTACTATATATCACCGACTACAGCACTACGCAGGCCGACTGTAACTATGTATCACCGACTACAGCACTACGCAGGCCGTACTGTTACTATGTATCACCGACTACAGCACTACGCAGGCCGCTCTGTTACTATGTATCACCGACCACAGCACTACGCAGGCCGACTGTAACTATGTATCACCGACTACAGCACTACGCAGGCCGCTCTGTTACTATGTATCACCGACCACAGCACTACGCAGGCCGACTGTAACTATGTATCACCGACTACAGCACTACGCAGGCCGACTGTAACTATGTATCACCGACTACAGCACTACGCAGGCCGTACTGTTACTATGTATCACCGACTACAGCACTACGCAGGCCGTACTGTTACTATGTATCACCGACTACAGCACTACGCAGGCCGACTGTAACTATGTATCACCGACTACAGCACTACGCAGGCCGTACTGTTACTATGTATCACCGACTACAGCACTACGCAGGCCGACTGTAACTATGTATCACCTACTACAGCACTACGCAGGCCGTACTGTAACTATGTATCACCGACTACAGCACTACGCAGGCCGACTGTAACTATGTATCACCGACTACAGCACTACGCAGGCCGACTGTAACCATGTATCACCGACTACAGCACTACGCAGGCCGACTGTAACTATGTATCACCGACTACAGCACTACGCAGGCCGTACTGTTACTATGTATCACCGACTACAGCACTACGCAGGCCATACTGTTACTATGTATCACCTGCTACAGCACTACGCAGGCCGACTGTAACTATGTATCACCGACTACAGCACTACGCAGGCCGACTGTAGCTATGTATCACCGACTACAGCACTACGCAGGCCGACTGTAACTATGTATCACCGACTACAGCACTAGACAGGCCGTACTGTTACTATGTATCACCGACTACAGCACTACGCAGGCCGACTGTAACTATGTATCACCGACTACAGCACTACGCAGGCCGACTGTAACTATGTATCACCGACTACAGCACTACGCAGGCCGACTGTAACTATGTATCACCGACTACAGCACTACGCAGGCCATACTGTAACTATGTATCACCGACTACAGCACTACGCAGGCCATACTGTTACTATATATCACCGACTACAGCACTACGCAGGCCGACTGTAACTATGTATCACCGACTACAGCACTACGCAGGCCGTACTGTTACTATATATCACCGACTACAGCACTACGCAGGCCGACTGTAACTATGTATCACCGACTACAGCACTACGCAGGCCGTACTGTTACTATGTATCACCGACTACAGCACTACGCAGGCCGCTCTGTTACTATGTATCACCGACCACAGCACTACGCAGGCCGACTGTAACTATGCATCACCGACTACAGCACTACGCAGGCCGCTCTGTTACTATGTATCACCGACCACAGCACTACGCAGGCCGACTGTAGCTATGTATCACCGACTACAGCACTATGCAGGCCGTCATGCCATACTGTAACTATGTATCACCTACTACAGCACTACGCAGGCCGACTGTAACTATGTATCACCTGCTACAGCACTACGCAGGCCGTACTGTAACTATGTATCACCTGCTACAGCACTGCGCAGGCCGTACTGTAACTATGTATCACCTGCTACAGCACTACGCAGGCCGTACTGTAACTATGTATCACCGACTACAGCACTACGCAGGCCGTACTGTTACTATGTATCACCGACTACAGCACTACACAGGCCGTACTGTAACTATGTATCACCTACTACAGCACTACGCAGGCCGTACTGTAACTATGTATCACCGACTACAGCACTACGCAGGCCGACGGTAACTATGTATCACCTGCTACAGCACTACGCAGGCCTTACTGTAACTATGTATCACCGACTACAGCACTGCGCAGGCCGTACTGTAACTATGTATCACCTACTTCAGCACTACGCAGGCCGTACTGTTACTATGTATCACCTACTTCAGTACTACGCAGGCCGTACTGTTACTATGTATCACGACTACAGCACTACGCAGGCCGAATGTAACTATGTATCACCTGCTACAGCACTGCGCAGGCCATACTGTTACTATGTAGCACCTGCTACAGCACTACACAGGCCGTACTGTAACTATGTATCACCTACTACAGCACTGCGCAGGCCGTACTGTTACTATGTATCACCGACTACAGCACTACGCAGGCCATACTGTAACTATGCATCACCGACTACAGCACTACGCAGGCCATACTGTTACTATATATCACCGACTACAGCACTACGCAGGCCGACTGTAACTATGTATCACCGACTACAGCACTACGCAGGCCGTACTGTTACTATATATCACCGACTACAGCACTACGCAGGCCGACTGTAACTATGTATCACCGACTACAGCACTACGCAGGCCGTACTGTTACTATGTATCACCGACTACAGCACTACGCAGGCCGCTCTGTTACTATGTATCACCGACCACAGCACTACGCAGGCCGATTGTAGCTATGTATCACCGACTACAGCACTATGCAGGCCGTCATGCCATACTGTAACTATGTATCACCTACTACAGCACTACGCAGGCCGTACTGTTACTATGTATCACGACTACAGCACTACGCAGGCCGACTGTAACTATGTATCACCGACTACAGCACTACGCAGGCCGTACTGTTACTATGTATCACCGACTACAGCACTACGCAGGCCGACTGTAACTATGTATCACCGACTACAGCACTACGCAGGCCGACTGTAACTATGTATCACCGACTACAGCACTACGCAGGCCGTACTGTTACTATGTATCACCGACTACAGCACTACGCAGGCCGTACTGTTACTATGTATCACCGACTACAGCACTACGCAGGCCGACTGTAACTATGTATCACCGACTACAGCACTACGCAGGCCGTACTGTTACTATGTATCACCGACTACAGCACTACGCAGGCCGACTGTAACTATGTATCACCGACTACAGCACTACGCAGGCCGTACTGTTACTATGTATCACCGACTACAGCACTACGCAGGCCGTCATGCCATACTGTTACTATGTATCACGACTACAGCACTACGCAGGCCGTACTGTAACTATGTATCACCGACTACAGCACTACGCAGGCCGACTGTAACTATGTATCACCGACTACAGCACTACGCAGGCCGACTGTAACCATGTATCACCGACTACAGCACTACGCAGGCCGACTGTAACTATGTATCACCGACTACAGCACTACGCAGGCCGTACTGTTACTATGTATCACCGACTACAGCACTACGCAGGCCATACTGTTACTATGTATCACCTGCTACAGCACTACGCAGGCCGACTGTAACTATGTATCACCGACTACAGCACTACGCAGGCCGACTGTAGCTATGTATCACCGACTACAGCACTACGCAGGCCGACTGTAACTATGTATCACCGACTACAGCACTAGACAGGCCGTACTGTTACTATGTATCACCGACTACAGCACTACGCAGGCCGACTGTAACTATGTATCACCGACTACAGCACTACGCAGGCCGACTGTAACTATGTATCACCGACTACAGCACTACGCAGGCCATACTGTTACTATGTATCACCGACTACAGTACTACGCAGGCCATACTGTAACTATGTATCACCGACTACAGCACTACACAGGCCGACTGTAACTATGTATCACCGACTACAGCACTACGCAGGCCATACTGTAACTATGTATCACCGACTACAGCACTACGCAGGCCATACTGTTACTATATATCACCGACTACAGCACTACGCAGGCCGACTGTAACTATGTATCACCGACTACAGCACTACGCAGGCCGTACTGTTACTATGTATCACCGACTACAGCACTACGCAGGCCGCTCTGTTACTATGTATCACCGACCACAGCACTACGCAGGCCGACTGTAACTATGTATCACCGACTACAGCACTACGCAGGCCGCTCTGTTACTATGTATCACCGACCACAGCACTACGCAGGCCGACTGTAGCTATGTATCACCGACTATAGCACTATGCAGGCCGTCATGCCATACTGTAACTATGTATCACCTACTACAGCACTACGCAGGCCGTACTGTTACTATGTATCACGACTACAGCACTACGCAGGCCGACTGTAACTATGTATCACCGACTACAGCACTACGCAGGCCGTACTGTTACTATGTATCACCGACTACAGCACTACGCAGGCCGACTGTAACTATGTATCACCGACTACAGCACTACGCAGGCCGTACTGTTACTATGTATCACCGACTACAGCACTACGCAGGCCGACTGTAACTATGTATCACCGACTACAGCACTACGCAGGCCATACTGTAACTATGTATCACGACTACAGCACTACGCAGGCCGACTGTAACTATGTATCACCTGCTACAGCACTGCGCAGGCCATACTGTTACTATGTATCACCTGCTACAGCACTACACAGGCCGTACTGTAACTATGTATCACCTACTACAGCACTGCGCAGGCCGTACTGTAACTATGTATCACCTGCTACAGCACTGCGCAGGCCGTACTGTAAC
The DNA here is from genome assembly GCF_028390025.1 of Pseudophryne corroboree. Classification (NCBI taxonomy): domain Eukaryota; kingdom Metazoa; phylum Chordata; class Amphibia; order Anura; family Myobatrachidae; genus Pseudophryne; species Pseudophryne corroboree. The sequence continues at coordinate 8,341,246 of NC_086450.1, read as the reverse complement.
TATGTGTCACCTGCTACAGCACTACGCAGGCCGTACTGTAACTATGTATCACCGACTACAGCACTACGCAGGCCGACTGTAACTATGTATCACCTGCTACAGCACTACACATGCCGTACTGTAACTATGTATCACCTGCTACAGCACTACGCAGGCCGTACTGTAACTATGTATCACCTGCTACAGCACTACGCAGGCCGTACTGTAACTATGTATCACCGACTACAGCACTACGCAGGCCGACTGTAACTATGTATCACCTGCTACAGCACTACGCAGGCCGTACTGTAACTATGTATCACCTGTACAGCACTGCGCAGGCCGTACTGTAACTATGTATCACCTGCTACAGCACTACGCAGGCCGTACTGTAACTATGTATCACCGACTACAGCACTACGCAGGCCGTACTGTTACTATGTATCACCGACTACAGCACTACACAGGCCGTACTGTAACTATGTATCACCTACTACAGCACTACGCAGGCCGTACTGTAACTATGTATCACCGACTACAGCACTACGCAGGCCGACTGTAACTATGTATCACCTGCTACAGCACTACGCAGGCCTTACTGTAACTATGTATCACCGACTACAGCACTGCGCAGGCCGTACTGTTACTATGTATCACCTACTTCAGTACTACGCAGGCCGTACTGTTACTATGTATCACGACTACAGCACTACGCAGGCCGAATGTAACTATGTATCACCTGCTACAGCACTACGCAGGCCGTACTGTAACTATGTATCACCTACTACAGCACTGCGCAGGCCGTACTGTTACTATGTATCACCGACTACAGCACTACGCAGGCCATACTGTAACTATGCATCACCGACTACAGCACTACGCAGGCCATACTGTTACTATATATCACCGACTACAGCACTACGCAGGCCGACTGTAACTATGTATCACCGACTACAGCACTACGCAGGCCGTACTGTTACTATATATCACCGACTACAGCACTATGCAGGCCGACTGTAACTATGTATCACCGACTACAGCACTACGCAGGCCGTACTGTTACTATGTATCACCGACTACAACACTACGCAGGCCGCTCTGTTACTATGTATCACCGACCACAGCACTACGCAGGCCGACTGTAGCTATGTATCACCGACTACAGCACTATGCAGGCCGTCATGCCATACTGTAACTATGTATCACCTACTACAGCACTACGCAGGCCGTACTGTTACTATGTATCACGACTACAGCACTACGCAGGCCGACTGTAACTATGTATCACCGACTACAGCACTACGCAGGCCGTACTGTTACTATGTATCACCGACTACAGCACTACGCAGGCCGACTGTAACTATGTATCACCGACTACAGCACTACGCAGGCCGTACTGTTACTATGTATCACCGACTACAGCACTACGCAGGCCGTACTGTTACTATGTATCACCGACTACAGCACTACGCAGGCCGTCATGCCATACTGTAACTATGTATCACGACTACAGCACTACGCAGGCCGACTGTAACTATGTATCACCTGCTACAGCACTGCGCAGGCCATACTGTTACTATGTATCACCTGCTACAGCACTACACAGGCCGTACTGTAACTATGTATCACCTACTACAGCACTGCGCAGGCCGTACTGTAACTATGTATCACCTGCTACAGCACTGCGCAGGCCGTACTGTAACTATGTGTCTCCTGCTACAGCACTACGCAGGCCGTACTGTAACTATGTATCACCGACTACAGCACTACGCAGGCCGTCATGCCATACTGTAACTATGTATCACGACTACAGCACTACGCAGGCCGACTGTAACTATGTATCACCTGCTACAGCACTGCGCAGGCCATACTGTTACTATGTATCACCTGCTACAGCACTACACAGGCCGTACTGTAACTATGTATCACCTACTACAGCACTGCGCAGGCCGTACTGTAACTATGTGTCTCCTGCTACAGCACTACGCAGGCCGTACTGTAACTATGTATCACCGACTACAGCACTACGCAGGCCGTCATGCCATACTGTAACTATGTATCACGACTACAGCACTACGCAGGCCGACTGTAACTATGTATCACCTGCTACAGCACTGCGCAGGCCATACTGTTACTATGTATCACCTGCTACAGCACTACACAGGCCGTACTGTAACTATGTATCACCTACTACAGCACTGCGCAGGCCGTACTGTAACTATGTATCACCTGCTACAGCACTGCGCAGGCCGTACTGTAACTATGTGTCTCCTGCTACAGCACTACGCAGGCCGTACTGTAACTATGTATCACCGACTACAGCACTACGCAGGCCGACTGTAACTATGTATCACCTGCTACAGCACTACACATGCCGTACTGTAACTATGTATCACCTACTACAGCACTGCGCAGGCCGTACTGTAACTATGTATCACCTGCTACAGCACTGCGCAGGCCGTACTGTAACTATGTATCACCTGCTACAGCACTACGCAGGCCGTACTGTAACTATGTATCACCGACTACAGCACTACGCAGGCCGACTGTAACTATGTATCACCTGCTACAGCACTACGCAGGCCGTACTGTAACTATGTATCACCTGCTACAGCACTGCGCAGGCCGTACTGTAACTATGTATCACCTGCTACAGCACTACGCAGGCCGTACTGTAACTATGTATCACCTGCTACAGCACTGCGCAGGCCATACTGTTACTATGTATCACCTGCTACAGCACTACACAGGCCGTACTGTAACTATGTATCACCTACTACAGCACTGCGCAGGCCGTACTGTAACTATGTATCACCTGCTACAGCACTGCGCAGGCCGTACTGTAACTATGTGTCACCTGCTACAGCACTACGCAGGCCGTACTGTAACTATGTATCACCGACTACAGCACTACGCAGGCCGACTGTAACTATGTATCACCTGCTACAGCACTACACATGCCGTACTGTAACTATGTATCACCTGCTACAGCACTACGCAGGCCGTACTGTAACTATGTATCACCGACTACAGCACTACACAGGCCGACTGTAACTATGTATCACCGGCTACAGCACTACGCAGGCCATATTGTTACTATGTATCACCGACTACAGCACTACGCAGGCCGACTGTTACTATGTATCACCTACTACAGCACTACACAGGCCGACTGTAACTATGTATCACCGACTACAGCACTACGCAGGCCGTACTGTTACTATGTATCACCGTCTACAGCACTACGCAGGCCGTACTGTTACTATGTATCACCGACTACAGCACTACGCAGGCCGTACTGTAACTATGTATCACCGTCTACAGCACTACGCAGGCCGTACTGTTACTATGTATCACCGACTACAGCACTACGCAGGCCATACTGTTACTATGTATCACCTGCTACAGCACTACGCAGGCCGACTGTAACTATGTATCACCGACTACAGCACTACGCAGGCCGTACTGTTACTATGTATCACCGACTACAGCACTACGCAGGCCGACTGTAACTATGTATCACCGACTACAGCACTGCGCAGGCCGTACTGTTACTATGTATCACCGACTACAGCACTACGCAGGCCGACTGTAACTATGTATCACCGACTACAGCACTACGCAGGCCGTACTGTTACTATGTATCACCGACTACAGCACTACGCAGGCCGACTGTAACTATGTATCACCGACTACAGCACTACACAGGCTGTACTGTTACTATGTATCACCGACTACAGCACTACGCAGGCCGACTGTAACTATGTATCACCGACTACAGCACTACGCAGGCCGTACTGTTACTATGTATCACCGACTACAGCACTACGCAGGCCGACTGTAACTATGTATCACCGACTACAGCACTACGCAGGCCGACTGTAACTATGTATCACCGACTACAGCACTACGCAGGCCGTACTGTTACTATGTATCACCGACTACAGCACTACGCAGGCCGACTGTAACTATGTATCACCGACTACAGCACTACGCAGGCCGACTGTAACTATGTATCACCGACTACAGCACTACGCAGGCCGTACTGTTACTATGTATCACCGACTACAGCACTACGCAGGCCGACTGTAACTATGTATCACCGACTACAGCACTACGCAGGCCATACTGTAACTATGTATCACCGACTACAGCACTACGCAGGCCATACTGTTACTATGTATCACCTGCTACAGTAATACGCAGGCCGACTGTAACTATGTATCACCGACTACAGCACTACGCAGGCCGTACTGTTACTATGTATCACCGACTACAGCACTACGCAGGCCGACTGTAACTATGTATCACCGACTACAGCACTGCGCAGGCCGTACTGTTACTATGTATCACCGACTACAGCACTACGCAGGCCGACTGTAACTATGTATCACCGACTACAGCACTACGCAGGCCGTACTGTTACTATGTATCACCGACTACAGCACTACGCAGGCCGACTGTAACTATGTATCACCGACTACAGCACTACACAGGCTGTACTGTTACTATGTATCACCGACTACAGCACTACGCAGGCCGACTGTAACCATGTATCACCGACTACAGCACTACGCAGGCCGACTGTAACTATGTATCACCGACTACAGCACTACGCAGGCCGTACTGTTACTATGTATCACCGACTACAGCACTACGCAGGCCGTACTGTAACTATGTATCACCGACTACAGCACTACGCAGGCCGACTGTAACTATGTATCACCTGCTACAGCACTGCGCAGGCCATACTGTTACTATGTATCACCGACTACAGCACTACGCAGGCCGACTGTAACTATGTATCACCGACTACAGCACTACGGAGGCCGACTGTAACTATGTATCACCGACTACAGCACTAGACAGGCCGTACTGTTACTATGTATCACCGACTACAGCACTACGCAGGCCGACTGTAACTATGTATCACCGACTACAGCACTACGCAGGCCGTACTGTTACTATGTATCACCGACTACAGCACTACGCAGGCCGCCTGTAACTATGTATCACCGACTACAGCACTACGCAGGCCGTACTGTTACTATGTATCACCGACTACAGCACTACGCAGGCCGACTGTAACTATGTATCACCGACTACAGCATTACGCAGGCCGTACTGTTACTATATATCACCGACTACAGCACTACGCAGGCCGACTGTAACTATGTATCACCGACTACAGCACTACGCAGGCCGTACTGTTACTATGTATCACCGACTACAGCACTACGCAGGCCGCTCTGTTACTATGTATCACCGACCACAGCACTACGCAGGCCGACTGTAACTATGTATCACCGACTACAGCACTACGCAGGCCGCTCTGTTACTATGTATCACCGACCACAGCACTACGCAGGCCGACTGTAACTATGTATCACCGACTACAGCACTACGCAGGCCGACTGTAACTATGTATCACCGACTACAGCACTACGCAGGCCGTACTGTTACTATGTATCACCGACTACAGCACTACGCAGGCCGTACTGTTACTATGTATCACCGACTACAGCACTACGCAGGCCGACTGTAACTATGTATCACCGACTACAGCACTACGCAGGCCGTACTGTTACTATGTATCACCGACTACAGCACTACGCAGGCCGACTGTAACTATGTATCACCTACTACAGCACTACGCAGGCCGTACTGTAACTATGTATCACCGACTACAGCACTACGCAGGCCGACTGTAACTATGTATCACCGACTACAGCACTACGCAGGCCGACTGTAACCATGTATCACCGACTACAGCACTACGCAGGCCGACTGTAACTATGTATCACCGACTACAGCACTACGCAGGCCGTACTGTTACTATGTATCACCGACTACAGCACTACGCAGGCCATACTGTTACTATGTATCACCTGCTACAGCACTACGCAGGCCGACTGTAACTATGTATCACCGACTACAGCACTACGCAGGCCGACTGTAGCTATGTATCACCGACTACAGCACTACGCAGGCCGACTGTAACTATGTATCACCGACTACAGCACTAGACAGGCCGTACTGTTACTATGTATCACCGACTACAGCACTACGCAGGCCGACTGTAACTATGTATCACCGACTACAGCACTACGCAGGCCGACTGTAACTATGTATCACCGACTACAGCACTACGCAGGCCGACTGTAACTATGTATCACCGACTACAGCACTACGCAGGCCATACTGTAACTATGTATCACCGACTACAGCACTACGCAGGCCATACTGTTACTATATATCACCGACTACAGCACTACGCAGGCCGACTGTAACTATGTATCACCGACTACAGCACTACGCAGGCCGTACTGTTACTATATATCACCGACTACAGCACTACGCAGGCCGACTGTAACTATGTATCACCGACTACAGCACTACGCAGGCCGTACTGTTACTATGTATCACCGACTACAGCACTACGCAGGCCGCTCTGTTACTATGTATCACCGACCACAGCACTACGCAGGCCGACTGTAACTATGTATCACCGACTACAGCACTACGCAGGCCGCTCTGTTACTATGTATCACCGACCACAGCACTACGCAGGCCGACTGTAGCTATGTATCACCGACTACAGCACTATGCAGGCCGTCATGCCATACTGTAACTATGTATCACCTACTACAGCACTACGCAGGCCGACTGTAACTATGTATCACCTGCTACAGCACTACGCAGGCCGTACTGTAACTATGTATCACCTGCTACAGCACTGCGCAGGCCGTACTGTAACTATGTATCACCTGCTACAGCACTACGCAGGCCGTACTGTAACTATGTATCACCGACTACAGCACTACGCAGGCCGTACTGTTACTATGTATCACCGACTACAGCACTACACAGGCCGTACTGTAACTATGTATCACCTACTACAGCACTACGCAGGCCGTACTGTAACTATGTATCACCGACTACAGCACTACGCAGGCCGACGGTAACTATGTATCACCTGCTACAGCACTACGCAGGCCTTACTGTAACTATGTATCACCGACTACAGCACTGCGCAGGCCGTACTGTAACTATGTATCACCTACTTCAGCACTACGCAGGCCGTACTGTTACTATGTATCACCTACTTCAGTACTACGCAGGCCGTACTGTTACTATGTATCACGACTACAGCACTACGCAGGCCGAATGTAACTATGTATCACCTGCTACAGCACTGCGCAGGCCATACTGTTACTATGTAGCACCTGCTACAGCACTACACAGGCCGTACTGTAACTATGTATCACCTACTACAGCACTGCGCAGGCCGTACTGTTACTATGTATCACCGACTACAGCACTACGCAGGCCATACTGTAACTATGCATCACCGACTACAGCACTACGCAGGCCATACTGTTACTATATATCACCGACTACAGCACTACGCAGGCCGACTGTAACTATGTATCACCGACTACAGCACTACGCAGGCCGTACTGTTACTATATATCACCGACTACAGCACTACGCAGGCCGACTGTAACTATGTATCACCGACTACAGCACTACGCAGGCCGTACTGTTACTATGTATCACCGACTACAGCACTACGCAGGCCGCTCTGTTACTATGTATCACCGACCACAGCACTACGCAGGCCGATTGTAGCTATGTATCACCGACTACAGCACTATGCAGGCCGTCATGCCATACTGTAACTATGTATCACCTACTACAGCACTACGCAGGCCGTACTGTTACTATGTATCACGACTACAGCACTACGCAGGCCGACTGTAACTATGTATCACCGACTACAGCACTACGCAGGCCGTACTGTTACTATGTATCACCGACTACAGCACTACGCAGGCCGACTGTAACTATGTATCACCGACTACAGCACTACGCAGGCCGACTGTAACTATGTATCACCGACTACAGCACTACGCAGGCCGTACTGTTACTATGTATCACCGACTACAGCACTACGCAGGCCGTACTGTTACTATGTATCACCGACTACAGCACTACGCAGGCCGACTGTAACTATGTATCACCGACTACAGCACTACGCAGGCCGTACTGTTACTATGTATCACCGACTACAGCACTACGCAGGCCGACTGTAACTATGTATCACCGACTACAGCACTACGCAGGCCGTACTGTTACTATGTATCACCGACTACAGCACTACGCAGGCCGTCATGCCATACTGTTACTATGTATCACGACTACAGCACTACGCAGGCCGTACTGTAACTATGTATCACCGACTACAGCACTACGCAGGCCGACTGTAACTATGTATCACCGACTACAGCACTACGCAGGCCGACTGTAACCATGTATCACCGACTACAGCACTACGCAGGCCGACTGTAACTATGTATCACCGACTACAGCACTACGCAGGCCGTACTGTTACTATGTATCACCGACTACAGCACTACGCAGGCCATACTGTTACTATGTATCACCTGCTACAGCACTACGCAGGCCGACTGTAACTATGTATCACCGACTACAGCACTACGCAGGCCGACTGTAGCTATGTATCACCGACTACAGCACTACGCAGGCCGACTGTAACTATGTATCACCGACTACAGCACTAGACAGGCCGTACTGTTACTATGTATCACCGACTACAGCACTACGCAGGCCGACTGTAACTATGTATCACCGACTACAGCACTACGCAGGCCGACTGTAACTATGTATCACCGACTACAGCACTACGCAGGCCATACTGTTACTATGTATCACCGACTACAGTACTACGCAGGCCATACTGTAACTATGTATCACCGACTACAGCACTACACAGGCCGACTGTAACTATGTATCACCGACTACAGCACTACGCAGGCCATACTGTAACTATGTATCACCGACTACAGCACTACGCAGGCCATACTGTTACTATATATCACCGACTACAGCACTACGCAGGCCGACTGTAACTATGTATCACCGACTACAGCACTACGCAGGCCGTACTGTTACTATGTATCACCGACTACAGCACTACGCAGGCCGCTCTGTTACTATGTATCACCGACCACAGCACTACGCAGGCCGACTGTAACTATGTATCACCGACTACAGCACTACGCAGGCCGCTCTGTTACTATGTATCACCGACCACAGCACTACGCAGGCCGACTGTAGCTATGTATCACCGACTATAGCACTATGCAGGCCGTCATGCCATACTGTAACTATGTATCACCTACTACAGCACTACGCAGGCCGTACTGTTACTATGTATCACGACTACAGCACTACGCAGGCCGACTGTAACTATGTATCACCGACTACAGCACTACGCAGGCCGTACTGTTACTATGTATCACCGACTACAGCACTACGCAGGCCGACTGTAACTATGTATCACCGACTACAGCACTACGCAGGCCGTACTGTTACTATGTATCACCGACTACAGCACTACGCAGGCCGACTGTAACTATGTATCACCGACTACAGCACTACGCAGGCCATACTGTAACTATGTATCACGACTACAGCACTACGCAGGCCGACTGTAACTATGTATCACCTGCTACAGCACTGCGCAGGCCATACTGTTACTATGTATCACCTGCTACAGCACTACACAGGCCGTACTGTAACTATGTATCACCTACTACAGCACTGCGCAGGCCGTACTGTAACTATGTATCACCTGCTACAGCACTGCGCAGGCCGTACTGTAACTATGTATCACCGACTACAGCACTACGCAGGCCGACTGTAACTATGTATCACCTGCTACAGCACTACACATGCCGTACTGTAACTATGTATCACCTGCTACAGCACTACGCAGGCCGTACTGTAACTATGTATCACCTGCTACAGCACTACGCAGGCCGTACTGTAACTATGTATCACCGACTACAGCACTACGCAGGCCGACTGTAACTATGTATCACCTGCTACAGCACTACGCAGGCCGTACTGTAACTATGTATCACCTGTACAGCACTGCGCAGGCCGTACTGTAACTATGTATCACCTGCTACAGCACTACGCAGGCCGTACTGTAACTATGTATCACCGACTACAGCACTACGCAGGCCGTACTGTTACTATGTATCACCGACTACAGCACTACACAGGCCGTACTGTAACTATGTATCACCTACTACAGCACTACGCAGGCCGTACTGTAACTATGTATCACCGACTACAGCACTACGCAGGCCGACTGTAACTATGTATCACCTGCTACAGCACTACGCAGGCCTTACTGTAACTATGTATCACCGACTACAGCACTGCGCAGGCCGTACTGTTACTATGTATCACCTACTTCAGTACTACGCAGGCCGTACTGTTACTATGTATCACGACTACAGCACTACGCAGGCCGAATGTAACTATGTATCACCTGCTACAGCACTACGCAGGCCGTACTGTAACTATGTATCACCTACTACAGCACTGCGCAGGCCGTACTGTTACTATGTATCACCGACTACAGCACTACGCAGGCCATACTGTAACTATGCATCACCGACTACAGCACTACGCAGGCCATACTGTTACTATATATCACCGACTACAGCACTACGCAGGCCGACTGTAACTATGTATCACCGACTACAGCACTACGCAGGCCGTACTGTTACTATATATCACCGACTACAGCACTACGCAGGCCGACTGTAACTATGTATCACCGACTACAGCACTACGCAGGCCGTACTGTTACTATGTATCACCGACTACAACACTACGCAGGCCGCTCTGTTACTATGTATCACCGACCACAGCACTACGCAGGCCGACTGTAGCTATGTATCACCGACTACAGCACTATGCAGGCCGTCATGCCATACTGTAACTATGTATCACCTACTACAGCACTACGCAGGCCGTACTGTTACTATGTATCACGACTACAGCACTACGCAGGCCGACTGTAACTATGTATCACCGACTACAGCACTACGCAGGCCGTACTGTTACTATGTATCACCGACTACAGCACTACGCAGGCCGACTGTAACTATGTATCACCGACTACAGCACTACGCAGGCCGTACTGTTACTATGTATCACCGACTACAGCACTACGCAGGCCGTACTGTTACTATGTATCACCGACTACAGCACTACGCAGGCCGTCATGCCATACTGTAACTATGTATCACGACTACAGCACTACGCAGGCCGACTGTAACTATGTATCACCTGCTACAGCACTGCGCAGGCCATACTGTTACTATGTATCACCTGCTACAGCACTACACAGGCCGTACTGTAACTATGTATCACCTACTACAGCACTGCGCAGGCCGTACTGTAACTATGTATCACCTGCTACAGCACTGCGCAGGCCGTACTGTAACTATGTGTCTCCTGCTACAGCACTACGCAGGCCGTACTGTAACTATGTATCACCGACTACAGCACTACGCAGGCCGTCATGCCATACTGTAACTATGTATCACGACTACAGCACTACGCAGGCCGACTGTAACTATGTATCACCTGCTACAGCACTGCGCAGGCCATACTGTTACTATGTATCACCTGCTACAGCACTACACAGGCCGTACTGTAACTATGTATCACCTACTACAGCACTGCGCAGGCCGTACTGTAACTATGTGTCTCCTGCTACAGCACTACGCAGGCCGTACTGTAACTATGTATCACCGACTACAGCACTACGCAGGCCGTCATGCCATACTGTAACTATGTATCACGACTACAGCACTACGCAGGCCGACTGTAACTATGTATCACCTGCTACAGCACTGCGCAGGCCATACTGTTACTATGTATCACCTGCTACAGCACTACACAGGCCGTACTGTAACTATGTATCACCTACTACAGCACTGCGCAGGCCGTACTGTAACTATGTATCACCTGCTACAGCACTGCGCAGGCCGTACTGTAACTATGTGTCTCCTGCTACAGCACTACGCAGGCCGTACTGTAACTATGTATCACCGACTACAGCACTACGCAGGCCGACTGTAACTATGTATCACCTGCTACAGCACTACACATGCCGTACTGTAACTATGTATCACCTGCTACAGCACTGCGCAGGCCGTACTGTAACTATGTATCACCTGCTACAGCACTACGCAGGCCGTACTGTAACTATGTATCACCGACTACAGCACTACGCAGGCCGACTGTAACTATGTATCACCTGCTACAGCACTACGCAGGCCGTACTGTAACTATGTATCACCTGCTACAGCACTGCGCAGGCCGTACTGTAACTATGTATCACCTGCTACAGCACTACGCAGGCCGTACTGTAACTATGTATCACCGACTACAGCACTGCGCAGGCCGTACTGTAACTATGTATCACCTACTTCAGCACTACGCAGGCCGTACTGTTACTATGTATCACCTACTTCAGTACTACGCAGGCCGTACTGTTACTATGTATCACGACTACAGCACTACGCAGGCCGAATGTAACTATGTATCACCTGCTACAGCACTGCGCAGGCCATACTGTTACTATGTAGCACCTGCTACAGCACTACACAGGCCGTACTGTAACTATGTATCACCGACTACAGCACTGCGCAGGCCGTACTGTAACTATGTATCACCTGCTACAGCACTGCGCAGGCCGTACTGTAACTATGTATCACCTGCTACAGCACTACGCAGGCCGTACTGTAACTATGTATCACCTGCTACAGCACTACGCAGGCCGTACTGTAACTATGTATCACCGACTACAGCACTACGCAGGCCGACTGTAACTATGTATCACCTACTACAGCACTACGCAGGCCGTACTGTAACTATGTATCACCGACTACAGCACTACGCAGGCCGTACTGTAACTATGTATCACCGACTACAGCACTACGCAGGCCGACTGTAACTATGTATCACCTGCTACAGCACTGCACAGGCCATACTGTAACTATGTATCACCGACTACAGCACTACGCAGGCCGACTGTAACTATGTATCACCTGCTACAGCACTACACAGGCCGCACTGTAACTATGTATCACCTGCTACAGCACTACGCAGGCCGTACTGTAACTACGTATCACCTGCTACAGCACTACGCAGGCCGCACTGTAACTATGTATCACCTGCTACAGCACTACGCAGGCCGTACTGTAACTACGTATCACCTGCTACAGCACTACGCAGGCCGTACTGTAACTATGTATCACCTGCTACAGCACTACGCAGGCCGTACTGTAACTTTGTATCACCTGCTACAGCACTACGTAGGACGTACTGTAACTACGTATCACCTGCTACAGCACTACGCAGGCCGTACTGTAACTGTGTCACCTGCTACAGCACTACGCAGGCCATACTGTAACTATGTATCACCTGCAACAGCACTACACAGGCCATACTGTAACTATGTATCACCTACTACAGCACTACGCAGGCCATACTGTAATTATGTATCACCTGTCGCAGCACTACTCAGGCCTTACTGTAACTATGTATCACCTGTCGCAGCACTACACAGGCCTTACTGTAACTATGTATCACCTGTCGCAGCACTACACAGGCCGTACTGTAATTATGTATTACCTGTCGCAGCACTACACAGGCCGTGCTGTAACTATGTATCACCTGTCGCAGCACTATGTAGGCCGTACTGTAATTATGTATCACCTGTGAACAGCACTACGTAGGCCGTACTGTAATTATGTATCACCTGCAAACAGCACTAAACAGGCCGTACTGTAACTATGTATCACCTGCTACAGCACTATGTAGGCCGTACTGTAACTATGTATCACCTGCTACAGCACTCCATATGCCGTACTGTAACTATGTATCACCTGTCGCAGCACTACACAGGCCGTACTGTAACTATGTATCACCTGTCGCAGCACTACACAGGCCGTACTGTAACTATGTATTACCTGTCGCAGCACTACACAGGCCTTCCTGTAACTATGTATTACCTGTCGCAGCACTACACAGGCCGTACTGTAGCTATGTATCACCTGTCACAGCACTATGTAGGCCGTACTGTAATTATGTATCATCTGTGTGATGTTAGTGTATTAGAATGCTTAATATTTGTAGACACTCCCTTACTAACATGTGTAAGCCTGAATCTTCAGTGATGGTCCCTGGGACCAGGGGGATGCTGGGAAGTGGGTGGTCCAGTGTGCAGTGTGCCTAGAGTTGGTGATGGAATAAACAGCACAGCAGTGAACTCACATGTCTCTGTATCCATATGACTGGATTTACAAACATATGAACAAAACATGGTGTCAGAAGAAGTGTAACTTGGACTGCTAGTGCTCTCAGAGTGTGAAAGAATCTTGCAGCAGTCTGTAAGGCTGTGATAATCAGTGTCTGCAAAGCCTGCCGTTTGCTCCTCTCTTCAAACAGTGAGTAACCATGGATAAACAGCTCCTCCAACCGGCATGCTGATGTCTGATAACTTGTCTGAAAACTGGAAAAGATTTAAGCAAAGGTTTAATATATAATTTGCTGCATGTGGAGTTGATTCAGAGGCTGACAAAACGAAGGCATCCATTTTCCTCCATGTGATAGGAGAGGATGTGCTGGACATTTATAATAGTTTTCAGTTTGATGAGGGGCAGAATATGGTGCTATCTTCTATAATGCAAAAGTTTTAAGATTACTTTGTGCCAAGGAAAAATGTGACATATGAAAAATATAAGTTTTTCACATGTGATCAGAAGTCTGGAGATGGATTTGATCAGTATGTTACAGAGCTGCAAGCACTCAGTAAAACCTGTGAGTTTGGTGATTTAAATGATTCACTGATTAGAGATCGTATTGTATGTGGAATACCTGATAATGGACTCAGAGAGAGATTGCTGAGAGAGCAAGACCTAACACTAGACAAGGCAGTGACTATGTGCAGATCTGCAGAAATAACTAGATTTCAAGCCAAAATGTTACACAAGGTAGCTGATGCTGCTGTATATGTAGTGCAGAAAACAGAGCAAAGCAAACCTCCATTCTCAAGAATGAAGCAGTCTAAGCCACAGTCTAATAAGGAAATGTGTAGATGTGGAAATGCTCACAATCCTAAAATGTGCCCTGCTTATGGTAAAACCTGCATGACGTGGTAGACTTAATCACTTTGCCAAATGCTGTAAAATTAAAAGTAAAACAACCAAAGTGCATGCTGTTAAACAAACAGATGAATTCTTTGTGGATTGCATTGAACTTTGCAGTGCAGATAAGAAAGAATGGATTGTCCCTTTAACTGTGAACGAGATTGTCATTCCCTTTAAGCTTGATACTGGTGCGCAGGTGAATTTAATATAATTTCAAGACTATAAGACTTTTAGAGTAAAACCTAAAATTCATCCAGCCAAAGTGTAAGTTACAGGGTACACTGGGGAGGAAATTCCTGTGAAAGGTACATGCTTAGTGACACTGAAATATAAGGGACAACAGTTTAAAACATCTCTACTGATTGTGGATAAAAATGTGCAACCGATTCTAGGATTAAGTTCCTGTGAGAAACTAAGCTTGCTAAAGAAAGTTTTTATGGTGACATCACAAGTAGAAGATGACTGCAAATCGATGTTTACAGAATACAGAGACTTGTTTGAAGGTCTTGGATGTTTGCCTGGAGAGCATAAAATAAATATAGACACGCAAGTTTCTTCAGTGATACACCCCTGTAGAAAAGTGCCGTTTGCGCTGAGAGAAAAACTGAAACAAGCGTTAAATCGCATGGAAGCCTTGGGTGTGATACAGAAAGTTGATGAGCCTACTGAATGGGTAAGCTCCTTAGTAATTGTTGAAAAGAAAAATGGACAACTCAGAATATGTCTAGACCCCAGAGATTTAAACAATGCTATTAAACGAGAAGATTTCAAACTACCAATCAGAGATGAAATCATGTCGCAATTTGCGGGAGCAAAATGGTTCAGTAAATTGGATGCATCTTCAGGATTATGGCAAATGAAGCTAGATGAGGCCAGCTCAAAGCTTTGTACATTTAATACACCAGAAGGTCGATACAGATTTCTTAGACTACCATATGGAATTTTGTCTGCTCCAGAAGTATATCACAAAAAAGATACACATGATTTTTGAACATATTCCAGGTGTTGAAACAATGATGGATGACATTATTGTCTGGGGATCTACAAAGGAAGAACATGATTCTAGATTGAGACAAGTAATGGAACTTGTCAAGAAAGTGAATCTAAAGCTAAACGAATACACTTACCTTTATGGGCGACGTGGTCTCGGATCAAGGTGTAAAACCAGACCCAAGGAAAATATCAGCCGTAGTAAACCTGGAAAGTCCTAACAACAAAGACGACGTCAGAAGATTCCTGGGAATGATTACTTACTTAGGAAAGTTAATTTCTCAACTCTCTGAACGACCAGCCTCTCTTAGATGGTTTTTGGACAAAGATAACGAGTGGATGTGGTCACATGAACAAGAAGAAAGTTGGCAAAACTTGAAACAGATCATTACGGAGCAACCAGTGCTAAAATTCTTTGATCCTGCGAAAATAATAAGAATTTCAGCAGATGCTTCACAATTTGGCCTAGGCTCAGTGCTGTTACAAGAACATGAGGATACATGGCAACCAGTAATCTATGCATCAAGAGCACTGACAAGTGCTGAAACAAGGTATGCTCAGATAGGAAAAGAACTTCTAGCGATCACATATGCATGTGAGCGATTTCATCAGTTTGTGTATGGTCAAACATTTACAGTGGAAACTGACCACAAGCCATTGGTAGCTATCATGACTAAATCACTGTCCCATGAGAATTCAACGAATGCTTTTCAGACTACAGAAATATGATGTACACTTGCTGTACTGTCCCGGCAAATACATGTACATTGCTGATGAGCACTTTCTCGTGCTGTGGACAAAAGTGAAGGTTCCAAAAGTCTGGATGAAGAGATAGAAGCCTATGTTAATTTGATCGTAGCTTCTCTACCAGTGTCTCTTGCAAGACAAGAACAGATTAGGAAAGAAACTGAGACAGATGACACAATTAAAGTGTTAAAAGATGATATTCTGAAAGGTTGGCCAGCAGAAAAACATGCGTGCTCGCTGTCTATCCATGATTATTGGATGTACCGCAGTGACCTTATAGTTGTCGATGGTATTATTTACAAAGGCAATAGGTTTGTCATACCTGCACGACTAAGAAAAACTATGCTGTGCAAGATACATGAAGGCCACTTAGGAGAAGAAAAATGTAAGCGGAGAGCGCGTGAAGTTATGTATTGGCCAAGAATGAACCAAGACATAGCACAGACTACAGCTACATGTGAATTATGTCTTACGTATCGACCGAAACAACAAGTCGAGCCACTGAGTCCTCACGCAGTGCCAGAGAGACCATACCAGAAAGTTGGCGCAGATTTGTTTGATTGTAATGGGAAAACGTACATTGTCATGACTGATTAGTACCCTGAGGTGAAGACACTACATACAACTACTAGTAAAGCCGTAATCAATTGCATGAAGTCAATCTTTGCAAGGCATGGTGTTCCTATGGAAGTGTTCACTGACAATGGTCCTCAGTTTTCCAGTGCTGAATTTAGACAATTTGCTGATGAGTGGGAATTTGTCCATACTACGTCAAGTCCCCACTATCCACGCTCAAATGGGTTGGTGGAAAGTTCAGTAAAAACTGTAAAGAGTCTCATGAAAAAAGCTCAAGAAGGTAAAGAAGATTTCTACAAAAGCCTTTTAATTTACCGCAGTACACCTTTACAGAATGGACTTTCGCCTGCACAAATGCTGATGGGAAGGAGGATTAGAGCAAATCTCCTGATACATGATGAACTGCTTAATACACATAACTCAGCGTTGGTCAGACTGAGTAAGGAACGTCAACAGGCGAAACAGAAACTGTTCCATGACAGGCGAGCAAAAAGCTTATCCGATCTAAAATCGGGTGACCAAGTCCGTCTCAGAGATCACGAGAAAGGTATTTGGGTGCAGAAAGGTATTGTGCAAGCACAAGTAGCATCAGGATCTTATACTATACGTACAGAGCATGGAACGGAAGTAAGAAGAAATCGGGTGAAGACAACATGACTGGAAAATACCCTTCATCTGACATGTATGATGATCCTGATAATGGTGAACAAACCACGATTCTAGAAAGGTCCAATATGGTCGATGAAACGCAGATTGTTTATGAAAGACCCAAAAGGGAAATACGCAGACCTGAGAGACTCATTGAAATGTGTCAGATGATGTTCTTAATATGACGTTGTTAATTGTTACATTGAAGCGTACAGGGCTTATCTTTAAAGAAAAGAGGATGTGATGTTAGTGTATTAGAATGCTTAATATTTGTAGACACTCCCTTACTAACATGTGTAAGCCTGAATCTTCAGTGATGGTCCCTGGGACCAGGGGGATGCTGGGAAGTGGGTGGTCCAGTGTGCAGTGTGCCTGGAGTTGGTGATGGGATAAACAGCACAGCAGTGAACTCACATGTCTCTGTGTCCTGATGACTGGATTTACAAACATATGAACAAAACAACCTGCCAACAGCACTACACAGGCCGTACTGTAACTATGTATCACCTGCCAGAGCACTACACAGGCCATACTGTAACTATGTGTCACCTGCAGAGCACTACACTGGCCGTACTGTAACTATGTATCACCTGTCGCAGCACTACACAGGCCATACTGTAACTATGTATCACCTGCCAGAGCACTACACAGGCCATACTGTAACTATATATCACCTGCCACAGCACTACACAGGCCTTACTGTAACTATGTATCACCTGTCGCAGCACTACACTGCTCGTACTGTAACTATGTATCACCTGCCAGAGCACTACACTGCCCGTACTGTAACTATGTATCACCTGTCGCAGTACTACACTGCCCGTACTGTAACTATCACCTGTCGCAGCACTACACAGGCCTTTCTGTAACTATGTATCACCTGTCGCAGCACTACACAGGCCGTACTGTAACTATGTATCACCTGTCAGAGCACTACACAGGCCGTACTGTAACTATGTATCACCTGCCAGAGCACTACACAGGCCTTTCTGTAACTATGTATCACCTGTCGCAGCACTACACAGGCCGTACTGTAACTATGTATCACCTGTCGCAGCACTACACTGGTCGTACTGTAACTATATATCACCTGTCAGAGCACTACACTGGCCGTACTGTAACTATATATCACCTGTCAGAGCACTACACTGGTCATACTGTAACTATTTATCACCTGCCAGAGCACTACGCAGGCCGTACTGTAACTATGTATCACCTACTACAGCACTACGCAGGCCGTACTGTAACGATGTATCACCGACTACAGCACTACGCAGGCCGACTGTAACTATGTATCACCTGCTACAGCACTGCACAGGACGTACTGTAACTACGTATCACCTGCTACAGCACTACGCAGGCCGTACTGTTACTATGTATCACCTATTACAGCACTACGCAGGCCGTACTATAACTATGTATCACCTACTACAGCACTACGCAGGCCATACTGTAACTATGTATCCCCTACTACAGCACTACACAGGCCGTACTGTAACTGTATCACCTACTACAGCACTACACAGGCCGTACTGTAACTATGTATCACCTGCTACAGCACTACGCAGGCCATACTGTAACTTTGTATCACCTGCTACAGCACTACGCAGGCCATACTATAACTATGTATCACCTGCTACAGCACTATGCAGGCCGTACTGTAACTTTGTATCACCTGCTACAGCACTACGCAGGCCGTACTGTAACTATGTATCACCTGCTACAGTACTACGCAGGCCGACTGTAACTATGTATCACCTACTACAGCACTACGCAGGCCGTACTGTAACTATGTATCACCTACTACAGCACTACGCAGGCCATACTGTAACTATGTATCACCTGTCACATCACTACACCGGCCTTACTGTAACTATATATCACCTGCTACAGCACTATGTAGGCCGTACTGTAACTATGTATCGCCTGCTACAGCACTGCATATGCCGTACTGTAACTATGTATCACCTGTCGCAGCACTACACAGGCCGTACTGTAACTATGTATCACCTGTCGCAGCACTACACAGGCCGTACTGTAACTATGTATTACCTGTCGCAGCACTACACAGGCCTTCCTGTAACTATGTATTACCTGTTGCAGCACTACACAGGCCATACTGTAGCTATGTATCACCTGTCGCAGCACTATGTAGGCTGTACTGTAATTATGTATCACCTGTGTGATGTTAGTGTATTAGAATGCTTAATATTTGTAGACACTCCCTTACTAACATGTGTAAGCCTGAATCTTCAGTGATGGTCCCTGGGACCAGGGGGATGCTGGGAAGTGGGTGGTCCAGTGTGCAGTGTGCCTAGAGTTGGTGATGGAATAAACAGCACAGCAGTGAACTCACATGTCTCTGTATCCATATGACTGGATTTACAAACGTATGAACAAAACATGGTGTCAGAAGAAGTGTAACTTGGACTGCTAGTGCTCTCAGAGTGTGAAAGAATCCTGCAGCAGTCTGTAAGGCTGTGATAATCAGTGTCTGCAAAGCCTGCCGTGTGCTCCTCTCTTCAAACAGTGAGAAACCATGGATAAACTGGCTCCTCCAACCGGCATGCTGATGTCTGGTAACTTGTCTGAAACTGGAAAAGATTTAAGCAAAGGTTTAATATATAATTTGCTGCATGTGGAGCTGATTCAGAGGCTGACAAAACGAAGGCATCCATTTTCCTCCATGTGATAGGAGAGGATGTGCTGGACATTTATAATAGTTTTCAGTTTGCTGAGGGGCAGAATATGTTGCTATCTTCTATAATGCAAAAGTTTGAAGATTATTTGTGCCAAGGGAAAATGTGACATATGAAAAATATAAGTTTTTCACATGTGATCAGAAGTCTGTAGATGGATTTGATCAGTATGTTACAGAGCTGCAATCACTCAGTAAAACCTGTGAGTTTGGTGATTTTAAAGGATTCACTGATTAGAGATCGTATTGTATGTGGAATACCTGATAATGGACTCAGAGAGAAATTGCTGAGAGAGCAAGACCTAACACTAGACAAGGCAGTGACTATGTGCAGATCTGCAGAAATAACTAGATTTCAAGCCAAAATGTTACACAAGGTAGCTGATGCTGCTGTATATGTAGTGCAGAAAACAGAGCAAAGCAAACCTCCATTCTCAAGAATGAAGCAGTCTAAGCCACAGTCTAATAAGGAAATGTGTAGTAGATGTGGAAATGCTCACAATCCTAAAATGTGCCCTGCTTATGGTAAAACCTGCATGACGTGGTAGACTTAATCACTTTGCCAAATGCTGTAAAATTAAAAGTAAAACAACCAAAGTGCATGCTGTTAAACAAACAGATGAATTCTTTGTGGATTGCATTGAACTTTGCAGTGCAGATAAGAAAGAATGGATTGTCCCTTTAACTGTGAACGAGATTGTAATTCCCTTTAAGCTTGATACTGGCGCGCAGGTGAATTTAATATAATTTCAAGACTATAAGACTTTTAGAGTAAAACCTAAAATTCATCCAGCCAAAGTGAAAGTTACAGGGTACACTGGGGAGGAAATTCCTGTGAAAGGTACATGCTTAGTGACACGGAAATATAAGGGACAACAGTTTAAAACATCTATACTGATTGTGGATAAAAATGTGCAACCGATTCACAAGTAGAAGATGACTGCAAATCGATGTTTACAGAATACAGAGACTTGTTTGAAGGTCTTGGTTGTTTGCCTGGAGAGCATAAAATAAATATAGACACGCAAGTTTCTTCAGTGATACACCCCTGTAGAAAAGTGCCGTTTGCGCTGAGAGAAAAACTGAAACAAGCGTTAAATCGCATGGAAGCCTTGGGTGTGATACAGAAAGTTGATGAGCCTACTGAATGGGTAAGCTCCTTAGTAATTGTTGAAAAGAAAAATGGACAACTCAGAATATGTCTAGACCCCAGAGATTTAAACAATGCTATTAAACGAGAACATTTCAAACTACCAATCAGAGATGAAATCATGTCGCAATTTGCGGGAGCAAAATGGTTTAGTAAATTAGATGCATCTTCAGGATTATGGCAAATGAAGCTAGATGAGGCCAGCTCAAAGCTTTGTACATTTAATACACCAGAAGGTCGATACAGATTTCTTAGACTACCATATGGAATTTTGTCTGCTCCAGAAGTATATCACAAAAAAGATACACATGATTTTTGAACATATTCCAGGTGTTGAAACAATGATGGATGACATTATTGTCTGGGGATCTACAAAGGAAGAACATGATTCTAGATTGAGACAAGTAATGGAACTTGTCAAGAAAGTGAATCTAAAGCTAAACGTATACACTTACCTTTATGGGCGACGTGGTCTCGGATCAAGGTGTAAAACCAGACCCAAGGAAAATATCAGCCGTAGTGAACATGGAACGTCCTAACAACAAAGACGACATCAGAAGATTCCTAGGAATGATTACTTACTTAGGAAAAAGTTAATTTCTCAACTCTCTGAACGAACAGCCTCTCTTAGATGGTTTTTGGACAAAGATAACGAGTGGATGTGGTCACATGAACAAGAAGAAAGTTGGCAAAACTTGAAACAGATCATTACGGAGCAACCAGTGCTAAAATTCTTTGATTCTGCGAAAATAATAAGAATTTCAGCAGATGCTTCACAATTTGGCCTAGGCTCAGTGCTGTTACAAGAACATGAGGATACATGGCAACCAGAATCTATGCATCAAGAGCACTGACAAGTGCTGAAACAAGGTATGCTCAGATAGAAAAAGAACTTCTAGCAATCACATATGCATGTGAGCGATTTGATCAGTTTGTGTATGGTCAAACATTTACAGTGGAAACTGACCACAAGCCATTGGTAGCTATCATGACTAAATCACTGTCCCATGAGAATTAAACGAATGCTTATCAGACTACAGAAATATGATGTACACTTGCTGTACTGTCCCGGTAAATACATGTACATTGCTGATACACTTTCTCGTGCTGTGGACAAAAGTGAAGGTTCCAAAAGTCTGGTGGATGAAGAGATAGAAGCCTATGTTAATTTGATCGTAGCTTCTCTACCAGTGTCTCTTGCAAGACAAGAACAGATTAGGAAAGAAACTGAGATAGATGACACAATGAAAGTGTTGAAAGATGATATTCTGAAAGGTTGGCCAGCAGAAAAACATGCGTGCTCGCTGTCTATCTATGATTATTGGATGTACCGCAGTGACCTTACAGTTGTCGATGGTATTATTTACAAAGGCAATAGGTTTGTCATACCTGCACGACTAAGAAAAACTATGCTGTGCAAGATACATGAAGGCCACTTAGGAGAAGAAAAATGTAAGCGGAGAGCGCGTGAAGTTATGTATTGGCCAAGAATGAACCAAGACATAGCACAGACTACAGCTACATGTGAATTATGTCTTACATATAGACCGAAACAACAAGTCGAGCCACTGAGTCCTCATGCAGTGCCAGAGAGACCATACCAGAAAGTTGGCGCAGATTTGTTTGATTGTAATGGGAAAACGTACATTGTCGTGACTGGTTATTACTCTAAGTACCCTGAGGTGAAGACACTACATACAACTACTAGTAAAGCCGTAATCAATTGCATGAAGTCAATCTTTGCAAGGCATGGTGTTCCTATGGAAGTGTCCACTGACAATGGTCCTCAGTTTTCCAGTGCTGAATTTAGACAATTTGCTGATGAGTGGGAATTTGTCCATACTACGTCAAGTCCCCACTATCCACGCTCAAATGGGTTGGTGGAAAGTTCAGTAAAAACTGAAAAGAGTCTCATGAAAAAAGCTCAAGAAGGTAAAGAAGATTTCTACAAAAGCCTTTTAATCTACCGCAGTACACCTTTACAGAATGGACTTTCGCCTGCACAAATGCTGATGGGAAGGAGGATTAGAGCAAATCTCCCGATACATGATGAACTGCTTAATACACATAACTCAGCGTTGGTCAGACTGAGTAAGGAACGTCAACAGGCGAAACAGAAACTGTTCCATGACAGGCGAGCAAAAAGCTTATCTGATCTAAAATCGGGTGACCAAGTCCGTTTCAGAGATCACGAGAAAGGTATTTGGGTGCAGAAAGGTATTGTGCAAGCACAAGTAGCATCAAGATCTTATACTATACGTACAGAGCGTGGAACGGAAGTAAGAAGAAATCAGGTGAAGACAACATGACTGGAAAATACCCTTCATCTGACATGTATGATGATCCTGATAATGGTGAACAAACCACGATTCTAGAAAGGTCCAATATGGTCGATGAAACGCAGATTGTTTATGAAAGACCCAAAAGGGAAATACGCAGACCTGAGAGACTCATTGAAACGTGTTAGATGATGTTCTTAATATGACGTTGTTAATTGTTACATTGAAGCGTACAGGGCTTATCTTTAAAGAAAAGAGGATGTGATGTTAGTGTATTAGAATGCTTAATATTTGTAGACACTCCCTTACTAACATGTGTAAGCCTGAATCTTCAGTGATGGTCCCTGGGACCAGGGGGATGCTGGGAAGTGGGTGGTCCAGTGTGCAGTGTGCCTGGAGTTGGTGATGGGATAAACAGCACAGCAGTGAACTCACATGTCTCTGTGTCCTGATGACTGGATTTACAAACATATGAACAAAACAACCTGCCAACAGCACTACACAGGCCGTACTGTAACTATGTATCACCTGTCGCAGCACTACACTGCTCGTACTGTAACTATGTATCACCTGCCAGAGCACTACACTGCCCGTACTGTAACTATGTATCACCTGTCGCAGCACTACACTGCCCGTACTGTAACTGTGTATCACCTGTTGCAGCACTACACAGGCCGTACTGTAACTATGTATCACCTGTCGCAGCACTACACTGCTCGTACTGTAACTATGTATCACCTGCCAGAGCACTACACAGGCCATACTGTAACTATGTGTCACCTGCCAGAGCACTACAGAGGCCTTACTGTAACTATGTATCACCTGTCGCAGCACTACACAGGCCGTACTGTAACTATGTATCACCTGTCAGAGCACTACACAGGCCGTACTGTAACTATGTATCACCTGTCACAGCACTACACAGGCCTTACTGTTACTATGTATCACCTGCCAGAGCACTACACTGCCCGTACTGTAACTATGTATCACCTGCCAGAGCACTACACAGGCCATACTGTAACTATGTGTCACCTGCAGAGCACTACACTGGCCATACTGTAACTATGTGTCACCTGCAGAGCACTACACTGGCCGTACTGTAATTATGTATCACCTGTCGCAGCACTACACAGGCCTTACTGTAACAATGTATCACCTGTCGCAGCACTACACAGGCCATACTGTAACTATGTATCACCTGCCAGAGCACTACACAGGCCATACTGCAACTATGTATCACCTGCAGAGCACTACACAGGCCGTACTGTAACTATGTATCACCTGTCGCAGCACTACACAGGCCATACTGTAACTATGTATCACCTGCCAGAGCACTACACAGGCCATACTGCAACTATATCACCTGCAGAGCACTACACAGGCCGTACTGTAACTATATATCACCTGCCACAGCACTACACAGGCCTTACTGTAACTATGTATCACCTGTCGCAGCACTACACTGCTCGTACTGTAACTATGTATCACCTGCCAGAGCACTACACTGCCCGTACTGTAACTAAGTATCACCTGTCGCAGCACTACACT
This sequence comes from Pseudophryne corroboree, assembly GCF_028390025.1. Lineage (NCBI taxonomy): Eukaryota > Metazoa > Chordata > Amphibia > Anura > Myobatrachidae > Pseudophryne > Pseudophryne corroboree. The sequence continues at coordinate 8,315,587 of NC_086450.1, read as the reverse complement.
GCCCGTACTGTAACTAAGAATCACCTGTCGCAGCACTACACAGGCCTTTCTGTAACTATGTATCACCTGTCGCAGCACTACACAGGCCGTACTGTAACTATGTATCACCTGTCAGAGCACTACACAGGCCGTACTGTAAATATATATCACCTGTCGCAGCACTACACTGGTCGTACTGTAACGTTGTATCGCCTGTCAGAGCACTACACTGGTCGTACTGTAACTATGTATCACCTACTACAGCACTCCACAGGCCGTACTGTAATTATGTATCACCTGTCGCAGCACTACACAGGCCTTACTGTAACTATGTATCACCTGTCGCAGCACTACACAGGCCTTACTGTAACTATGTATCACCTGTCGCAGCACTACACAGGCCGTACTGTAACTATGTATCACCTGTCGCAGCACTACACAGGCCTTACTGTAACTATGTATCACCTGTCGCAGCACTACACAGGCCTTACTGTAACTATGTATCACCTGTCGCAGCACTACACAGGCCGTACTGTAACTATGTATCACCTGTCACAGCACTACACAGGCCGTACTGTAATTATGTATCACCTGCTACAGCACTGCATATGCCATACTGTAATTATGTATTACCTGTTGCAGCACTGCACAGGCCGACTGTAACTATGTATCACCGACTACAGCACTACGCAGGCCGACTGTAACTATGTATCACCTACTACAGCACTACACAGACCGTACTGTTACTATGTATCACAAACTACAGCACTACGCAGGCCGACTGTAACTATGTATCACCGACTACAGCACTACGCAGGCCGACTGTAACTATGTATCACCTACTACAGCACTACACAGGCCGTACTGTAACTATGTATCACCGACTACAGCACTACGCAGGCCGACTGTAACTATGTATCACCTACTACAGCACTACACAGGCCGTACTGTTACTATGTATCACCGACTACAGCACTACGCAGGCCGACTGTAACTATGTATCACCGACTACAGCACTACGCAGGCCGACTGTAACTATGTATCACCTGCTACAGCACTACGTAGGCCGTACTGTAACTATGTATCACCTGCTACAGCACTACACAGGTCATACTGTAACTATGTATCACCTACTACAGCACTACACAGGCCATACTGTAGCTATGTATCACCTACTACAGCACTACGCAGGCCATACTGTAACTATGTATCACCTACTACAGCACTACGCAGGCCGTACTGTTACTATGTATCACCTACTACAGCACTACGCAGGCCATACTGTTACTATGTATCACCTACTACAGCACTACGCAGGCCGTACTGTAACTACGTATCACCTGCTACAGCACTACGTAGGCCGTACTGTAACTATGTATCACCTGCTACAGCACTACGCAGGCCGTACTATAACTATGTATCACCTGCTACAGCACTACACAGGCCGTACTGTAACTATGTATCACCTACTACAGCACTACGCAGGCCATACAGTTACTATGTATCACCTACTACAGTACTACGCAGGCCGTACTGTTACTATGTATCACCGACTACAGCACTACGCAGGCCAACTGTAACTATGTATCACCTGCTACAGCACTACGCAGGCCATACTGTAACTTTGTATCACCTGCTACAGCACTACGCAGGCCATACTATAACTATGTATCACCTGCTACAGCACTATGCAGGCCGTACTGTAACTTTGTATCACCTGCTACAGCACTACGCAGGCCGTACTGTAACTATGTATCACCTGCTACAGTACTACGCAGGCCGACTGTAACTATGTATCACCTACTACAGCACTACGCAGGCCGTACTGTAACTATGTATCACCTACTACAGCACTACGCAGGCCATACTGTAACTATGTATCACCTGTCACATCACTACACCGGCCTTACTGTAACTATATATCACCTGCTACAGCACTATGTAGGCCGTACTGTAACTATGTATCGCCTGCTACAGCACTGCATATGCCGTACTGTAACTATGTATCACCTGTCGCAGCACTACACAGGCCGTACTGTAACTATGTATCACCTGTCGCAGCACTACACAGGCCGTACTGTAACTATGTATTACCTGTCGCAGCACTACACAGGCCTTCCTGTAACTATGTATTACCTGTTGCAGCACTACACAGGCCATACTGTAGCTATGTATCACCTGTCGCAGCACTATGTAGGCTGTACTGTAATTATGTATCACCTGTGTGATGTTAGTGTATTAGAATGCTTAATATTTGTAGACACTCCCTTACTAACATGTGTAAGCCTGAATCTTCAGTGATGGTCCCTGGGACCAGGGGGATGCTGGGAAGTGGGTGGTCCAGTGTGCAGTGTGCCTAGAGTTGGTGATGGAATAAACAGCACAGCAGTGAACTCACATGTCTCTGTATCCATATGACTGGATTTACAAACGTATGAACAAAACATGGTGTCAGAAGAAGTGTAACTTGGACTGCTAGTGCTCTCAGAGTGTGAAAGAATCCTGCAGCAGTCTGTAAGGCTGTGATAATCAGTGTCTGCAAAGCCTGCCGTGTGCTCCTCTCTTCAAACAGTGAGAAACCATGGATAAACTGGCTCCTCCAACCGGCATGCTGATGTCTGGTAACTTGTCTGAAACTGGAAAAGATTTAAGCAAAGGTTTAATATATAATTTGCTGCATGTGGAGCTGATTCAGAGGCTGACAAAACGAAGGCATCCATTTTCCTCCATGTGATAGGAGAGGATGTGCTGGACATTTATAATAGTTTTCAGTTTGCTGAGGGGCAGAATATGTTGCTATCTTCTATAATGCAAAAGTTTGAAGATTATTTGTGCCAAGGAAAAATGTGACATATGAAAAATATAAGTTTTTCACATGTGATCAGAAGTCTGTAGATGGATTTGATCAGTATGTTACAGAGCTGCAATCACTCAGTAAAACCTGTGAGTTTGGTGATTTAAAGGATTCACTGATTAGAGATCGTATTGTATGTGGAATACCTGATAATGGACTCAGAGAGAAATTGCTGAGAGAGCAAGACCTAACACTAGACAAGGCAGTGACTATGTGCAGATCTGCAGAAATAACTAGATTTCAAGCCAAAATGTTACACAAGGTAGCTGATGCTGCTGTATATGTAGTGCAGAAAACAGAGCAAAGCAAACCTCCATTCTCAAGAATGAAGCAGTCTAAGCCACAGTCTAATAAGGAAATGTGTAGTAGATGTGGAAATGCTCACAATCCTAAAATGTGCCCTGCTTATGGTAAAACCTGCATGACGTGGTAGACTTAATCACTTTGCCAAATGCTGTAAAATTAAAAGTAAAACAACCAAAGTGCATGCTGTTAAACAAACAGATGAATTCTTTGTGGATTGCATTGAACTTTGCAGTGCAGATAAGAAAGAATGGATTGTCCCTTTAACTGTGAACGAGATTGTAATTCCCTTTAAGCTTGATACTGGCGCGCAGGTGAATTTAATATAATTTCAAGACTATAAGACTTTTAGAGTAAAACCTAAAATTCATCCAGCCAAAGTGAAAGTTACAGGGTACACTGGGGAGGAAATTCCTGTGAAAGGTACATGCTTAGTGACACGGAAATATAAGGGACAACAGTTTAAAACATCTCTACTGATTGTGGATAAAAATGTGCAACCGATTCACAAGTAGAAGATGACTGCAAATCGATGTTTACAGAATACAGAGACTTGTTTGAAGGTCTTGGTTGTTTGCCTGGAGAGCATAAAATAAATATAGACACGCAAGTTTCTTCAGTGATACACCCCTGTAGAAAAGTGCCGTTTGCGCTGAGAGAAAAACTGAAACAAGCGTTAAATCGCATGGAAGCCTTGGGTGTGATACAGAAAGTTGATGAGCCTACTGAATGGGTAAGCTCCTTAGTAATTGTTGAAAAGAAAAATGGACAACTCAGAATATGTCTAGACCCCAGAGATTTAAACAATGCTATTAAACGAGAACATTTCAAACTACCAATCAGAGATGAAATCATGTCGCAATTTGCGGGAGCAAAATGGTTTAGTAAATTAGATGCATCTTCAGGATTATGGCAAATGAAGCTAGATGAGGCCAGCTCAAAGCTTTGTACATTTAATACACCGGAAGGTCGATACAGATTTCTTAGACTACCATATGGAATTTTGTCTGCTCCAGAAGTATATCACAAAAAAGATACACATGATTTTTGAACATATTCCAGGTGTTGAAACAATGATGGATGACATTATTGTCTGGGGATCTACAAAGGAAGAACATGATTCTAGATTGAGACAAGTAATGGAACTTGTCAAGAAAGTGAATCTAAAGCTAAACGTATACACTTACCTTTATGGGCGACGTGGTCTCGGATCAAGGTGTAAAACCAGACCCAAGGAAAATATCAGCCGTAGTGAACATGGAACGTCCTAACAACAAAGACGACATCAGAAGATTCCTAAGAATGATTACTTACTTAGGAAAAAGTTAATTTCTCAACTCTCTGAACGAACAGCCTCTCTTAGATGGTTTTTGGACAAAGATAACGAGTGGATGTGGTCACATGAACAAGAAGAAAGTTGGCAAAACTTTAAAACAGATCATTACGGAGCAACCAGTGCTAAAATTCTTTGATTCTGCGAAAATAATAAGAATTTCAGCAGATGCTTCACAATTTGGCCTAGGCTCAGTGCTGTTACAAGAACATGAGGATACATGGCAACCAGAATCTATGCATCAAGAGCACTGACAAGTGCTGAAACAAGGTATGCTCAGATAGAAAAAGAACTTCTAGCAATCACATATGCATGTGAGCGATTTGATCAGTTTGTGTATGGTCAAACATTTACAGTGGAAACTGACCACAAGCCATTGGTAGCTATCATGACTAAATCACTGTCCCATGAGAATTAAACGAATGCTTATCAGACTACAGAAATATGATGTACACTCAGGGCCGTCTTAACAGCAGTGTAGGCCCCTGGGCACAGCAATGCACTGGGCCCCCTACCCATCCTCCAGCGGTAGGGGTGGGTGGTGCTATCAGCGCAGCTTTGATGTCCCACGGGCAGTAGGGGGTGTTCTATCTTCTGCTCAGCATGTAACAGTAATTTCTGCTATTTACTCCTTTACTGCACAAATGGGGCTAAACTGTAGAAGGGGACATTGGGCTGAATGTAGAAGCCCTGGCACATGACCTCCAGGGTGGTAGGGGGTGTTTAATACGTAGGGGAGGGGTGGATAGTGGAGTGGGCTTAATATTTATAATTTTCCGGTGGGAGGGAAGCTTGCTGGACTGCAGATATCTCAAGTTCCTGAAAATATATTTCTTAGCTTTGAATGGGATACAAAACTAGAGAGTCTCACCTTTCAGAAGGTTCTGGGGACTTGGGGATCAGAGTTCAGGAGCCAGAGCAATCCACCAACGAAAATCTAAAACTGCATATTAGGCATGTATAGCTGGAGCAGGGGCCAGCTGCTGGAAGGCTGATATCTCTAGTTCTGGGCATAGTAGAGACAAGCTGCCAGTGTCCACTGAAAGCGGAGAGTCACAGCTTTTGGCTTATAACCTCAGAAATACTCTAAGTCAGACAAAACCCAAGATATTAGGCTGGGAAGAGCAATTATAAGGCTTGGTTGGGGACCACTGCTTTCAAGTCAGATATCTCCGGTTCCCGATGGCCGATTTTCTAAAATCTGGTACCTCTGGAAAGAGGGGACCCTCAGCTATCAGCTTAAGGCCCTTATACTCCTGGGGCCCTTGGGCAAGAGCCCATTGAGCCCATACGAAAAGACGGCCCTGTGTACACTTGCTGTACTGTCCCGGTAAATACATGTACATTGCTGATACACTTTCTCGTGCTGTGGACAAAAGTGAAGGTTCCAAAAGTCTGGTGGATGAAGAGATAGAAGCCTATGTTAATTTGATCGTAGCTTCTCTACCAGTGTCTCTTGCAAGACAAGAACAGATTAGGAAAGAAACTGAGATAGATGACACAATGAAAGTGTTGAAAGATGATATTCTGAAAGGTTGGCCAGCAGAAAAACATGCGTGCTCGCTGTCTATCTATGATTATTGGATGTACCGCAGTGACCTTACAGTTGTCGATGGTATTATTTACAAAGGCAATAGGTTTGTCATACCTGCACGACTAAGAAAAACTATGCTGTGCAAGATACATGAAGGCCACTTAGGAGAAGAAAAATGTAAGCGGAGAGCGCGTGAAGTTATGTATTGGCCAAGAATGAACCAAGACATAGCACAGACTACAGCTACATGTGAATTATGTCTTACATATAGACCGAAACAACAAGTCGAGCCACTGAGTCCTCATGCAGTGCCAGAGAGACCATACCAGAAAGTTGGCGCAGATTTGTTTGATTGTAATGGGAAAACGTACATTGTCGTGACTGGTTATTACTCTAAGTACCCTGAGGTGAAGACACTACATACAACTACTAGTAAAGCCGTAATCAATTGCATGAAGTCAATCTTTGCAAGGCATGGTGTTCCTATGGAAGTGTCCACTGACAATGGTCCTCAGTTTTCCAGTGCTGAATTTAGACAATTTGCTGATGAGTGGGAATTTGTCCATACTACGTCAAGTCCCCACTATCCACGCTCAAATGGGTTGGTGGAAAGTTCAGTAAAAACTGAAAAGAGTCTCATGAAAAAAGCTCAAGAAGGTAAAGAAGATTTCTACAAAAGCCTTTTAATCTACCGCAGTACACCTTTACAGAATGGACTTTCGCCTGCACAAATGCTGATGGGAAGGAGGATTAGAGCAAATCTCCCGATACATGATGAACTGCTTAATACACATAACTCAGCGTTGGTCAGACTGAGTAAGGAACGTCAACAGGCGAAACAGAAACTGTTCCATGACAGGCGAGCAAAAAGCTTATCTGATCTAAAATCGGGTGACCAAGTCCGTTTCAGAGATCACGAGAAAGGTATTTGGGTGCAGAAAGGTATTGTGCAAGCACAAGTAGCATCAAGATCTTATACTATACGTACAGAGCGTGGAACGGAAGTAAGAAGAAATCAGGTGAAGACAACATGACTGGAAAATACCCTTCATCTGACATGTATGATGATCCTGATAATGGTGAACAAACCACGATTCTAGAAAGGTCCAATATGGTCGATGAAACGCAGATTGTTTATGAAAGACCCAAATGGGAAATACGCAGACCTGAGAGACTCATTGAAACGTGTTAGATGATGTTCTTAATATGACGTTGTTAATTGTTACATTGAAGCGTACAGGGCTTATCTTTAAAGAAAAGAGGATGTGATGTTAGTGTATTAGAATGCTTAATATTTGTAGACACTCCCTTACTAACATGTGTAAGCCTGAATCTTCAGTGATGGTCCCTGGGACCAGGGGGATGCTGGGAAGTGGGTGGTCCAGTGTGCAGTGTGCCTGGAGTTGGTGATGGGATAAACAGCACAGCAGTGAACTCACATGTCTCTGTGTCCTGATGACTGGATTTACAAACATATGAACAAAACAACCTGCCAACAGCACTACACAGGCCGTACTGTAACTATGTATCACCTGTCGCAGCACTACACTGCTCGTACTGTAACTATGTATCACCTGTCGCAGCACTACACTGCCCGTACTGTAACTGTGTATCACCTGTTGCAGCACTACACAGGCCGTACTGTAACTATGTATCACCTGTCGCAGCACTACACTGCTCGTACTGTAACTATGTATCACCTGCCAGAGCACTACACAGGCCATACTGTAACTATGTGTCACCTGCCAGAGCACTACAGAGGCCTTACTGTAACTATGTATCACCTGTCGCAGCACTACACAGGCCGTACTGTAACTATGTATCACCTGTCAGAGCACTACACAGGCCGTACTGTAACTATGTATCACCTGTCACAGCACTACACAGGCCTTACTGTTACTATGTATCACCTGCCAGAGCACTACACTGCCCGTACTGTAACTATGTATCACCTGCCAGAGCACTACACAGGCCATACTGTAACTATGTGTCACCTGCAGAGCACTACACTGGCCGTACTGTAATTATGTATCACCTGTCGCAGCACTACACAGGCCTTACTGTAACAATGTATCACCTGTCGCAGCACTACACAGGCCATACTGTAACTATGTATCACCTGCCAGAGCACTACACAGGCCATACTGCAACTATGTATCACCTGCAGAGCACTACACAGGCCGTACTGTAACTATGTATCACCTGTCGCAGCACTACACAGGCCATACTGTAACTATGTATCACCTGCCAGAGCACTACACAGGCCATACAGCAACTATATCACCTGCAGAGCACTACACAGGCCGTACTGTAACTATATATCACCTGCCACAGCACTACACAGGCCTTACTGTAACTATGTATCACCTGTCGCAGCACTACACTGCTCGTACTGTAACTATGTATCACCTGCCAGAGCACTACACTGCCCGTACTGTAACTAAGTATCACCTGTCGCAGCACTACACTGCCCGTACTGTAACTAAGAATCACCTGTCGCAGCACTACACAGGCCTTTCTGTAACTATGTATCACCTGTCGCAGCACTACACAGGCCGTACTGTAACTATGTATCACCTGTCAGAGCACTACACAGGCCGTACTGTAAATATATATCACCTGTCGCAGCACTACACTGGTCGTACTGTAACGTTGTATCGCCTGTCAGAGCACTACACTGGTCGTACTGTAACTATGTATCACCTACTACAGCACTCCACAGGCCGTACTGTAATTATGTATCACCTGTCGCAGCACTACACAGGCCTTACTGTAACTATGTATCACCTGTCGCAGCACTACACAGGCCGTACTGTAACTATGTATCACCTGTCGCAGCACTACACAGGCCATACTGTAACTATGTATCACCTGCCAGAGCACTACACAGGCCATACAGCAACTATATCACCTGCAGAGCACTACACAGGCCGTACTGTAACTATATATCACCTGCCACAGCACTACACAGGCCTTACTGTAACTATGTATCACCTGTCGCAGCACTACACTGCTCGTACTGTAACTATGTATCACCTGCCAGAGCACTACACTGCCCGTACTGTAACTAAGTATCACCTGTCGCAGCACTACACTGCCCGTACTGTAACTAAGAATCACCTGTCGCAGCACTACACAGGCCTTTCTGTAACTATGTATCACCTGTCGCAGCACTACACAGGCCGTACTGTAACTATGTATCACCTGTCAGAGCACTACACAGGCCGTACTGTAAATATATATCACCTGTCGCAGCACTACACTGGTCGTACTGTAACGTTGTATCGCCTGTCAGAGCACTACACTGGTCGTACTGTAACTATGTATCACCTACTACAGCACTCCACAGGCCGTACTGTAATTATGTATCACCTGTCGCAGCACTACACAGGCCTTACTGTAACTATGTATCACCTGTCGCAGCACTACACAGGCCTTACTGTAACTATGTATCACCTGTCGCAGCACTACACAGGCCGTACTGTAACTATGTATCACCTGTCGCAGCACTACACAGGCCTTACTGTAACTATGTATCACCTGTCGCAGCACTACACAGGCCGTACTGTAACTATGTATCACCTGTCACAGCACTACACAGGCCGTACTGTAATTATGTATCACCTGCTACAGCACTGCATATGCCATACTGTAATTATGTATTACCTGTTGCAGCACTGCACAGGCCGACTGTAACTATGTATCACCGACTACAGCACTACGCAGGCCGACTGTAACTATGTATCACCTACTACAGCACTACACAGGCCGTACTGTTACTATGTATCACAAACTACAGCACTACGCAGGCCGACTGTAACTATGTATCACCGACTACAGCACTACGCAGGCCGACTGTAACTATGTATCACCTACTACAGCACTACACAGGCCGTACTGTTACTATGTATCACCGACTACAGCACTACGCAGGCCGTACTGTTACTATGTATCACCGACTACAGCACTACGCAGGCCAACTGTAACTATGTATCACCTGCTACAGCACTACGCAGGCCGTACTGTAACTATGTATCACCTGCTACAGCACTACGCAGGCCGTACTGTAACTATGTATCACCTGCTACAGCACTACACAGGCCGTACTGTTACTATGTATCACTGACTACAGCACTACGCAGGCCGTACTGTAACTACATATCACCTACTACAGCACTACGCAGGCCGTACTGTTACTATGTATCACCTACTACAGCACTACGCAGGCCATACTGTAACTATGTATCACCGACTACAGCACTACCTAGGCCATACTGTAACTATGTATCACCTACTACAGCACTACACAGGCCGTACTGTTACTATGTATCACCGACTACAGCACTACGCAGGCCGACTGTAACTATGTATCACCGACTACAGCACTACGCAGGCCGACTGTAACTATGTATCACCTACTACAGCACTACACAGGCCATACTGTAACTATGTATCACCTACTACAGCACTACACAGGCCGTACTGTTACTATGTATCACCGACTACAGCACTACGCAGGCCGACTGTAACTATGTATCACCTACTACAGCACTACGCAGGCCGTACTGTTACTATGTATCACCGACTACAGCACTACGCAGGCCGTACTGTTACTATGTATCACCGACTACAGCACTACGCAGGCCAACTGTAACTATGTATCACCTGCTACAGCACTACGCAGGCCGTACTGTAACTATGTATCACCTGCTACAGCACTACGCAGGCCGTACTGTAACTATGTATCACCTGCTACAGCACTACACAGGCCGTACTGTTACTATGTATCACTGACTACAGCACTACGCAGGCCGTACTGTAACTACATATCACCTACTACAGCACTACGCAGGCCGTACTGTTACTATGTATCACCTACTACAGCACTACGCAGGCCATACTGTAACTATGTATCACCGACTACAGCACTACCTAGGCCATACTGTAACTATGTATCACCTACTACAGCACTACACAGGCCGTACTGTTACTATGTATCACCGACTACAGCACTACGCAGGCCGACTGTAACTATGTATCACCGACTACAGCACTACGCAGGCCGACTGTAACTATGTATCACCTACTACAGCACTACACAGGCCATACTGTAACTATGTATCACCTACTACAGCACTACACAGGCCGTACTGTTACTATGTATCACCGACTACAGCACTACGCAGGCCGACTGTAACTATGTATCACCTACTACAGCACTACGCAGGCCATAATGTAACTATGTATCACCTACTACAGCACTACACAGGCCATACTGTAACTATGTATCACCTACTACAGCACTACGCAGGCCGACTGTAACTATGTATCACCGACTACAGCACTACGCAGGCCGTACTGTAACTATGTATCACCGACTACAGCACTACGCAGGCCGTACTGTTACTATGTATCACCGACTACAGCACTACGCAGGCCGACTGTAACTATGTATCACCGACTACAGCACTACGCAGGCCGACTGTAACTATGTATCACCGGCTACAGCACTACGCAGGCCATACTGTAACTATGTATCACCTACTACAGCACTACGCAGGTCGTACTGTTACTATGTATCACCGACTACAGCACTACGCAGGCCGACTGTAACTATGTATCACCGACTACAGCACTACGCAGGCCGACTGTAACTATGTATCACCGACTACAGCACTACGCAGGCCGACTGTAACTATGTATCACCGGCTACAGCACTACGCAGGCCATACTGTAACTATGTATCACCTGCTACAGCACTACGCAGGCCGACTGTAACTATGTATCACCTACTACAGCACTACGCAGGCCATACTGTAACTATGTATCACCGACTACAGCACTACGCAGGCCGTACTGTTACTATGTATCACCGACTACAGCACTACGCAGGCCGTACTGTAACTATGTATCACCTACTACAGCACTACGCAGGCCGACTGTAGCTATGTATCACCTACTACAGCACTACGCAGGCCGTACTGTAACTATGTATCACCTGCTACAGCACTACGCAGGCCGTACTGTAACTATGTATCACCTACTACAGCACTACGCAGGCCGTACTGTAACTATGTATCACCTACTACAGCACTACGCTGGCCGTACTATAACTATGTATCACCTACTACAGCACTACGCAGGCCGTACTGTAACTATGTATCACCTACTATAGCACTACGCAGGCCATACTATAATTATGTATCACCTGTCGCAGCACTACACAGGCCTTACTGTAACTATGTATCACCTGTCGCAGCACTACACAGGCCATACTGTAATTATGTATCACCTGCCACAGCACTGCATATGCCGTACTGTAATTATGTATTACCTGTCGCAGCACTACACAGGCCGTACTGTAACTATGTATCACCTGTCGCAGCACTATGTAGGCCGTACTGTAATTATGTATCACCTGCGAACAGCACTAAACAGGCCGTACTTTAACTATGTATCACCTGTCACATCACTACACCGGCCTTACTGTAACTATATATCACCTGCTACAGCACTATGTAGGCCGTACTGTAACTATGTATCGCCTGCTACAGCACTGCATATGCCGTACTGTAACTATGTATCACCTGTCGCAGCACTACACAGGCCGTACTGTAACTATGTATCACCTGTCGCAGCACTACACAGGCCGTACTGTAACTATGTATTACCTGTCGCAGCACTACACAGGCCTTCCTGTAACTATGTATTACCTGTTGCAGCACTACACAGGCCATACTGTAGCTATGTATCACCTGTCGCAGCACTATGTAGGCTGTACTGTAATTATGTATCACCTGTGTGATGTTAGTGTATTAGAATGCTTAATATTTGTAGACACTCCCTTACTAACATGTGTAAGCCTGAATCTTCAGTGATGGTCCCTGGGACCAGGGGGATGCTGGGAAGTGGGTGGTCCAGTGTGCAGTGTGCCTAGAGTTGGTGATGGAATAAACAGCACAGCAGTGAACTCACATGTCTCTGTATCCATATGACTGGATTTACAAACGTATGAACAAAACATGGTGTCAGAAGAAGTGTAACTTGGACTGCTAGTGCTCTCAGAGTGTGAAAGAATCCTGCAGCAGTCTGTAAGGCTGTGATAATCAGTGTCTGCAAAGCCTGCCATGTGCTCCTCTCTTCAAACAGTGAGTAACCATGGATAAACTGGCTCCTCCAACCGGCATGCTGATGTCTGGTAACTTGTCTGAAAACTGGAAAAGATTTAAGCAAAGGTTTAATATATAATTTGCTGCATGTGGAGCTGATTCAGAGGCTGACAAAACGAAGGCATCCATTTTCCTCCATGTGATAGGAGAGGATGTGCTGGACATTTATAATAGTTTTCAGTTTGCTGAGGGGCAGAATATGGTGCTATCTTCTATAATGCAAAAGTTTGAAGATTATTTGTGCCAAGGAAAAATGTGACATATGAAAAATATAAGTTTTTCACATGTGATCAGAAGTCTGTAGATGGATTTGATCAGTATGTTACAGAGCTGCAGTCACTCAGTAAAACCTGTGAGTTTGGTGATTTAAAGGATTCACTGATTAGAGATCGTATTGTATGTGGAATACCTGATAATGGACTCAGAGAGAGATTGCTGAGAGAGCAAGACCTAACACTAGACAAGGCAGTGACTATGTGCAGATCTGCAGAAATAACTAGATTTCAAGCCAAAATGTTACACAAGGTAGCTGATGCTGCTGTATATGTAGTGCAGAAAACAGAGCAAAGCAAACCTCCATTCTCAAGAATGAAGCAGTCTAAGCCACAGTCTAATAAGGAAATGTGTAGTAGATGTGGAAATGCTCACAATCCTAAAATGTGCCCTGCTTATGGTAAAACCTGCATGACGTGGTAGACTTAATCACTTTGCCAAATGCCGTAAAATTAAAAGTAAAACAACCAAAGTGCATGCTGTTAAACAAACAGATGAATTCTTTGTGGATTGCATTGAACTTTGCAGTGCAGATAAGAAAGAATGGATTGTCCCTTTAACTGTGAACGAGATTGTAATTCCCTTTAAGCTTAATACTGGCGCGCAGGTGAATTTAATATAATTTCAAGACTGTAAGACTTTTAGAGTAAAACCTAAAATTCATCCAGCCAAAGTGAAAGAAACAGGGTACACTGGGGAGGAAATTCCTGTGAAAGGTACATGCTTAGTGACACTGAAATATAAGGGACAACAGTTTAAAACATCTCTACTGATTGTGGATAAAAATGTGCAACCGATTCACAAGTAGAAGATGACTGCAAATCGATGTTTACAGAATACAGAGACTTGTTTGAAGGTCTTGGTTGTTTGCCTGGAGAGCATAAAATAAATATAGACACGCAAGTTTCTTCAGTGATACACCCCTGTAGAAAAGTGCCGTTTGCGCTGAGAGAAAAACTGAAACAAGCGTTAAATCGCATGGAAGCCTTGGGTGTGATACAGAAAGTTGATGAGCCTACTGAATGGGTAAGCTCCTTAGTAATTGTTGAAAAGAAAAATGGACAACTCAGAATATGTCTAGACCCCAGAGATTTAAACAAAGCTATTAAACGAGAACATTTCAAACTACCAATCAGAGATGAAATCATGTCGCAATTTGCGGGAGCAAAATGGTTTAGTAAATTAGATGCATCTTCAGGATTATGGCAAATGAAGCTAGATGAGGCCAGCTCAAAGCTTTGTACATTTAATACACCAGAAGGTCGATACAGATTTCTTAGACTACCATATGGAATTTTGTCTGCTCCAGAAGTATATCACAAAAAAGATACACATGATTTTTGAACATATTCCAGGTGTTGAAACAATGATGGATGACATTATTGTCTGGGGATCTACAAAGGAAGAACATGATTCTAGATTGAGACAAGTAATGGAACTTGTCAAGAAAGTGAATCTAAAGCTAAACGTATACACTTACCTTTATGGGCGACATGGTCTCGGATCAAGGTGTAAAACCAGACCCAAGGAAAATATCAGCCGTAGTGAACATGGAACGTCCTAACAACAAAGACGACATCAGAAGATTCCTAGGAATGATTACTTACTTAGGAAAAAGTTAATTTCTCAACTCTCTGAACGAACAGCCTCTCTTAGATGGTTTTTGGACAAAGATAACGAGTGGATGTGGTCACATGAACAAGAAGAAAGTTGGCAAAACTTGAAACAGATCATTACGGAGCAACTAGTGCTAAAATTCTTTGATTCTGCGAAAATAATAAGAATTTCAGCAGATGCTTCACAATTTGGCCTAGGCTCAGTGCTGTTACAAGAACATGAGGATACATGGCAACCAGAATCTATGCATCAAGAGCACTGACAAGTGCTGAAACAAGGTATGCTCAGATAGAAAAATAACTTCTAGCAATCACATATGCATGTGAGCGATTTCATCAGTTTGTGTATGGTCAAACATTTACAGTGGAAACTGACCTCAAGCCATTGGTAGCTATCATAACTAAATCACTGTCCCATGAGAATTCAACGAATGCTTATCAGACTACAGAAATATGATGTACACTTGCTGTACTGTCCCGGTAAATACATGTACATTGCTGATACACTTTCTCGTGCTGTGGACAAAAGTGAAGGTTCCAAAAGTCTGATGGATGAAGAGATAGAAGCCTATGTTAATTTGATCGTAGCTTCTCTACCAGTGTCTCTTGCAAGACAAGAACAGATTAGGAAAGAAACTGAGACAGATGACACAATGAAAGTGTTGAAAGATGATATTCTGAAAGGTTGGCCAGCAGAAAAACATGCATGCTCGCTGTCTATCTATGATTATTGGATGTACCGCAGTGACCTTACAGTTGTCGATGGTATTATTTACAAAGGCAATAGGTTTGTCATACCTGCACGACTAAGAAAAACTATGCTGTGCAAGATACATGAAGGCCACTTAGGAGAAGAAAAATGTAAGCGGAGAGCGCGTGAAGTTATGTATTGGCCAAGAATGAACCAAGACATAGCACAGACTACAGCTACATGTGAATTATGTCTTACATATAGACCGAAACAACAAGTCGAGCCACTGAGTCCTCATGCAGTGCCAGAGAGACCATACCAGAAAGTTGGCGCAGATTTGTTTGATTGTAATGGGAAAACGTACATTGTCGTGACTGATTATTACTCTAAGTACCCTGAGGTGAAGACACTACATACAACTACTAGTAAAGCCGTAATCAATTGCATGAAGTCAATCTTTGCAAGGCATGGTGTTCCTATGGAAGTGTTCACTGACAATGGTCCTCAGTTTTCCAGTGCTGAATTTAGACAATTTGCTGATGAGTGGGAATTTGTCCACACTATGTCAAGTCCCCACTATCTACGCTCAAATGGGTTGGTGGAAAGTTCAGTAAAAACTGAAAAGAGTCTCATGAAAAAAGCTCAAGAAGGTAAAGAAGATTTCTACAAAAGCCTTTTAATCTACCGCAGTACACCTTTACAGAATGGACTTTCGCCTGCACAAATGCTGATGGGAAGGAGGATTAGAGCAAATCTCCCGATACATGATGAACTGCTTAATACACATAACTCAGCGTTGGTCAGACTGAGTAAGGAACGTCAACAGGCGAAACAGAAACTGTTCCATGACAGGCGAACAAAAAGCTTATCTGATCTAAAATCGTGTGACCAAGTCCGTTTCAGAGATCACGAGAAAGGTATTTGGGTGCAGAAAGGTATTGTGCAAGCACAAGTAGCACCAAGATCTTATACTATACGTACAGAGCGTGGAACGGAAGTAAGAAGAAATCGGGTGAAGACAACATGACTGGAAAATACCCTTCATCTGACATGTATGATGATCCTGATAATGGTGAACAAACCACGATTCTAGAAAGGTCCAATATGGTCGATGAAACGCAGATTGTTTATGAAAGACCCAAAAGGGAAATACGCAGACCTGAGAGACTCATTGAAACGTGTTAGATGATGTTCTTAATATGACCTTGTTAATTGTGGCATTGAAGCGTACAGGGCTTATCTTTAAAGAAAAGAGGATGTGATGTTAGTGTATTAGAATGCTTAATATTTGTAGACACTCCCTTACTAACATGTGTAAGCCTGAATCTTCAGTGATGGTCCCTGGGACCAGGGGGATGCTGGGAAGTGGGTGGTCCAGTGTGCAGTGTGCCTGGAGTTGGTGATGGGATAAACAGCACAGCAGTGAACTCACATGTCTCTGTGTCCTGATGACTGGATTTACAAACATATGAACAAAACAACCTGCCAACAGCACTACACAGGCCGTACTGTAACTATGTATCACCTGCCAGAGCACTACACAGGCCATACTGTAACTATGTATCACCTGTCGCAGCACTACACTGCTCGTACTGTAACTATGTATCACCTGTCAGAGCACTACACTGCTCGTACTGTAACTATGTATCACCTGCCAGAGCACTACACAGGCCTTACTGTAACTATGTATCACCTGTCGCAGCACTACACTGCTCGTACTGTAACTATGTATCACCTGCCAGAGCACTACACTGCCCGTACTGTAACTATGTATCACCTGTTGCAGCACTACACAGGCCTTACTGTAACTATGTATCACCTGCCAGAGCACTACACAGGCCGTACTGTAACTATGTGTCACCTGCCAGAGCACTACACAGGCCTTACTGTAACTATGTATCACCTGCCAGAGCACTACACAGGCCGTACTGTAACTATGTATCACCTGCCAGAGCACTACACAGGCCATACTGTAACTGTGTATCACCTGCCAGAGCACTACACAGGCCATACTGTAACTATGTATCACCTGCCAGAGCACTACACAGGCCATACTGTAACTATGTATCACCTGTCAGAGCACTACACTGGCCGTACTGTAACTATGTATCACCTGTCGCAGCACTACACAGGCCTTACTGTAACTATGTGTCACCTGCAGAGCACTACACTGGCCGTACTGTAACTATGTATCACCTGTCAGAGCACTACACTGGCCGTACTGTAACTATGTATCACCTGTCGCAGCACTACACAGGCCTTACTGTAACTATGTATCACCTGTCGCAGCACTACACTGCTCGTACTGTAACTGCGTATCACCTGCCAGAGCACTACACAGGCCATACTGTAACTATGTGTCACCTGCAGAGCACTACACTGGCCGTACTGTAACTATGTATCACCTGTCGCAGCACTACACAGGCCTTACTGTAACTATGTATCACCTGTCAGAGCACTACACTGGCCGTACTGTAACTATGTATCACCTGTCGCAGCACTACACAGGCCTTACTGTAACTATGTATCACCTGTCGCAGCACTACACTGCTCGTACTGTAACTGCGTATCACCTGCCAGAGCACTACACAGGCCATACTGTAACTATGTATCACCTGTCGCAGCACTACACAGTCCTTACTGTAACAATGTATCACCTGTCGCAGCACTACACAGGCCTTACTGTAACTATGTATCACCTGTCGCAGCACTACACAGTCCTTACTGTAACTATGTATCACCTGTCGCAGCACTACACAGGCCTTACTGTAACTATGTATCACCTGTTGCAGCACTACACAGGCCATACTGTAACTATGTATCACCTGTCGCAGCACTACACAGGCCATACTGTAACTGTGTATCACCTGTCAGAGCACTACACAGGCCATACTGTAACTGTGTATCACCTGCCAGAGCACTACACAGGCCGTACTGTAACTATGTATCACCTGCCACAACACTACACAGGCCTTACTGTAACTATATATCACCTGTCGCAGCACTACACAGGCCTTACTGTAACTATGTATCACCTGCCAGATCACTACACAGGCCATACTGTAACTGTGTATCACCTGCCAGAGCACTACACAGGCCATACTGCAACTATGTATCACCTGCTACAGCACTACACAGGCCATACTGTAACTATGTATCACCTGCCAGAGCACTACACTGGTCGTACTGTAACTATGTATCACCTGTCGCAGCACTACACAGGCCTTACTGTAACTATATATCACCTGTCGCAGCACTACACAGGCCATACTGTAACTATGTATCACCTGTCACAGCACTACATAGGCCGTACTGTAACTATGTATCACCTGTCGCAGCACTACACAGGCCTTACTGTAACTATGTATCACCTGCCAGAGCACTACACAGGCCATACTGTAACTATGTATCACCTGCCAGAGCACTACACAGGCCTTACTGTAACTATATATCACCTGTCGCAGCACTACACAGGCCTTACTGTAACTATGTATCACCTGTCACAGCACTACATAGGCCGTACTGTAACTATGTATCACCTGTCGCAGCACTACACAGGCCTTACTGTAACTATGTATCACCTGCCAGAGCACTACACAGGCCATACTGTAACTATGTATCACCTGCCAGAGCACTACACAGGCCATACTGTAACTATGTATCACCTGTCGCAGCACTACACAGGCCTTACTGTAACTATGTATCACCTGTCGCAGCACTACACAGGCCTTACTGTAACTATGTATCACCTGCCAGAGCACTACACAGGCCATACTGTAACTATATATCACCTGTCACAGCACTACACAGGCCATACTGCAACTATGTATCACCTGCAGAGCACTACACAGGCCGTACTGTAACTATGTATAAACTGTCAGAGCACTACACAGGCCGTACTGTAACTATGTATCACCTGTCAGAGCACTACACAGGCCATACTGTAACTTTGTATCACCTGTCGCAGCACTACACAGGCCTTACTGTAATTATGTATTACCTGTCGCAGCACATCACA
Source organism: Pseudophryne corroboree (assembly GCF_028390025.1). NCBI lineage: Eukaryota > Metazoa > Chordata > Amphibia > Anura > Myobatrachidae > Pseudophryne > Pseudophryne corroboree. Next base: position 8,295,817 of record NC_086450.1, on the reverse strand, counting down.
GGCCGTACTGTAACTATGTATCACCTGTCGCAGCACTACACAGGCCTTACTGTAACTATATATCACCTGTCGCAGCACTACACAGGCCTTACTGTAACTATATATCACCTGTCGCAGCACTACACAGGCCATACTGTAACTTTGTATCACCTGTCGCAGCACTACACAGGCCTTACTGTAACTATATATCACCTGTCGCAGCACTACACAGGCCTTACTGTAATTATGTATCACCTGTCGCAGCACTACATAGGCCGTACTGTAACTATGTATCACCTGTCGCAGCACTACACAGGCCGTACTGTAACTATGTATCACCTGCCAGAGCACTACACAGGCCGTACTGTAACTATGTATCACCTGCCAGAGCACTACACTGGCCGTACAGTAACTCTTAATCTCCTATGCTTTAGCTCTCTGATAATAAATCATTGGCAACGGATTCACTGAGCAAAGGGAAAATCAATGTGACATTGAGTTTTGCTTTGTTCTCCTAATAATTTTAGCCTTGAAGTGTTTGAGTAGAGCTATAAAACTAACCAGCAGCAATTTACTCTGCGGCGCAGCATGCTGATACAGTATACAGATGCATAATACAGATACAGTACATACTTGTATATATGGCATGTTATAATATTTATAGGCAACCATATATACCCTTTATATACAGCTGTTTAGAAAAAGTGACATTCCCCAATCTGAATTGTATTGAGAAATTTTAAAACTGTCCCTTTATACATTCTAGTTTTCCTGTTGTATCTCACGGACAATCATTAGATGATTCGCTAACAACGTCCAATACATTTTCCGCTGCCTGTATTTGGAAGATAACCTACATTGGGATTGATTCCGAGTTGGGTGCAAGTCCAAAAGCGGACAAGTCTCATTATCAGCAGATAGCGCCTACGCTGCAAGAAGCACTGGCAGACTGCACGAGCGCGGCACCATGCATCGGAACTTTCACAGACAATATGAGTGCAGACACTTCACTCTGCGTCACTCACTCCGATCCTCCTCCCCCCGGCATACCTGTGTGCAGGCAGCCCTGGTCCCGGAACCCAAACGCCTCCTCCCCCTATCAACACAGCCGGAGGTCCTTCTGGCTGCAGGGAAAGGAGGAGGAGCCCGGGTCCGACTACTGCCTGCCTGGGAGGTGACGGGATCCGGTCTGAAGATCGACAGTGTCTAGGTCGACCACTATAGGTCGACAGTCACTAGGTCGACAGGGTTTGAAGGTCGACAGGGTTTCTAGGTTGACAGGTCAAAAGGCCGACATGAGTTTTTAATTTTTTTTTCCTTTTTTTGAACTTATTCATACTTATTGATCCACGCGGACTACGATTGGGAACAGTAACCTGTGCCGAGCGCAGCGGTAGCAGAGCGAGACACCTTGCCCGAAGCATGGCGAGCGAACACGGTGCACTAATTGGGCTTCCCGGTCACTGTACGGTGAAAATGACACCAAAAAAACATGAAAAACTCTTGTCGACCTAGAAACCCTGTCAACCTTCAAACCCTGTTGACCTAGTGACTATCGACCTAAACATTGTCGACCTAGACACTGTCTATCTAATGATCCACACCCGGAGGTGACGGAGACCCCCCGCACACCACCTCACAGGTATCGCCGGGGGCCTCCATCACCGCATTGCGATTTTAATCGCATATGTGTGTACATATGCGATTTGCATTGCTGCGGTTGGCAGCGAGGGGCGGCAATGTATTTTAATACATCCCGCCTCTGATGCGGATGGGTAACATACCTGTTCTGCGGATGCTGTGACTTTACGTCCACCATACTTACTGACTTGGCTGCCCCCTCCTCCAAGAGAGGGAAGACCGGTCGGTGCGTAGGGGTCATGGCTGGCACCAAGTGGGCTGTCTGGGGGGCGTGGTGGCACAATCACGATATCGTGACTCCACCATCATGCTACAGTTCAGAGGAAACAGGAACTAGAATAGAAATGAAACTTTCCCAGGTATGAAAACTCCACTGAGTATGACTCTCCCTGCTCTTACTGGGCTGTAGCCAGCTACGCCCACCCATTCTCCCAACAGTGATTGGCCCACAACCTGCCATTCATCGCAGGGAGGACCACTGATGGGTGCAAACCATCAATGCTTTCCCATCAATGGTTTCTTATGATCAATGTTAATCACCGATGGCACCATTGATGATGACTATATGGGGTGGGAGATGTATCAATCCTTGGAGAAAGATAAAGTACCAACCAATCAGCATCTACAGTAACTGCCAATTTATAGACAGTGGGGGAGATGTACTAAGCAGTGATAAAAGTGGAGAAGTTGCCCATGGCAACCAATCAGCTGCTCTGTATATTTTTATAGTATGAAAATTTTAAATGTTACATCAATGCTGATCGGTTGCCATGGGCAACTTCTCCACTGGCTCACTTCTCCACTTTTATCACTGCTTAGTACATCTCCATGTGTTTCAAAAATGACGGTAAGAACTGGTTGGTTGATACTTTACACTTTATCTCTCTCCAAGGTTTGATGCATCTCCCCCAATGTACCTAAATGTTCCCACGCGTAGAATGCTGCTTCATGGCCACATTGTGAATAACGGACTTCTGGATATTATATCCCATATCAGTTTCATATTTAAGTCACTTTTCTTTTTTCACCTAAAGGCAGATTTAAAATATATTCACACAGTCTATAATTTCTCTGTAGCGTCCAATAAGTTAATGGAACTGGAATAAGTTATTTTGATATGTAAAATGTAATTCCCTGCACGCTTGCATTTAGTAACCGGAGTCCCAGCAATAATACTCATCTTACTTTCTAACACAAAAGGATTATTTGTAACAATGGTGGTAATTCCAAGTTGATCGCAGCAGGAATTTTGTTAGCAGTTGGGCAGAACCATGTGCACTGCAGGGGAGGCAGATGTAACATGTGCAGAGAGAGATAGAGTTGGGTGGGGTGTGTTCAATGTGCAATCTAATTTGCTGTGTAAAAATAAAGCAGCCAGTATTTACCCTGCACAGAAATAAAATAACCCACCCAAATCTAACTCTCTCTGCACATGTTACATCTGCCTCCCCTGCAGTGCACATGGTTTTACCCAACTGCTAACAAAATTCCTGCTGCGATCAACTTAGAATTACCCCCAATGTTTCATACGTCCACATCCTGCAAATGTAACACAACCTTACTAATGAAAGTAATATCTCCCAAACCTACAGGTCTGATGTACAGAGCGCCATGCTGATGGTAAGCCTGAAACGTGCCTGATCATTGCATTAGTATGAGCCTCTGATTCTAGGAAATATTGGTGTTTTGTGATATTACAACCTGTAATAACCTTGGTCTTGAGTTAATGTGTACGTGAAAAGCCGCTTATGTCTAGAAGTGTGATGAGAAGCGGTTTATACAGAACATACAGTATAGGGCCTCACTCAGAGCTGATCGCTACTCTGTGAATTTGCAGAGGTTTGCGATTGGATAGTCGCCTCCCAGTCAGAGTGAATACCCGCCCCATGTAAGTCTGCGTACGCCGCACGAAACGCCGGTCAGCTGCAAATACGTTCGCACCTCACTCACCATCCAATGATGTTCCCAGTCTGTGCAGTGTGTGCACAGCCCAGAACTTACTCCAGGGCCGGATTAAGTCTTTGGGGGGCCCGGGACACTTGAGATAGGGAGGCCTCTCCCACTGTGTCACCTCCCCATTTCCAGGATATATATATATATATATATACACACACACACACATACAGTATTTATATAAAACCAGCTTCATGTGTCTGGCACTTGCACATGGTGACCGGTATACTCGCTACGGTGCCCTCCTAGGGTTGGTAGCCCCAATATATGCATAGAGATGACAGGTTGCACTCTGCAGACTTGTTAACAGTTTAAGAACGTCCTTTATTTATACATTTCAGGCTTGCACAATATTATGCCTGATAACGGGCGCAAGGCCGAAGCATAGGCATACAGGATGTTTTTAAAACTATTAACAAGTCTGCAGAGTGCAAGCTGTCATCCTTATGCATATATATATATTTTTCTCCGGCTGGGTCCACAGGTTATCCACAGGATAACATTGGGATATGCCGGAGCGACAGCGGAAATGGCACCAAATAGTCACAAGCTTTCTGGCCTCCCAGGATGCATCGGGGCTCATCCATATAATCCCGCCCACTGACTCAGTCAAATCAGTTTTTTGTTTGGTGCGGCAGGAGCCGGACCATGGTCACAGGGCTGCTGTTAAGGCAACCCTAAGCTTTATTATTTTCTTTTTATAGTCTTACTATGTTTTGAGTGATCTTTCTTAGCAGCGTCTTAAACGCATGCTAGAAAGAGTCGCTCCAACAACTCTCCACCGGGTCGCAACAATGCTTACCTCCGGGTACTAGTGCTGTCTCGGCGGGCGTCTGTGAAGGATGTTCTAGCAGGTCCAGCTGACGTTACCAGGCTGTGGCCGGAGCATGGGGAGAAGGTAAGGCATTGGTTCCACTTACTTGGGGAGTCCGGACACAGCCGCACTGTATTGGAGGCAGTGGCGGATCCAGGGGGGGGGGGCACTCGGGCCCGTGCCCCCCCTGTCATTTGTGGCTTCCCCACCCACCCCGTCCCCCCCCCCACCCCCCCGCGGCGTCGGCGCCGCACAGGGAGATGACAGGCGCCCGCTGAGATTGTGTTACCAGCGGGCGCCCGTCTCCCTGCACAGCGGTAGCCTGTCACTGCGCCGTGCGCTATGGGAGAGACGTCAGTCATGACGTCTCTCTCATAGTGCTGAGGAGAGGACGCCAGCCAGAAGGAGGACTGCAGCGGCGCGGGAACGGGGCTCGGTAAGTATTATGTTTTTTTCTTCCTTAATGCAGCGGGGGCATCTCCTGGGGGAAACTACGGGGGGACATTACTACTGGGGGGGGGGCATCAACAAGGGGCATTACTACTGAGGGGGGGCATTACTACTGGGGGCATTATAACTGGGGGCATCACTACTGGGGGGGCAGCTACTGGGGGCATTATTACTGGGGGGGCAGCTACTGGGGGCATTATTACTGGGGGGCACCTACAGGGGGCATTACTACTTGGGGGCTAAACTACAGGGGCATTACTACTTGGGGGCTAAACTACAGGGGGAGCCAAACTACTGGGGGCATAACTACAGGGGCCAAACTATTGGGGGCATTACTACTTGGGGGCTAAACTACAGGGGCATTACTACTTGGGGGCTAAACTACAGGGGGAGCCAAACTACTGGGGGCATAACTACAGGGGCCAAACTATTGGGGGCATTACTACTGGAGGCTAAACTATAAGGGGGGCATAACTACAGGGGCTAAACTGCAATGGGGCAAACTACAGGGGGGCATTACTACTGGTGGCTAAACTATAAGGGGGGCATAACTACAGGGGCTAAACTACAATCGGGCAAACTATAGGGGGGCATTACTACTGGTGGCTAAACTACTGGGGTCATAACTGCAGGGGCATTACCACTGGGGGCATAATGACTGGGGGCATTACTACAGGCAACATTACTACTGGGGGCAATACGGGCATTGCATAAGGGACACCACTACTATGGGGTCTATATAAGGGGCACTACCAGTACAGTGGACATTGCATAATGAGCGCTACAACTGTGGGCATTGTATAAGAAGCGCCACCTCACATGCACCGAAGCCGCACGCAAATGTACTTGCCCCTTCCATGGTGCCCCCCCTATCATTTTCTTCTGGATCCGCCCCTGATTGGAGGAGACTACAAACGGTGGTTGATGCGCCGCCACTCTTAAGTGCAACAGCGCTATGCTTTAGGGATCATAGGCGCCAGGACTAGGTTGAGGCCGCGAACCCTGGAGTTGATGTCAGCAGGGGGAGTCAAACGCTCTCCTGGTCGCCCCTCCCCCCAGTTCATGACCAGTTTCCGTGTGTTTCCCGTCCATGAACTGATGACCTCACTTCCTTCTCAGACGCTACCACGAGGGTACTCGGTCGCAGGTTAGGCCGCTGCGGTGGTGTACACTAGAGTTGCCGCTGAGACCGGGTCACAGACAGGAGCATCTGCATACACTCATCGTTCACTGAGCGTCTGTGTCCGTTAATGAGCGTCTGTGTCTCTTATCAGTTACCGGAGCGGCAGTGTGCACTAGTAGCGTCTGAATCCACTCAGCGTCTTTCGAGCGTATTGATTGATCCTGGAAGTGGGGTGAGTCTCCCTGTATCCCACTCTACTGAGTAAGGGTTATACAGTACTAAGATTTTATCTACTTGTTAGTATGAATAGTTAATTCTGGTACACAATGCATATGAGGCCTGTACAGTACTGTTGTTTTCTGCATAACATGTCTGAAAAACTTGTGGTAATAGCTGTTTAAAAACAAGTGCAGTAATTGTACTCCTACATACTGGAGAAGTATTTTTGTGGTTGATTATATTCTCATATGACAATGTCTAATATTTAACATGTGACTGACTGCTAGTGTGATTGCTGACTTTTATATGTTTGTCAGTATTGTTTCTGAACCTCAAGTCAGGTGCTTGGGTTGTGGTCAGATTGATATCACTTCTATATCTATATAGGTGATTTCAGTCACAGAGAGTGTAGTATTTGTAAAAACGGATTATTTACCATGTCTGTAAGCGGCAAAAGTGACGAGGATACTTTATCAGGGACTCCTACACCCTTAACATGCTTATCTTGTAAAATAGGGATTTTGGATGGAATAGCCCAGTATCTTACTTATGAGGGGTTATGTGCAAACTATTTTGCGCATCGGCAAAGTAAAAAGCAGGTTCTGTTCAGCAACCAGTAGAGCCACCATGGGGTGTGTTCACACAGACCTTGTCTACAATAGCTAACAGATTAACACCTGCAGTTCCACCCCCGGGAATAGATTACACTATTAACCCATACATGCAGCTCCCTTCTTATGGTTTGGTTCCAACAGCTTCTACAAGTAGCCAGGCTATAACCAGGGTAGATACATCCATGTTACAGACTACACAAGATGATACAGATGAGAATACAGTGTATTCAAATACCCCATATGATGATCAGTCGGAGGGTTTCAGCTCAGAGGATATACCTGAGCTTATTGATGCCATGAAGGCTATTCTGGCTCTGGAGGAATCAGCCAAAGCAGTGTCAAAATCTAAAGCACCTGTGTTTAAACGTCCAAAAACAGTTAGGACTGAGTTTCCAGAGTCAGAAGATCTGACGGAAATTATGGAAGGACCTTAGGCTACACCTAATAAGAAGTATAAGATTCCGAAAAAATGGGATTCTTACTATCCTTTTCCAGCTGTGGAATGTTCAAAAAGAGAAGTTCCTCCTAAAGTAGATGCACATGTGCGACTTGTGCGTAAATCTATTTTACCATTGCCGTCTACCTCACTGAATGATATCACAGATAGAAGAGTAGATGGTTTCTTGAAAAATATTTTCTCTCTCTCTCAGGGGCTGTTGTAAGGCCAGCTATGGCTTCAGCCTGGATGGCGATAGCAATGGTAGAATGGGCGGAGGAACTAGAGAATGGCCTCTCCGCACCTACCAGGGAGCAGGAGTCTCATCTAGGCCGTATAAAACAAGCTGTGCAGTATTTAGAAGAAGCAGCAATTGATATAGGTACGATTGCTTCTAAAGCTTCAGCCTTAACGATAGCCGCTCGTAGAGCAATTTGGACAGCGGATGCAGAATCCAAGAAAGTTCTGGAAGCTCTGCCTTTCGCTGGTGATATTCTGCTTGGAAAACAATTGACAGATATTCTAGAATCGGAAGCTGAATCCAAGAAGGTCAGGTTTCCGGCTAGTTATAACCCTAAGCCTAGGTGTTCGAAATTTCGGCCATTTCGATGGCAAGGCAGAGCAAAAGGGAAAGATGAATCTAAGCAACCCCTGTTCAATAAATCAGCTAGGGGTAGGAAGCAATGGGCCAATAGACGGCAAGCTTCCAAACCAGAACAGAAGCCATCAGTCTGAGGGTGCGGGCCTCTGCCTGGAGTATTCCAGGGTTGGGGGCCGACTCCTTCACTTTGCACACATATGGCAGCAGTCGACGACAGATGCTTGGGTGCAGAAGGTGGTATCTCTCGGTTATGGTTTCCCTTTCAAGAGGCAGCTTCCTCAAAGGTTTTTTTGCACCAGCCCATCTCATATAGAGTCAAAGGCCAACGTCCTGCAAGAAGCAGTTCAGAAATTGCTTCAGTCTGGGGTAATTATCCCAGTTCCCCACACACAACGGGGACAGGGTTTTTACTCCAATCTATTTTTGATTCAGAAGCCAAATGGGTCATTCCGGCCAATTCTCAATCTCAAAATGTTAAACAAATACATTTGGGTTCCAAAGTTCCACATGGAGACGTTACGCTCCATAGTTTTGGCCATGGAACCAGATTACATGGTATCTCTAGATATCAGAATCCGCTTTATTGGCCAGGTATACTTACGTATACTAGGAATTTGTCTTCGGTTTGCTATACAACAGCCAAGTAGGTAACAGATAAGCAGGTGTGTGTGTGTGTGTGTGTGTGTGTGTGGGGGGGGGGGGGGGGGGGGCAAGTAAAGTTACACAGATAGGTATGCCGTAGGGACACAAGTGAGTTACATGTACGTCTAGTCAGTCAATGTTCAGGAGTTCAGCAGGCGGACAGCTTGGGGAAAGAAACTTTTGAGGCTTCTGGTGGACCTGGCGGGGACGGCCCTGTAACGCCTGCCTGAAGGAAGCAAGTTAAACATGCTGTGGCCCGGGTGTAGCTGGTCTTTTACTATCTTCATTGCCCGCTTTTTAGCTCTGGACAAGTACAGGTCCTGGACTGAGGGAAGGTCGGCCCCGATGATCTTCTCTGCGGTTCTGACCACCTTTTGGAGCCTGCATATGTCCCTCGCGCTGGCGGAGCTGTACCATACGAGTATCGAGGAGCACAGTACCGACTCCACAATCGCGGAGTAGAAGAGGAGCAGGAGCTTCTGTGGGATGTTGAACTATAGATATACAGGATGCTTACCTGTATGTGCCCATAGCATGGTCCCATCAGTGTTACCTCAGGTTTGCCATCCTCCAGCAACATTTTCCGTTCCAGGTTTTGCCTTTTGGGCTAGCGACAGCCCCCAGGGTATTTACCAAGATTATGGTGGTTATGGCAGTTTATCTCCGCAAGTAGGGGATAAGAATTTTCCCATACCTCGACGATCTTTTAATCTTGGCACAATTCCAGGAATTACTCTTGAGCCATCTCCAACAGACAATAGTCTGTCTGTAAAGACACGGGTGGCTCATAAATTGGGAAAAGTCGTCTCTGAGTCCATCACAACGGATGGTTCATTTGGAGGCCATATTGGATTCAAGTCTATAAAGAATAATTTTACCTTGGAAAAAGATATCTAGGTGCAAGAAATGAGTTGTTGCACAATCAGACAATATCAGTCCATGCAGCAATGCGACTAATGGGTCTGATTGTGTCAACATTCGACATGGTGGAATATGCACAATTCCACTCCAGACCTCTACAGCGCCTCATTCTGACCAAATGGAACAGAAGACATCAGACAATAAAAAGACAGATGATAAAGCTTCCAATAAACGTAAAAAGGTCACTAACTTGGTGGCTACAGACGGACCATCTAGACTAGGGGAGACCCTTTTGGATAACAGATTGGCAAGTCCTGACAACAGATGCTAGTCTTCAGGGCTGGGGAGCGGTGTTCGAAAGTTTCTGGTTCCAGGGAAAATGGACCATAAAGGAAAGTTGCCTGCCAATAAATCTGTTGGAAATAAGGGCCATATATGTGGCTCTGGTTCAGGCAAAGGACATTCTGCAAGGAAGACCAGTCCAGATCCGCTCAGACAATGCAACAGCAGTAGCGTACCTCAATCATCAGGGAGGAACTCACAGCAAAGGGTTGATGGAGGAAGTAACTCACATACTAAGATGGGCAGAACTCCATCTTCCGGCATTGTCCGCAGTGTTTGTTCCAGGAGTGCTAAACTGGGAAGCGGAGTTTCTCAGTCGACACACCATTCAGGAAACCGAATGGGCGTTACACCCGGAAGTGTTCCAGACTCTAGTAAACAGATGGGGACTGCCAGATATAGATCTCATGGCATCCCATCTGAACAACAATGTTCCGATATACGGGTCAAAGACAAAGGATCCCGGGGCGATCCTTGTAGACGCACTGTCAGAGAAATGGGAATTTCATCTGGCATATCTGTTTCCTCCAATCTCCCTGTTACCCTGGGTGGTGAGGAAAATAAAGCAAGCAAAGGGGGCTATAATTCTAATAGCTCCAGCTTGGCCCAGAAGGCATTGGTACACAGATCTACTAGGGATGTCCGTGGAAGCTCCAATTCTGCTTCCACAACGTCCAGATCTACTAAAGCAGGGTCCTTGTTATCACAGCCATCTGTATCGTCTGTCTTTGACGGCGTGGCTGTTGAGACCTCTATTCTAAAGTCAAGAGTATTTTCACAACAAGTAATTCAAACTATGCTTAGAGCAAGAAAACCTTCTTCAGCTCGTATTTATCATCGAATATGGCAAGCCTATATCCATTGGTGTAGTGAAAGAAGTATGGATCCAAGATCTTTTAGAGTATCCAGGATTTTGGATTTCCTTGAAGCAGGATTGGATAAGGGGTTAAAAGTAGCTTCCTTGAGAGCTCAGGAATCAGCTTTAACTGTATGGTTTCAGAAAAATATTGCTAACCTACAGGATGTGCGTACTTTCTTTCATGGAGTGTTGCACATTCAACCTCCATTTGTTCCTCCTGCAGTTCCCTGGGATTTGAATCTGGTTCTTAAGATCCTTCAGGGGGCTCAGTTTGAACCACTTAAGAGAGCAGATCTTAAATGGTTGACGGCTAAAGTTCTCTTTCTACTGACGATGGCGTCGGCTAGAAGAGTGTCAGATTTAGGAGCGCTGTCGTGTAAGTCTCCTTTTCTGATCTTTTTATCCAGATAAAGCAGTTCTCAGAACTAGATCTGGGTATCTTCCGAAGGTGGTCTCAAAGTTTGACCTTAACGAACAGATTGTAGTCCTGGCTTTTCAGGTATCGGGACTTTCTGCGGGAGAAGCGTCGCTGGACGTAGTCCGTGCGTTAAGAATCTACGTAGATCGTACTAGTGCCATCAGAAAGACAGATTCTCTCTTCATTCTCTACAGATTTCACAAAAGAGGATGGCCTGCTAGTAAACAGACGCTGGCAAGATGGCTCCGAATGATAATTTCAGAAGCATATTCTCGTGCTGATCTCCCTGCTCCGGCTAATGTCTCTGCGCACTCTACACGTAAGGTAGGTCCTTCATGGGCAGCACAACATGGTGCTTCAGCAGAACAGATATGTAAGGCAGCCACATGGTCTTCCATTAACACTTTCATTAGACATTATGCCTTGGATACTTTTGCCTCTCATGACACAGAATTCGGGCGAAAGGTTCTCCTGTCTAATCAGGAGCGTCCCCACCACTAAAAATGGCTTTGGGAATCCCAATGTTATCCTGTGGATAACCTGTGGACCCAGCCAGAGAAATAAACGTTATGGTAAGAACTTACCGTTGATAACAGAATTTCTCCTATGTCCACAGGTATCCACAGGGATCCCACCCTGACGCACCTGATTTGAGGATCTTTACAATCAATTAACCTCTTCCCTCTTGTATGGAAGGGTGTACATGTGTGTTCTTATCGCCTGAATAGGGTTCTACATGATGCTCCTGCCTAGATTGCTGTGAAAACAACTGATTTGACTGAGTCGGTGGGTGGGATTATTTGGAGGAGCCCCGATGCATCCTGGGAGGCCAGAAAGCTCGTGACTATTTGGTGCCATTTCCGCTGTCGCTCCGGCATATCCCAATGTTATCCTGTGGATATAGGAGAAATTCAACGGTAAGTTCTTACCATAACGCGTGTGCATATATGTGTGTGTATGTATGTATGTATGTATGTGTATATATATATATATATATATATATATATATACACACACACACACTGTGTATGTGTGTATATATATATATATATATATATTCTATTATGTGTACTATATTTCCCCATGCCTTCCTATATATATATATATATATATATATATATATATGCCTGACACACGCACATCAGCCCCTTATATATTTAATGATCCACCCCCATGCCTTACATATGATCCCCCCCTCACCCATTAAATATTTAATGATCCCACCTCATCCTCACCTTGTATATATTTAATTAATTGCACTATCACTTATAAAATATATTTAACGAACCCCCCTCCCCCCATATCTTTCTACACTGACTTTTGCTGACTGGAGTGCTGTGCACCCAAAGCCAGGCTCAGGCAGCTTCCCGCACCTCTTCTGCAGTCCCAATGCACAGCGCCGGCGTCTTCTTGTACTCACCGGCGTTGCAGCAGTAGAAGCAGGGCCGCCTCCCGCCGCGGGTGACACAGGTACAGGGCAGGAATTGTGATGATTCTACTTTCCGCCAGGCTCCGCCGTCAGCAGCAGTTCCACCAGCAGCTTCTGCTGGGAGTCTGCTGGTGGTGGTGTGTCATCTCCATACAGCAGCTCCGGCCGGGGGGCCCCTTAGAGAGTGGGGCCCAGGGTACTTACCCCCTGGGCCCCCCCCTTAATCCGGCACTGACTTACTCCTACAGTGCGATACAAACAGGCTGATCGGGGCCGGAGCTGACGTCACACATCCACCCTGAAGACGCTTGGGAACGCCTGCGTTTTTCCTGACACTCCCATAAAACGGGCAGTTACCACCCCCAAACGCCCACTTCCTGTCAATCACCTTGCATACGCCCATGTGATCAAAAATGATGCCGATTTATTTTGCAGTTTGGCCTCGCGCCGTGCTCATTATGACCCGTACGCCTGCGCAGTCATTAGATAGTCGCCGCCTTGCAAATTCGCACAACAGTGATCAGGTCTGAATTAGGCCCATAGTTTGTCCTGTTTGCACAACTGGAATAAGAATTGTGATCATAAAGATATGAGACCGGTTTGTTCCTCAACCCATATAATCCACACCATACTGGCCTATGTCCTAAATAAGGATAAACACATATAGAAACTTATCTAGAGTTTTGTGAAACTCGGCCTGAGTTCATCAGGACTATAAATAATAGTGAAATAACAATTGTAATAGAAGTATTTACCTGTCCTGGAACGACTGCAGCTCACAGTATAGAACCGGCAGCAGTAATTGTGGGGTTACGATTGCAATATTCATATGTAAGAGGCTGGAGCGAGCAAGGACTTGGATGGAAACACTAAAGTATTTTGTTGTCCGTAAATCACAGTTATCACTGAAGAGTTCGGGGACTTCTCAAACAATACGAAAACAGATTTTGGCACATGTAGTCTCAGATAAGAATGTTCTCCCAATGTACTTATTATGCAATATGTTATAATTATTTATGAATACTTTTTGATATAGCGCCAGCATATTCTGTTGTGCTTTACAATTGGGAACAAAACAGTAATAAGAGGATATTGGGCAATAACAGGCAGACATAGAGGTAAGAGGACCCTGCTCGCAGGTTTACAATAAATATGGAAATATGAATGTAATAAATAAGGATTAGTGATACATATTGGTACAGACAGAGTGCAGTGGCCTGGTGTCAGTAGGTTGCATGAGTGTAGAAAAAGAACACATGTAAGTTTTGTGTGAACTGTGAAGATGGAAGGTAATTGAGTAGGACAGCTGTGCAGTGGGTTGTTCTGGAAGCAGGGAACTGTAAGTGGTGGGTACAGGTGCAAAAATATGCTTTGGACCCCCCCTTCTCTGCCCCACAAAGAGAGGAAGTGGGTGGCGGAGAGAGGCTGTAGATGACAGGGAGTGGTAAAGGGTAACCTAGGAGACAGTGGATGACTGAGGAAGCTGTGGAAGGCTGAGGGTGACGGGGAGGCAGTGGATGAAGGTGGGCGACAGGTAGAAGCAGGTGGTGAGAGGGAGGGGCAGGGGATGGCAAGGAGAGGCCGAGGGTGACTGGAGAGGCAGTGGGAGGCTGAGGAGGCGGTGGAAGGCAGAGAGTGATGGGGAGGCAGTGGACAGCAGAGGGTGACAAGGAGAAGCAGTGGGTGTCAGGGAGAATTAGAGGGTGGCAGGGAGAAGCAGAGCATAGCAAGAAAAGGCAGAGGGTGACTGGGGGATGCAGTGGGAGGCAGATTCTGATGGGGAGGCAGTGGTTAAAAGGGGGATGCAGCGGGTTATAGTGAAAAGCAGCAAGCGACACAGGAAGAGGATAACGGGGAGAAACAGATCACAGCAGTGAGAGACAGAGGGTGACTGGGAAGGCAGTGGGGGGCTGAGGGTGACAGGAGGAAGCAGTGAGATGCTGAGGGTAATGGTGAAGACAGGGAGAGGCAGTGGGTGACAGGGAGAAGCAGTGCTTCACAGGGAGAGGCAGAGGGTGACTGGGGATTCAATGGGAGGCAGAGAGTGACAGGGAGAGACAAAGGGTGGCAGGTTGAGGAAGTAGGTGACTAGGGAGACAGTGGGAGGCAGAGGGTGATCAGGAGTCAATCAATGACAGGGAGAGGCAGTGATTGATAACAAGAAGCAGAGAGTGACTGGGGACAAGCACACAGTTCACCTCCTGTGCAGCCGCCATATTTGTTGAGAGGAGGTGACCTGGTTTGCAAATAGTTGTCTGGGAGTCAGGTGGTTGGTTGGCAATAGCAGAGGCAGATATCTGTCTGGGTGTATGTAAGCTCCGCTCCCTCTCCTTGGCTGGCAGTGAAACCAATATTGAGATGCTACACACATGCGGTCAGTCCCACCTCCCTGAGGTAAGGGGCAGGTCCTTCAAGGCAATGGGGCCAACCATACTCCCAGCCATGGGCTTGTCTGACGTTCCTCTAATGGGTAAAACTCATTGCGGGTCTGGGCAGCTAGCAGCTGCAGGCCCCTTAGTCCCCTGGGGTCCTGGTGTGCCTCACCTGCTACACCAGCGGTAGTTCAGCCTCTGCCTGGAATATGATAAGCTACCTGAAGAGTTGAGTTTTCAGGGAATGTTTCAAGGTTTGGAGTCTGGAAAAAAGAGTTGATGAGTGAGGGAGGGCACTGCACAAAGTGGGTGCATCCCAAAACCAGTCCTGTAATGGTGAGTGGGAGCAGGTAATGAGTGTGCACGAGACACAGAGTGACGGGATCAAGCTGGGGATATTCTGAGTTATGAGAGGTATATTGGTGAAGAGCTGATACTCATAATGCATTTGAAACCTATGAAAACTTAAGCAGAAATGAGACATGTCTCCGTCTGTAACTTGTCATGAAGATTACACATTGACGTCTTACCAACCTGCTCCCATACTGAATTACACAACTGACTTGTAACATTTGCTCCTGTACATTTTCTATTCAGAGTTATTTGTTCCGTTTTAGATTTATATGCAATGTATATAAGTACCAGAGGTCATTTATGAAGAGGAACGCAAATGTCTGAGGCTTTGGGCATGTCACTTGCCTCAATCTGCACCTGCACACCTAGATTTCTGTCAAATTGGGCTGCGTTGGGAGGAGCAGGGATATTCAATGAACCGTCTTAAAGCCTGGAAGACTAGCTTTTTCCAGGGTAACCGGTTGGAAGATAGACAGTAACACAACATTCAATACGTTGACACCGAGTGGTCGACAGGGTCAAAAGGTTGGCAGTTTAATGGTCAACATGGACTTAGGTTAACAGGGTCAAAGGTCGACATGTAAATTGTTGAAATGTTTTTTTATGCTTTTTCAGGGTTAGGGGCAGGCTGCGGAAGGGGACAGTTAGGGTTAGGGACTTGGCAGAGGGTTAGGGTTAAGCTGTGGAATAGGACAGTTAGGGTTAGGGACTTGGCAGAGGGTTAGGGTTAGGCTGTGGAATAGGACAGTTAGGGTTAGGGACTTTCACAAAAAGTTCCCAATTGAGTCCTTGATAAAGACACAATACGTGTTGAAACGCGTCGGCAGGAGGACTGTAGGAGGGGAGACGGTGTGGATACCTTTCCATGTGATTTGGACAGCTGGCTCCAGGGACGCCTGTGTTTGACACCTAACCTATGCTGTTTTTGTCTGCTCTTGTGGTAGACCATTTCTATTGGTGAGAGACCATTCCATATCCCCCAGAATTTTGTTTTAAAGTTTATTTTAAAGTAATAAAACGGTGTTGCACTATCAGAAATTTTTTCTTTTTTTGGTATGGATATAGGCCCTCATTCCGAGTTGATCGGTCGCAAGGCGAATTTAGCAGAGTTACACACGCTAAGCCTACGCCTACTGGGAGTGTATCTTAGCTTCTTAAAATTGCGACCGATGTATTCGCAATATTGCGATTACAAACTACTTAGCAGTTTCAGAGTAGCTTCAGACTTACTCTGCCTGTGCGATCAGTTCAGTGCTTGTCGTTCCTGGTTTGACGTCACAAACACACCCAGCGTTCGCCCAGACACTCCTCCGTTTCTCCAGCCACTCCTGCGTTTTTTCCGGAAACGGTAGCGGTTTCATCCACACGCCCCTAAAACGCCGTGTTTCCGCCCAGTAACACCCATTTCCTGTCAATCACATTACGATCGCCGGAGCGATGAAAAAGCCGTGAGTAAAAATACTATCTTCATTGTTAAATTACTTGGCGCAGTCGCAGTGCGAATATTGCGCATGCGTACTAAGCGGATTTTCATTGCGATGCGATGAAAAATACCGACCGATCAACTCGGAATGAGGGCCATAATCTGTAAGGAATCCTGATAGAAGAGAGTCCAGACTGGTGATATCCAGCTCCTATGAAAAGTGTGTTTGTCTACCTGCAAAACGGTAGACCAATCCATGGGTTACGAGTAATTACTTATATATACTTCATTGAATTATATGTGGAAAAATAGAGTACACTATGGTTGTTCTTTTCTTTTCTTCTTTTGTTGTATGAGCGCCCGTGGACTCAATTGGGAACTTTTTGTGACAGTATCTACATAGAGTGCCTGGTGACACTCTTATCTTTCTCCAGTTTGAGACCAGAAGGCTGCTCTTGTGGCGCACGGCAGTTTATTCAAAGCATCTTTCTCAGGGTTAGGGACTTGGCAGAGGGTTAGGGTTAGGCTACGGAATAGGACAGTTAGGGTTAGGGACTTGGCAGAAGGTTAGGGTCAGGCTGTGGAATAGGACAGTTAGGGTTAGGGACTTGGCAGAGGGTTAGGCTGTGGAATAGGACAGTTAGGGTTAGGGACTTGGCAGAGGGTTAGGGTTAGGCTGTGGAATAGGACAGTTAGGGTTAGGGACTTGGCAGAGGGTTAGGCTGTGGAATAGGACAGTTAGGGTTAGGGACTTGGCAGAGGGTTAGGGTTAGGCTGTGGAATAGGACAGTTAGGGTTAGGGACTTGGCATAGGGTTAGGGTTAGGCTGTGGAATAGGACAGTTAGGGTTAGGGACTTGGCAGAGGGTTAGGCTGTGAAATAGGACAGTTAGGGTTAGAGACTTGGCAGAGGGTTAGGGTTAGGCTGTGGAATAGGACAGTTAGGGTTAGGGACTTGGCAGAGGGTTAGGCTGTGGAATAGGACAGTTAGGGTTAGGGACTTGGCAGAGGGTTAGGCTGTGGAATAGGACAGTTAGGGTTAGGGACTTGGCGGAGGGTTAGGCTGTGGAATCGGAAAGTTAGGCACTTGGCTTGGCAAAGGGTTAGGGTAAGGCTGCGGAAGGGGATGGTTAGGCACTAGGAGGAGGGTTAGAATTAGGCTGTGGGAGGGGAGGGTTAGGGTTGGAAACTAGGGGATAGGGGGGTTATGAGTAGGGCTAAAATAACAAATAAAAGTGTCAACCTTTTCTGTGTTGACCTTTTGACCCATCGACCTAAGCCCATGTCAATCATTTGTCAACCTTTTGACACAGTAGATCTTTTACTACACGCTCTTTTTCCAGACCTCTGATTTAGCAGAGAGAGGTTTGGGAAACACATTGTTATAGCTGTGGGGAAACATTTATTCTACTTAATTGAAATCTATTTTAACTGATCATTTTATATTATATATATATATATATATTTATATTTATTAGAGATGAGCGGGTTCGGTTCGTCGTAATCCGAACCCCCCCCGAACTTCACCTATTTTACATGGTTCCGAGGCAGCCTTGGATCTTCCCGCCTTGCTCGGTTAACCTGAACACGCCCGAACGTCATCATCCTGCTGTCGGATTCTCGCGAGATTCGTATTCTATAAAAAGAGCCGCGTGTCGCCGCCATTTTGACTCATGCATTGGAGATTGAACGGAGAGGACGTGACTGCGTTCTCTCCCTGAAAAGCTCCGTATCTGTGCTCAGTGTGCTGCAAATATCTGTGCTCAGTGTGCTGCAAATATCTGTGCTCAGTGTGCTGCAAATATCTACGTTCTCTGCCTGAAAACGCTCCATATCTATGCTCAGTGTGCTGCAAATATCTGTGCTCAGTGTGCTGCATTGTGGGGACCACCAGTATATAATTATAGTAGTACAGTACAGTAGGCCATTGCTGTATCTTGCAGCTCTGTGTCAAGTATACTATCTCTGTGCTGCATTATTGTGAGCAGTATATAGTAGGACAGTGCAGCATTTTGGTGACCAGCAGTATACATGTAGGCCAGGCCTGGCCAACCTGTGGCTCTCCAGCTGTTGTAAAACTACAATTCCCAGCATGCTTTGCCACAGTTTTGCTATTAGGGAATGCTAAAACTGTGGTAGAGCAAGCTGGGATGTGTAGTTTCACAACAGCTGGAGAGCCACAGGTTGGCCAGGCCTGATGTAGGGGGTAATTCCAAGTTGATCGCAGCAGGAATTTTGTTAGCAGTTGGGCAAAACCATGTGCACTGCAGGGGAGGCAGATATAACATGTGCAGAGAGAGTTAGATTTGGGTGGGTTATTTTATTTCTGTGCAGGGTAAATACTGGCTGCTTTATTTTTACACTGCAATTTAGATTGCAGATTGAACACACCACACCCAAATCTAACTCTCTCTGCACATGTTACATCTGCCCCACCTGCAGTGCACATGGTTTGCCCAACTGTCAACAAAATTCCTGCTGCGATCAACTTGGAATTACCCCCATAGTACAGTACAGTAGGCCATTGCTGTATCTTGCAGCTCTGTGTCAAGTATACTATCCATATCTGTGCTGCATTATTGTGAGCAGTATATAGTAGGACAGTGCAGCATTTTGGTGACCAACAGTATATAGTTGTACAGTACAGTAGGCCATTGCTGTATATTGCAGCTCCGTGTCACTGCAAGTATCCATATCTGTGCTGCTTTGTTGTGAGCAGTATATATAGTAGTACAGTGCAGCATTGTGGTGACCAGTATACTACAGTACAATAGTCCAGTGCTGTTCTCGCTGCTCAGTGTCAGTTCTCCGTAGTATCATCAGTGCTCAGTAAAATCAGTGCTCAGTATAATCAGTGATTGATCAGTATAATCAGTTCTCAGTATAATCAGTGCGCTGTTAGACATGCGCCCATTTTCTGCCATTAGGGCATTGGGATTTAGACAATTGATGAAGTTAATGTGTCCCCGGTACAAAATCCCATCTAGATTCCACTTCACTAGGAGGGCGTTAGCGAGATTTTACCAATTGATATCAGTGATTTATAATTAATTATTAATTACAGTGATCTTGCCAAATGATTCCAGTGATTTTGTCATTTTCTTCCAGTGATTTGGACCAATAATACCATTGATTAGAACGAATAATTCCTGTGATTCTGTCATTTTCTTCCAGTGATTTGGACCAATAATACCATTGATTACAACGAATAATTCCTGTGATATTGAGGTGTTTGTGTCGCTTAGCTTAGCCGTCCAGCGACCACAGTGCACTTCTTTTTCTCTTTTCTTTGCATCATGTGCTGTTTGGGGCCAATTTTTTTAAGTGCCATCCTGTCTGACACTGCAGTGCCACTCCTAGAGATGGGCCAGGTGTTTGCGCCGGCCACTTCGGTCGCTTAGCTTAGTCATCCAGCGACCTCGGTGCAAATTTTAGGACTAAAAATAATATTGTGAGGTGTGAGGTGTTCAGAATAGACTGAAAATGAGTGGAAATTATGGTTATTGAGGTTAATAATACTATAGAATCAAAATTACCCCCCAAATTCTATGATTTAAGCTGTTTTTGAGGGTTTTTTTTTTTTTAAAAACACCCGAATCCGACAAAAAAATTTCAGGGAGGTTTTGCCAAAACGCGTCCGAATCCAAAACACGGCCGCGGAACCGAATCCAAAACACAAAACCCGAAAAATTTCCAGTGCACATCTCTAATAAATATATATATATATATATATATATCAATTTTAGAGCCTACAGTATTGAATATGAATATCTACAGCTGAACCTTCCAAGTGATACGGTCAGCGCAATTGCATCGTATTTGTATATATTAGCCCCCCCAAAAAATACAGTGTTCCTTATACTGCATACTTTATGTATTTCTTCTTGATTGCAATCTGCAATGGATGAAATACACACGTCACATCACTGTGTATGCGCACTTCTGCCTTACTATTGTCCCTGGTGTATTTACCGTCACAGAAAGAGGAGTGCATTTTGGTACATACTGACAATTTACCATCATACCATACAGGATCAGGGCTATCGAGTGCAGCAATAGCCCAGGGTACTGGGGGAACGTGGCTAAATTGTGGATGCATGGCCCTGCCCTCTACCATTCCCCCCCTCCCCCCCCCCCCCCAAGTACTATGCACTGGGAAGAGGGACGTATTCGTCCCCCTTGGCCAGGGGGCAGATACGAGAAAGAGGTGGGTGGGAATCACTGTGATCACCCCACCCCTTAACACTTGCCGGGACAGAGGAAACTTCTGCAACAGCCTTCCTGGACCCCAGTAGACAGCAGCATGTGCTAAGCTGGGGAGAGGAACTGCTGCCGCTGAGCAACAAGTCTTCTCTCTCTCCCTGATGGGCAACTAACCCAGGCTCCCACCGGGCCAGTCCAGCAGTAGTACCTCCCCACCCGCTCTCAGTCCCTGTACAGGATTTTTCCCCTTGGTTTCTGGTCGTAGTATGTATGATACAAATTGAAGATTCCAACCAACCCCTTGGTTAAGTCCAACTTATTCGATGTACAGTACCATGGTTGCACCACTGTGGACCACAGAGAAATGATAGAACAGTCTTATACATCAACTACAAATCTCCAAATAGGTCTATGCTACAATCTTTATATGCAGGGGTCAGGGGCATATTAGTAGGGTCACCTGCAAGTGACCTGCCTATAAAATCTGCATACGTGCCTGTCTAGTGAGTAATATATGAATTTTGCATGAAGAAGCCTGGAAAATACTTTGCACTACTTTTACAACCCCTTGCACTATGAGGAGGGGGGGGGGGCGGGATGGGGGTTGGAATGTTTAATTTGGAGGCAGCGTGTATGTGCAAAATACCTCTCAGTTAGCATACCTGTATTAAAATGTGCATTCATTTTTCATGTGCATACTGAGTAACAAAAATAAATTGTTGGGAAAATTTTTGTCCAAATTGGCCATTGCCTTAAGGAGGGTCTTGAGACTGGTGATGCATCAAACTTTTCATCCATGACTCCTTTCACGGCAGAGTACTAACATCATGTAAGTTAGAGAACTCTTTCATTTATTTCCTTTTTGTTTATTATTTCCTTCAGACTAATACAACATAATTTGTTTGTCCATGTTTGTAATAGTCTTTTTCTGCAACCAAATTTTGGAAATATTTTTTGGATTAAATAGATCTTAATCTAGCATATTCTCCATGTTTCTTGTTAACTTGCGAGCCTGTAAGGTCAGTGCTACATACCTATGTGTAAGTAAGTGTAAAATAATATTTGGTTGGAGAATGTAGACTCCCTTAAAATCTTTTGTGGTGGCAGAGTGAACTTGTGTCTTTATCCTAAGTAACCGAAGTGCGCAACTGTCACAATCCAGCTGTCTTAGATTGCGGTATCTGAGTTCAGGCTGGAATTGTGACAACTGCGTCCAACCGTACATAAACCAAGAGTATATAATTTGCCCATCACACCGTAATTTGGTGCAAAATAAAACATTATAAGTTCTTTGGGCGAAAATGTACAGCAGCAATTTTTAAGATTAAAAAAAAAAAATATATATATATATATACTAGTCCATAGCAGCCGGCACTCTGAGTTTTAATCAATGATGCGTCCCGTGCCAGTGAAAAAACTGCATACACTCCTTCTCAAATCACGGCACTGGAGACCAATTTCATATGCAATAAAAAGCTTGTATTGTAGGTAGACGCACGTTTCAGAGCTTCCGCTCCTTCCTCAGTACCATACAAGAACAAAATACAAATGACAATACACACATTTAAATACCTGTGGAGGTCCCGTCCAGCACCGCCGCCGTCCCCCTGGTTCCCGTTCATCACCGCTGCTCTCACTTCCGTTTCCGCTCTTGACCTCATGTTGCTAGGTAACACTATGCTTGCGCGTCACCAGCCCCACAGTCTATAGAACAGGACGTCACTGATACTGCAGCTCCGGAACTGGTTCACCCGGGGTCTGTGGCACAAGCCTGACAGGGACCACAACAAAAATAAACACATAAAACAGACATTAAAGAGAAAAAGCAAAACAATAACATTAACATTAAACATATATATCCTAACTAAAGTACAACTTACCACTACTAATTAAGGATCAGTTGAAAATGCATAGGTAACTAAAGACACTATCTCACGGCACTATTACCCAAAACATCGCTCACTCGGAACCATGTAACCCAGTAAATTCTACCTGCGGGGCATATACCCTCTCAACAATGAAGTGCTGTACTGACGCTACATAACATTCCAATTTATGACAAGATAAATTGGAATGTTATGTAGCGTCAGTACAGCACTTCATTGTTGAGAGGGTATATGCCCCGCAGGTAGAATTTACTGGGTTACATGGTTCCGAGTGAGCGATGTTTTGGGTAATAGTGCCGTGAGATAGTGTCTTTAGTTACCTATGCATTTTCAACTGATCCTTAATTAGTAGTGGTAAGTTGTACTTTAGTTAGGATATATATGTTTAATGTTAATGTTATTGTTTTGCTTTTTCTCTTTAATGTCTGTTTTATGTGTTTATTTTTGTTGTGGTCCCTGTCAGGCTTGTGCCACAGACCCCGGGTGAACCAGTTCCGGAGCTGCAGTATCAGTGACGTCCTGTTCTATAGACTGTGGGGCTGGTGACGCGCAAGCATAGTGTTACCTAGCAACATGAGGTCAAGAGCGGAAACGGAAGTGAGAGCAGCGGTGATGAACGGGAACCAGGGGGACGGCGGCGGTGCTGGACGGGACCTCCACAGGTATTTAAATGTGTGTATTGTCATTTGTATTTTGTTCTTGTATGGTACTGAGGAAGGAGCGGAAGCTCTGAAACGTGCGTCAACCTACAATACAAGCTTTTTATTGCATATGAAATTGGTCTCCAGTGCCGTGATTTGAGAAGGAGTATATATATATATATATATATATATATATGTATATATATATATATATATATATATATATATATATTTATTTATTTATTTTTTTTGAGGGTCAACGCAATTCCAAATGTGGAATTAAATAGAGCAATGTATGTTCTTTTTCTTTGTTCAAAGACTATCCAGGTCTGATTTGTAACCTATGGGAGGATTTCCACATCAGTGACTACCAATGAATTATATTTTTGCTCTTAAAAGTTTCAGCGGTGTTCATCCCCAGGTGATCACCCATCACTGAGGCCACTGACCACATGGTGAAGCGATCCCTGAGAAATGTTCCCCTGTGCTGCAAAATGGCATTGACCATTAATAAGAGGCAGTGGAGAAAATTGTACTTTTCAGTTTCTGTGAACTGGATAAACAATGCACTTCAATTTCTTATGGCTCATTTCTCAGGCGATAGGCTGGTTACTGGGAGCTGGTTCCTCTGTGAGTCGCAACGTCAGAGAGAAGGATTGTGGACACATTGATGAATCTGCTTAATTTTCACTCTGCAGGAAACAACTTTAAAAAGACATTTCAGCTGGAGCCTTGCCAGTCAAGCAATGCAATAACCTCTGTAAATCTTCAGCAGGTCTTTTAGAACAAGTCGGGAAGGGGGGGGGGGGGGGGGGGAGGCGAAGGCTGCCTGTTGTTCAAAACACTATAAAATGTTACACAGAGCAGTGGCTGGGGAAACTGATTCATCTGACCATCAGTGATGATGCGGCGAACACTTACCAAGCCGGACGCCATCGGGTTAGAGAGAGATTTGCTGATAATGTCAGTAAGATTAGAGGAACACTGGAGGCAAAGAATGAAAAGACATATATGAAACCGCACTGTCCCTTTTCCTGTGACTTAGAACCCTGGGTGAAGAAGAAATCCGAGTGGTTGCTATACATAAGCCCCTTTTCCACTAGCTAAATTTACCCGTGTTTTTGCACAGGGGTGCGCATCAACACGGGTTTTCAGTAAGTGGAAACGGGTCAACAAAGGTTGAGTGACCCTGGAATCCTACCCAGCAGGGCTGTTTCTAGCCAATTAGGCTACCAGTGCCAGATTTCAAAATGCACCCCCCCCCCCATAGATTTTATTTTTAAAGCATGCACGTGACTAAGGCGCGGTCGCTCCCGACAAGGGGGTGTGGTCTCATTAAAATGGGCGTGGCCTCATCTGATCTCATCATCACGGCCACCACAGGAAAAAAGAAATCCCCATTGTACACATTACGGCAGGCAAGAGTCCCCATTTTACACATTGCGGCAGGCAAGAATCCCCATTTTACACAGTACGGCAGGCAAGAGTCCCCATTTTACACAGTACGGCAGGCAAGAGTCCCCATTTTACACATTACGGCAGGCAAGTGTCCCCATTTTACACATTACGGCAGGCAAGTGTCCCCATTTTACACATTGCGGCAGGCAAGTGTCCCCATTTTACACATTGCGGCAGGCAAGTGTCCCCATTTTACACATTACGGCAGGCAAGTGTCCCCATTTTACACAGTACGGCAGGCAAGTGTCCCCATTTTACACAGTACGGCAGGCACGTGTCCCCATTTTACACATTGCGGCAGGCACTTGTCCCCATTTTACACATTACGGCAGGCAAGTGTCCCCATTTTACACAGTACGGCAGGCAAGTGTTCCCATTTTACACAGTACGGCAGGCAGGAGTCCCCATTTTACACAGTACGGCAGGCAAGTGTCCCCATTTTACACAGTACGGCAGGCAGTTGTCCCCATTTTACACAGTACGGCAGGCAAGTGTCCCCATTTTACACAGTACGCAGGCAAGAGCCCCCATTTTACACATTACGCAGGCAAGTGTCCCCATTTTACACAGTACGCAGGCAAGTGTCCCCATTTTATACAGTACAGCAGGCACGTGTCCCCATTTTACACATTACGGCAGGCAAGTGTCCCCATTTTACACAGTACGGCAGGCAAGTGTCCCCATTTTACACAGTACGGCAGGCAAGTGTCCCCATTTTACACAGTACGGCAGGAACGTGTCCCCATTTTACACAGTACGGCAGGCAAGTGTCCCCATTATACACATTACGGCAGGCAAGAGTCCCCATTTTATACAGTACGGCAGGCAGTTGTCCCCATTTTACACAGTATGGCAGGCAAGTGTCCCCATTTTACACAGTACGCAGGCAAGAGCCCCCATTTTACACATTACGCAGGCAAGTGTCCCCATTTTACACAGTACGCAGGCAAGTGTCCCCATTTTACACATTGCGGCAGGCACTTGTCCCCATTTTACACATTACGGCAGGCAAGTGTCCACATTTTATACAGTACAGCAGGCACGTGTCCCCATTTTACACATTGCGGCAGGCAAGTGTCCCCATTTTACACATTACGGCAGGCAAGAGTCCCCATTTTACACAGTATGGCAGGCAAGTGTCCCCATTTTACACAGTACGCAGGCAAGTGTCCCCATTTTACACAGTACGCAGGCAAGTGTCCCCATTTTACACAGTACGCAGGCAAGAGTCCCCATTTTACACATTACGCAGGCAAGTGTCCCCATTTTACACATTACGCAGGCAAGTGTTCCCATTTTACACATTGCGGCAGGCACTTGTCCCCATTTTACACAGTACGGCAGGCAAGTGTCCCCATTTTATACAGTACGGCAGGCAGGTGTCCCCATTTTACACAGTACGGCAGGCAAGTGTCCCCATTTTATACAGTACGGCAGGCAGGTGTCCCCATTTTACACACTACGGCAGGCAAGAGACCCCATTTTACACATTGCGGCAGGCACTTGTCCCCATTTTACACAGTACGGCAGGCAAGTGTCCGCATTTTATACAGTACGGCAGGCAAGTGTCCCCATTTTATACAGTACGGCAGGCAGGTGTACCCATTTTACACAGTACGGCAGGCAAGAGACCCCATTTTACACATTACGCAGGCTGGAGTCCCCAATTTACACAGTGTGGCAGGCAAGTGTCCCCATTTTACACATTACGCAGGCGAGAGTCCCCATTTTACACATTGTGGCAGGCAATTGTCAAGTGGGGGGGAAGGAAGGGACAACTTACATATGAAGAGGATCTTCCCGCTCTTCGGGTCGGGCCGCCTCTTCTTCCTCACGCTGGCCGCCTCCTTCTTCCAGCTTGGCTCTCCCTCCTCCGTCTTCCCGAGTACTCCTGCTCGGGGGGCGGAGTTTCGTGGAATTACGTGATTGCGTCGTGACGTCACGACGCAACCGCGTCTTTCCGTGAAACTCCGCCCCCCCGAGCAGGAGTACTCGGGAAGACGGAGGAGGGGGAAACAGGGACCAACAAAGTGCCGCGGCGGGCGCCCCGTGCGGTTGCACGGCTCGCCCGCCGCAAGAAACGGCACTGCTACCCAGGTAGCTACCTGGGTTGAACACGGTAACACAGTAATGACCCGGATATTTGTGCAGTGGAAACGGTCATTACCCGTGTTTCAGAACCGGGTAACGAGTGACATCAGTAGGCTTTTACAGAGCTTACCCGGGTTAAGTGGAAACAGATCCGACCCGGGAATAACCCATGTCGAAGTGCAGTGGAAACGGCGGGGCCGACACGGGTTATAGCTGGGTAAAACATTCCGCGTCGGACCCGGTACTCAGGTGGAAAAGGGGTATTATTTCCTAGCATTCCAATCTATAAACATCCATTGAGAAGAACAAGCAGCATTGCAGCAAGTGAAACATTGTGAATTGAGAGCATCACAGTAAAGCAAGTAACTGTGCACCCTGGGAAAACGTAGCAATTAATTGGGGGCAATTTGACGTTTTGAAGATGATTGTCCAGAAAAACTGACGATGGATGGTGTTCACCGATTGCTGAATCCGATTGAAAAGTGATTGTAATTGCTAATTCAGGAATTTTCAACATATTGAATTTCATTATTCAGTTGGAGCTGTAGATTGCTAGTGTATGGTAACAATCAGCTGATTTGCAGACGTTACTAGTAGAGATATACAGTTCGGTTTCCGTGGAAACCAAACACACGCTAAGTTACCAGTTCCGATTAGATCAGGGTCCCGGCTCAGTTCTTCCCACCAGATCCGGATCCAAAAATGAAGCAAAACGTCATCTTCCCAGTATCAGATCTCGCGTGTTTTGTTCTGGATTTCCTGCTTGCCGGATCAGGCCCACAGAAGTCTATGGGGCAGCACTGACTGACAGCCATTTTCAGCCAACCAGCGGGCTGTTACCATGGTTACCTGTTATTTTAGGGAGCATTCTGTACAGTATTGTTGCTATGTCCACATGGTTTGGGTGCTGCGTAATGCCCTGCATGCTGGCACTTGGTACTGGCATTCAGAGGAGGCTTGCTGGGACATGTAGTCCCATGGTAAAAGATACAATTATATTTCTACCGTTCACTGAAAGCTATCAACCACACACTCACTGACCATGGGTGCCGGAGACTGTCCCCGGGCTTCAGCACAGGCCTGGGGTGGCCTGGAGAGGGGAGAACCCACTATTAGGGGGTCCCCACTTCTCAAGAAAACCTGGGCTGACCTGTTGGGGGGCGGGGGGGTAATGCTGTGGCCGAGGTGACCCAGTTAAGTGTGTCTCCTAGTTGTGACATTACCCCCGCTAGCAGAGTCCGGTGTTGGTTCATTAAATACGGGGGTCCCCCACATATTTTGTTTCCTGTATTTTTTGGGCCAGGGCCGGCTGAAAGAGACGGGGCTGGTTATCCTTTATTTACTTGCACTGACTGTACAGATCACACTGTGTGCAGGCTTCTTCAGACACGCTGTGAGGTGGTCAAAACTGACTGGAAATTGTTGCTGTTGAGGTTAATAATACTGTAGGAACAAAAAACAAGCCCAAAATGCATGATTTTTGCTGTTTTTAGCAATTTGAAACCAAAACACGTGATGGCGGTTTTGCAAAACCAAACAACGAAGCTAAATCCAGATCCAAAACTAAAATTCAAAACATGGGGGTCAGCGCACATCTATAGTAACTACTAGTAACGTGCCTTACAAGATTGGAAGATCTGTATTTTCTATAAATGGTCCGGAAATCACTAAAACAATGGCCCTCATTCCGAGTCGTTCGCTCGGTATTTTTCATCGCATCGCAGTGAAATTCCGCTTAGTGCGCATGCGCAATATTCGCACTGCGACTGCACCAAGTATCTTTGCTATGAAGAAAGTATTTTTACTCACGGCTTTTTCATCGCTCCGGCAATCGTAATGTGATTGACAGGAAATGGGTGTTACTGGGCGGAAACACAGCGTTTTATGGGCGTGTGGCTGAAAACGCTACCGTTTCCGGAAAAAACGCAGGAGTGGCCGGAGAAACGGGGGAGTGGTTGGGCGAACGCTGGGTGTGTTTGTGACGTCAAACCAGGAACGACAAGCACTGAACTGATCGCACAGGCAGAGTAAGTGTGGAGCTACTCTAAAACTGCTAAGTAGTTTGTGATCGCAATATTGCGAATACATCGGTCGCAATTTTAAGATGCTAAGATACACTCCCAGTAGGCGGCGGCTTAGCGTGTGTAACTCTGCTAAATTCGCCTTGCGACCGATCAACTCGGAATGAGGGCCAATATCTGTAATGTGTGGGCGTGGATTGGGGAAAATTGGTGGGAAAATAAATCCCAGAATCGGAATTTTTTTTGTGATTGCTTTAAATTTGGGAGGGGCGTATTTCTAGCTCAGAGCTTCATTGCATTGTGAGAATAAAGCGGTCTACTCTGCCGGAACGTGCAGGAGGCTCAAGATGGAGCGATCGTGTCTCAACGCCCATGGGCCACCCCCTTTACTGGAGCCACGCCTCATGTTGAGCAGATCTGGCTGCTCCCTCCGGGGGTTGTCAAGTATGATGGGGGCTATGTACAAAAGCAGCCAGTATTTACCCTGCATGGAGCATAATAAAAGTATTTGCCCCCTGTGTTGCAGCATGGTGTGCCAAGGCCCATTAACTCTTACTAGTTTCGGCACAAGAGCTGCTGCCTCCATATTAGTCTCTATTTTGAAAGGGTACGGTCATTGCGTCGACAGTGTCTAGGTCGTTCCCAAAAGGTTGACTTGCTCAAGGTGGACATGAGAAAAAGGTTGACGCAAGCAAAACATCAATATGAAAAGAGGTCGACACATGATCCCCCAATTAGTGCACCTCTTATGGCTCATTTCGCACGCCATGCTTCAGGCAAGGTGTCTCGCTCCACTACCGCTCGACACAGGTTACCGTTCCCAATCGTATTCCACGTGGATGGTAAAGTATGAAAAAGTTATAAAAATTAAAAATATTGAGGAAAAACTCATACTGTGTCGATGATTATCATGTCAACCTTTTGACCATATCGACCAATAGTGGTCGACCTTTTGACTTTAATCTGTGCTGCAAATGAGCCGAACTTTGTAAAATGAATTTACAGTTCATAGTTGTATTTGTTATAGATCACAATCACATGGACGCAGCGCCGTAGGACAATCCGGGTGTTCTCCAGCTGCTTTCTGTCCAGAAGATGTACAATTGCTCTTCGTCTTCTCATTCCCATCCGGTTATTTGGGATTGCTGCTAATAGATTTTCACCGGTAGGAAGTCTTGTGACAGTTTGCTGCGTTTCATCATTGCGTTCATTCCCAGCGACATGAGATAACTGTGGGAACGTCTTTATCTGACATGTTTCCTTTTCTTGCTGTATGATTGGTGGAACAGTTTGGGTGTTTCTGGCCAATGCGCAGAATAGTAGAAAAAGACCCATTTCCATAAGGGTCCTGTAGAGTTGCAATTAGATATTCTTCTCTTTTCTTATCGGTTTATATACAGTATAAGACAGTGTATTATGTGCCATGGCTATTGATCTCTGCGAAAACATAATCTATCCAAAGTGGGACAGGTCGTGGCAGCTGCACAGTCGGGGTATGGGTACACTTCCCTGTGGGCAATCTATCCAGAATAATACAATTTATTTTGTGGAGGATCTCCCCATCTCCTGAATATTGGCACAAACATCCTGATAGCGATATGGCGGACAGTCATCCAAAACTGGGATGGTTCGGAGGTAGGAACGCCTTCCTCCCGGCATCAATAGCGCTCTGAGGAGAGCACTGTTTTCTCTATTTCCCTGGAGGTACCTACCACCCAGGGACACCAGGAAGGGCCAATGTTAATATGGTACTTTACATTGGGCAGAGTGGTCCTACGAGTGAGGTTCCCCATTGAGAAGCACAGCCTGGGTATAACTGCATCCAGTGGGAACATCCCAAACGAACTCATGATGTGGCACACTGTGATGGCACTGTAAGGTGGCGAGGGCAGTTCACGCCCAACAGAAGACCTTAATTTGGGTGCTGATCATCAATGTCTTGGTGAGTGAAACATAATCTGTGTGCATTTAGGCTAAGTGCATGAGGAACACACGATGAGTGATAGCACTGTTTCATGACATTGTGTGTGTGTGTGTGTGTGTGTGTGTGTGTGTGTGTGTGTGTGTGTGTGTGTGTGTGTGTGTGTGTGTGTGTTTCACAAGCCATGAATTCCCTTAGTGGCTCATATTCAGCCCACTTACAGGGCATTGGTTCTGAAGCTATGCGGGCTACCAGGAAGAGTGCTCCATGGTGAATGCTACTCTAGTGATGCTTGCTAATGATAACTGCGGCTGATTTGTAATTTTCCCGTGGAATTATTACAATTATGACTGAGTTGAGTCATCAAATGCAAATAAGAATCCTTTATAATAAAAGGATAACGCTGCTCCTCACCTCTATGGGGCACTGGCGGCCACTAGATACTGCCCGATGGAGCAATTACAGTGTCATAGGCTTCTCAAGCATTGCAGTAAATACTCATATGTAATTAGTGATGTGCACCGGAAATTTTTCGGGTTTTGGTTTTGGATTCGGTTCCGCGACCGTGTTTTGGATTCGGACGCGTTTTGGCAAAACCTCCCTGAAAATTTTTTGTCGGATTCGGGTGTGTTTTGGATTCGTTTTTTTTTTACAAAAAACCCTCAAAAACAGCTTAAATCATAGAATTTGGGGGTCATTTTGATCCCATAGTATTATTAACCTCAATAACCATAATTTCCACTCATTTCCAGTCTATTCTGAACACCTCACAATATTATTTTTAGTCCTAAAATTTGCACCGAGGTCGCTGGATGACTAAGCTAAGCGACCCAAGTGGCCGACACAAACACCTGGCCCATCTAGGAGTGGCACTGCAGTTTTCTAGCGAGAGGATGAGTGCTTCCATCCTCATGTGAAGCTGAACCACTAGCCATGAACATAGGCCAGGGCCTCAGCCGTTCCTTGCCACTCCGTGTCGTAAATGGCATATTGGCAAGTTTACGCTTCTCCTCAGACGCTTTTAATTTAGATTTTTGGGTCATTTTACTGAACTTTTGTTTTTTGGATTTTACATGCTCTCTACTATGACATTGGGCATCGGCCTTGGCAGACGACGTTGATGGCATTTCATCGTCTCGGCCATGACTAGTGGCAGCAGCTTCAGCACGAGGTGGAAGTGGATCTTGATCTTTCCCTATTTTACCCTCCACATTTTTGTTCTCCATTTTTTTAATGTGTGGAATTAAATGCCAGTATCAATAGCAATGGCCTACTACTATATATACTGCGCACAACTGAAATGCACCACAGGTATGGATGGATAGTATACTTGACGACACAGAGTTAGGTAGAGCAGTGGCCTTCCGTACCGTACTGCTATATATACTGGTGGTCACTGATCAGCAAACTGCAAAACTAAAATGCACCACAGGTATAGAATCTAGATGGATAGTATACTTGACGACACAGTGGTAGGTAGAGCAGTGGCCTTCCATACCGTACTGCTATATATACTGGTGGTCACTGGTCAGCAAAACTCTGCACTGTACTCCTCCTATATAATATACTGGTGGTCCCCAGTCCCCACAATAAAGCAGTGTGAGCACAGATATATGCAGCACACTGAGCACAGATATGGAGTGTTTTTCAGGCAGACAACGTATACTGGTGGTCACTGGTCAGCAAAACTCTGCACTGTACTCCTCCTATATAATACTGCTGCTCCCCAGTCCCCACAATTAAGCAGTGTGAGCACAGATATATGCAGCACACTGAGCACAGATATGGAGTGTTTTTCAGGCAGACAACGTATACTGGTGGTCACTGGTCAGCAAAACTCTGCACTGTACTCCTCCTATATAATACAGCTGCTCCCCAGTCCCCACAATTAAGCAATAAGCAGCACAAATATTATTAGTAAACAGAGATGACGCCAGCCACGTCCTCTCCCTAACATTTCCAATGCACGAGTGAAAATGGCGGCGACGCGCGGCTGCTTATATAGAATCCGAATCTCGCGAGAATCCGAAAGCGGGATGATGACGTTCGGGCGCGCTCGGGTTACCCGAGCCATACGGGAGAATCCGAGTATGCCTCGGACCCGTGTAAAATGGGTGAAGTTCGGGGGGGTTCGGTTTCCGAGGAACCAAACCCGCTCATCACTATATGTAATATCATCTTCCAGTTATTTAATGGTTTCAGATACAACCCACTGGCAAGAGATCTGCTGTAGTCTATATATAAACTAGACTGTAACATCAAATAATATGCAGTACAACAACTTTCCTTCCTCTACAGAGATGATATAATTATACACAGAATGCAAATCAATGTACAGGTGCATGTAAGGGAGGGATTAATCTAAACTAGGAAAAAGAAAAAACAATTACCCTGGCACACTGCAATGCACCAGCAGAGAGACATACATCCTACATCAGAGAGGCATGGATGTACAAGATTTGTGCAGTGCTGCTGCCACCTACCCGGGACTCCGGAGTGGTAGGTACAGTGTTGCAGAAATGGGTGCATTGTGGGCCCATCCGTGTGCACCAGCCAGTGATCCAGTGCCAACTTGTTGCTGGTCACTGTAGGATCTTGGAATTTTACCATGCTCTTATTCCTCCCCCCATGCCCCTGATGTGGCCTCAGTCAGCACAGCTAAAGATGTGCAAGGGATTTCATTTTATGGTACAAGTAATGAAAAGTTTGCATCCAACTTTACAAGAGAACCCACCACGTTTACAAATAATTTACTTTGCTGTGTTATTTTTAAATCATTTGAAAGAGTTAAAAGGAGGGGTGAGTCCAGTTTGATTTATTCTTTCGAATGAACTATATGAACATATATTATACAATGCGGTGGCTTTAAAACATTAAATAGGTGTGCATCAATAACTGGAGATGAGAAAATGGGATTAAATTCCATCTACTGCTGACCACGCAGCATTGCTGAATCTTACATATTATTTTAATTAAATACTCACTCATGGTTTTCTTACCTCTGCCAACTGTATCTCTCCCCAACTTACTGCTTCCACACCGAGTTCTGCCAAGATTTAGGGAAATGTTTATTTTGTGGCTTTGAATGGCCCAGTTGACTCATGCATTTTATTCTCTATATTTCATCCTGGGATAGTACTGTTTAATAAAGTGCCACATTGCAGTCGTCCCGGGCTACACCTGCACGTATAGCCGCAGTGCAATCACCCTAATTACATTTATTAGATTAGGCTGCGGTGTCTCCACATCTCATAAACTCTTCCTATCTGTAGATGTACAAATGTCAGCATTCCGCCAGCAAGCCAAATAAGATATAAAGGCTTGAAGTCAAAAGGGCCATTTTAATTAATGGAAATGACTGACTTGTATAACTGAGGCGCCACTTATACCTGAGAGAGATTACTGTAAAAATGCTGCGCCAATTACTGAAATATAATGACATAAAATATAGCATTAGGCAACACTTAAAAAACGCTTGTTCGCTACCCTTTATCTAACTGCTTGAAAAAAATGGTGCCGTTTGATCTTTGAGCTTTTTTTTTTTAATCACGACAGACGTATGGCGTTCACATTCAATTTACATCTTTAAGTATGCGCTACACCCTGCCATTACTGCTTTATAAATGTACGTATAGAAACCAAATTCTGGTGCCTTTCCTGCATTGCGGCATATTTAGGTATTAGGCTACTATAGGGTAATGCCATCTGGAGATGAAGCTACCCTATCAGGGCTAAGCATCCCAGTAGCAATGAAGCCCCTACAGAAACCTATGAGGGCTGCATTTGCGTACGGGACTGGAGAGACCCAGAGGCAGAACGGACTGGGGCTCTAAACAGCCCTGGCGTATTACTAGTACAACAAATGGGGTGTGGTCATGGCTCACGGGAGCATGCCGCAAATCACAGGGGGTTGTCTTTGTGTGGAGATGTGTCCTGTTTTACAGGACATATTCCCACTGCGGCAGCCAGGGAATCTGTGTCCCCTGCGGGACAACATATCTGACAGAGCGGGGACAGCTTGTCTGTCCCTAGCGCCTGTCAGTGTGCAGGAGCGGCGGCTGTCTGGTGCGGGGATTACACTTTTCCCTGCACCGGACCGGAGGCTGCGGAGGCGTTTAAATGTTGGCGCCCTCCGGGAGCCAATCGCGGCTCCCGGAGCGGCGGCCAATCAGAGACGGGCGCGTCGAGCCAATCGGCGCTCGCCGCGTCACAGGCCCCGCCCCGGCATCTGACGTCAGACGCCGGGCGGGAGCTGAACAAAAGAAGAAGCGCGCGGAAGAGCGCAGAAGAAGCAGCCGGGACCTGGAGAAGGGAGTCGGCGCGACGGAGCGCAGAAGAGAGTCCGGCGCGGAGGAGAAGACGACGGCCATTTGAAGAGGAGCTCCGGTGGCCGCTGAAGAGGCCAGAAGACGTCGGCCTGCAGGAGGAAGATGTCCAGCGGCGGCTGGACGCTGAGGAGCGGAGGCGGCGCCGCTGGCCAGGACGGGTCAGCGGCAGAAGAGGGCGCCGGAGACCCCCGGATCAGGTGAGGCCTCAGTGAGGCTACTCTCACCCCCTCCCCTTTTCCTCCCTAGGCCATCAGGGACGGGCATTAGGCCCGGGGGCACAGTTCAGGCACTAGGCTTGTGGCGCAGATAGGAGTTTGGGGGTCACCATTAGATTTGGTGGTTTGGGCACTAGGCCCAAGCCACATAAACGGCGCAGTAGGCGGGCATTAGGCCCGAGCGGCAATCCAGGCAATAGGCCTGTAGGGGCATTAGAGGGCATTAGGCCCTAGTTCACTTTGGCGGCCGCTAGGTACATATAAGGTGACCCTGGGCACTAGGCCCAGGTCACCCAACGGGCAACAAGTTAGGTGGGCGCTAGGCCCGTGGGTGAAGTCAGGCCTCCGGCCTGTGTGCAGACAGGGGGCGCTAGGCCCAGTGAATAAGTGCCCCCCCGAGGTGAATAAAGGTGGCACTGGGCACTAGGCCCAGGCCACCCTGAGGTGTTTAGGTAGGCAGGTCCGCTCGGCCTGAGCCCCTGAGAAGAGAGTACGGGAGGTGGGTGAGCTGTGCGGCCCCCACTATCGGGTGTTCTGAGTCAGGTACTTAAAGGGACAGCACTGTGGGATCTTGTAACCCGATATTGTGATGTATGTTGTTACCGTGCAGGGCAAAGTGTCTGTTTGTTTTAAGTTTGTGCATAGTTGTGTTGCACCACCCACACAAGCTAGTTTGAGGGCTCTATTTATGTAGCTAGTGTAGCGGATGCACACGGCTGTTTTCTCTTTACCTCCTTACAGGGACCTGTAAGTGGAGAAGATCGGAGTGCAAGACTTGTAACGGTGAGTAGCATCTGTGTACGTTTGTCCCTTGTCCAGAGCCGGCCCTAACCAATATGATGCCCTAGGCAAGATTTTGGCTGATGCCCCCTAGCACCACCGCTGGTTCTGCCTCTGACCTTGCACCTCTTTCTCAGCACCATCACCCCTCACCCATAGCAGTCCTTTTACCCCCTATATTTTAAATAGGAACAGTTTGCACATTTGACGCACAGCCCAAAAAGGGGCATCTTCTTGCTGGGAAGGGGCATGGCCACACAATAGTAACCCCAATTCCAATTACGCCACACAGTACTGCAACTTTATTCACATTTTATCTTGCGATAGTGTCCATAATTCATATTACATCCCACAGTAGTATCACTTTACCTTATAAACGTTACTCCTCACAGTAGAGCCCCTTATTCACATTACATCACACTGAATTTCTCCTTATTCACATTACACCACACCTTATTGCTCTTTATTCACATTAAACGACACAGTAGTGCCCTTTCTATTTGCAACGCCACATAGTAGAGCACCTTATACACATAATGCCACACATTAGTAATGCATTTATACACATAATTCCACACAGTAATGCCCCTTACACATATGAGACACATTAATGTCCTTATAAACATAATGCACCTTACACATTATGACAACCTTTATTAATGCCCTTTTACACATAATGTCCCTTACACATATGCTGCACATTATTAATGCCCTTATACACATAATGACACACATAGTGCCCCCTACACATTTGCTGCACATTATTAGTGCCCCTATACACATAATGACACACATACAGTAGTACTCTGTTACACATATGCCGCACATTATTAATGCCCCTATACACATGACACACATAGTGCCCCCAACACATATGCTGCACATTATTAGTGCTCTTATACACATAATGACACACATACAGTAGTACTCTGTTACACATATGCCGCACATTATTAATGCCCTTATACACATAATGACACACATAGTGGCCGTTTACACATATGTTGCACATTATTAATGCATTTTTACATGACACACATAATGCTCCTTACACATATTCCGAACACTACTGCACAACCAACCCACTCACATGCACACAGCACTCACACTGCCACTAACACTGTGACCTCTGCCTCTGCTTGGATACAGATGTGTCCTCACAAATCTTGCCTCAATGCTAACGTCGGACACCTTTTTTTAATGAAAATGCATCTTATTTGCATTGCTATGTGGCTAGGATGCACAAGCAGCTTCTGCTGATTAAACTGATATGCAGCATGCCTATATACTGTGTGAGACTGTGGCTGTATCTGCATATGAAATGCTACACACAGAATATAGGCATGCTGCATATCATTTTAAGCAGCAGAAGCTGATTATGTCCCTAGGCATATCAAATGCCCTAGGCAATTGCCTAGTTTGCCTATGCCTATGGCCGGCTCTGCCCTTGTCTGTCCCCGAGCGCCGGAATAGGGATTGCTCACGGACGTGAGAATCCCCTTCATCACACTACGCACGAGACTGCGAGTGTGTGAATTCTGGGTGGCTGAGGCTTTGTGCCAGTGATGACCTTTCACCCAACTGGTGAAGGTCGCCGTCACCCCTGGGGTATCCCCTTTTCCGGTGTAAGAAGGGTTGATACCCCCCTTAAGGTAGACTATTTTCTCCTCAGCTCGGTCGTCGGTCAGCTCCGAGAGGGAATCGCCGTGTCCGGATCCGACTGAAGATTGCCAGGTCCGTTGAAGGTTCCGGTACCTGAAGGTGAGAGAGAGCGGCACCTGGTGAGTACCGAAACTACACCTGCACGGCAGCAGGCACCACCACACGCACCGCTGCACCTCTTACATTTTGGCGTAGTCGGCAGGATTCGAGGATACAGGATCACGGACACGATGTGGACCGCCACCAAGAAGACCTCCCTGCAGACGGCTCCGGAACAGACTCACCCCCGGACGTGTGCAGACCAGAGCGACTGGGTGACGGTGTCTGGGGCAGACCTCCTGAAGATGGTGCAGCGGTCGGTCCAGCGTGAAAAGGAAGAGCGCCGGGAGAAGGGGCGCAAGAAGGCCGCTGTGACGCCCTGCAAGAAATGTCGGCAAACGGGGCACTTTGCCGACGAGTGTACTTGGTGAGAGACGTCCCCAAAGAAGGTGGTCCAGGAAGCGGACCGAAGACGTCAGAAGGGCCAAGCGAAGAAGGAGTCCTGGTGTTTGCTCTGCGGAAACTACGGGCATGAGCATAACCGTTGTCCCTGGGATGAAGAGTGGAGCCAAGACGAGGTTGATTTCCAGTGTGAAAGCTGCGGAGATCCCCGACATAGACTCCCGGAGTGTCCATGGACTGAAGACAGGACGGACTACAAGGCCACAGTGAAGCAGCTGACGGAGTCTCGTCAGCAACTTCGGAACCGGGTGGCTGCAGAGCCAGTGTGTGCGCTCTGCGAGGCGAGAGGACAAGCGCTTCCCGATTGTCCATGGAATGAAGACCGGATGATTGCGGATGGTCGTGCCCAGAGATGGGAGGAGGAAACCAGGGAAATGGAGCGGAAGACCCTGCTTGAAGTTAGTTCACATGTGCCCATTTCCTCTGAGCCGGAACCAACGGGTGAAGATCCCCCAGTGAAGGAGGTGGCCAAGGAACCCGTCTTGTAGAAGGTGGCAGTGACTCTCCCTTGTTGGAAGTGTCGGCGATCAGGACATTCGGCCAGTGAGTGCCCCTGGGAAGATGCCGCTGATCTACTCTGTCCCAAGAAAGCAACCCCAGTACGGAAGAATCCTTTCCCGCAGAAGGCGGAGGTGGACGACTGGGAGGTGAAGAGACCACGCTGCGAGGGAAAGCGTGAAGACCCAGTGACGGGGATGTCCGGAATCTCTCCACGTTGGAACCGTCCACGACCAGGACGTGCGGAACAGGTGTGTCCTGGGTACTTAGAGATGCCAGCAGAAGAGAAGTACGCTGAGGGATTAGACATGCCAGCGGAAGAAAAGTACGCTGAGGAAGTAAGGATGCCAGCAGAAGCAAAGGAGTACGCTGAGGAAGTAAAGATGCCAGCGGAAGCGAAGGAGTACGCTGAGGAAGTAAAGATGCCAGCGGAAGAGACTAAGTACGCTGAGGAGGAAAATAATAGCCTAGTCCAGGTATCGGTGGAGGAGGACTCGGACTACGGTGAGATGTCCGCCGACGAATCCCTCCAAGAGCAGATGGAGGACGACTCGGGCATCGGAAGTGCCGACGAGTGGGACTGGCAGGATCGGGTGGAGTCGTGCTCCCAGTTGATTGCCC
This sequence comes from Pseudophryne corroboree, assembly GCF_028390025.1. Classification (NCBI taxonomy): domain Eukaryota; kingdom Metazoa; phylum Chordata; class Amphibia; order Anura; family Myobatrachidae; genus Pseudophryne; species Pseudophryne corroboree. The sequence continues at coordinate 8,256,462 of NC_086450.1, read as the reverse complement.
TCCGTGAAGAGGAGGAGCTAGTCCTGGAGCAAGAATACCTGCCGGAAGTGCCGAGTTGGACAGACGTACGGGGAGAGGATCGTGATGCCGGTGGAGGACCCGTTCCAGAGGAAGACATAGGACCTTTGGAGATGCCCCACGAGGAAATGCGACAGATGGTGGCTGTTGCCCGGGAGGAAATGGATGCCCCGGAGGATTCCGCTGTTGGGTGCTGGTCGGTACCACACCCTGAAGACAGGGACGATGCCACAGACGACATGGGAGGTCAAGAGTGGGTGACTGTTGTCCCCGTGGAGGAGATTCCCCTTGGTGGCCAACATCGAGCGACCGTGAGGAGATGCCATTCCCCCAGAGGATCCGCCGATGGAGGTCAGGAGGTAAGAAGAGGAACCGGAGCTGGAGGTGGAAGGATGTGGGGTTACGGTCTGTCCGGGCTGGATCCTCGAACACAACCTCGCCGGAGGGACCTCGGAATTCCCTGACCCACGGACAATGGACGTCATGGAGACCTTTGTAAGGAACTACAAAGGAAAGCGGCAGCCAGGGAATCTGTGTCCCCTGCGGGACAACATATCTGACAGCGCTGGGACAGCTTGTCTGTCCCTAGCGCCTGTCATTGTGCAGGAGCGGCGGCTGTCCGGTGCGGGGATTACACTTTTCCCTGCACCGGACCGGAGGCTGCTGAGGCATTTAAATGTTGGCGCCCTCCAGGAGCCAATCGCGGCCTCCGGGGCGGCGGCCAATCAGAGACTGGCGCGGCGAGCCAATCGGCGCTCGCCGCGTCACAGGCCCCGCCCCCGGCATCTGACGTCAGACGCCGGGCGGGAGCTGAACAAAATAAGAAGCGCGCGGAAGAGCGCAGAAGAAGCGGCCGGGACCTGGAGAAGGGAGTCGGCGCGACGGAGCGCAGAAGAGAGTCCGGCGCGGAGGAGAAGACGACGGCCGTTTGAAGAGGCCAGAAGACGTCGGCCTGCAAGAGGAAGATGTCCAGCGGCGGCTGGACGCTGAGGAGCGGAGGCAGCGCCGCTGGCCAGGACGGGTCAGCGGCAGAAGAGGGCGCCGGAGACCCCCGGATCAGGTGAGGCCTCAGTGAGGCTACTCTCACCCCCTCCCCTTTTCCTCCCTAGGCCATCAGGGACGGGCATTAGGCCCGGGGGCACAGTTCAGGCACTAGGCTTGGGGCGCAGATAGGAGTTTGGGGGTCACCATTAGATTTGGTGGTTTGGGCACTAGGCCCAAGCCACATAAACGGTGCAGTAGGCGGGCATTAGGCCCGAGCGGCAATCCAGGCAATAAGACTGTGGGGGCATTAGAGGGCATTAGGCCCTAGTTCACTTTGGCGGCCGCTAGGTACATATAAGGTGACCCTGGGCACTAGGCCCAGGTCACCCAACGGGCAACAAGTTAGGCGGGCGCTAGGCCCGTGGGTGAAGTCAGGCCTCCGGCTCGTGTGCAGTCGGGGTGCTAGGTCCAGTGAATAAGTGCCCCCCGAGGTGAATAAAGGTGGCACTGGGCACTAGGCCCAGGCCACCCTGAGGTGTTTAGGTAGGCAGGTCCGCTCGGCCTGAGCCCCTGAGAAGAGAGTACGGGAGGTGGGTGAGCTGTGCGGCCCCCACTATCGGGTGTTCTGAGTCAGGTACTTAAAGGGACAGCACTGTGGGATCTTGTAACCCGATATTGTGATGTATGTTGTTACCGTGCAGGGCAAAGTGTCTGTTTGTTTAAGTTGTGCATAGTTGTGTTGCACCACCCACACGAGCTAGTTTGAGGGCTCTGTTTATGTAGCTAGTGTAGCGGACGCACACTAGGGTAGTTCTTGGCCCTGCACGGCTGTTTTCTCTTTACCTCCTTACAGGGACCTGTAAGTGGAGAAGATCGGAGTCCAAGACTTGTAACGGTGAGTAGCATCTGTGTACGTTTGTCCCTTGTCTGTCCCCGAGCGCCAGAATAGGGATTGCTCACGGACGTGAGAATCCCCTTCATCACACTACGTGTGAGAGTGCGAGTGTGTGAAATCTGGGTGGCTGAGGCTTTGTGCCAGTGATGACCTTTCACCCAACCGGTGAAGGTCGCCGTCACCCCTGGGGTATCCCCTTTTCCGGTGTAAGAAGGGTTGATACCCCCCTTAAGGTAGACTATTTTCTCCTCAGCTCGGTCGTCGGTCAGCTCCGAGAGGGAATCGCCGTGTCCGGATCCGACTGAAGATTGCCAGGTCCGTTGAAGGTTCCGGTACCTGAAGGTGAGAGAGAGCGGCGCCTGGTGAGTACCGAAACTTCACCTGCACGGCAGCAGGCACCACCTCACGCACTGCAGCACCTCTTACACTTGCACCATGCTCCATCTCTGTGTATATTGGGCAGCCTAGCAGAGTATGGACCAGCCCATCAGGCCATTGGCCCTTCTGACATTTGCCAGAGGGCCAAATGGACAGCTTGGCCCTGCCCAGAGGCATCATTAGAGGGAAGTGTACCGTACATGGGTGTCACCCTTCCCGGAGGTCACACCAAAATGCCTGCTCTTCCTCAGTGACGGAGCCGGGTGTTTTGCTCTGTGACATTATCATGCAGCGCCCGGTTCCTGTTACTGAGGAGGAGCCGGCAGTGCAGGCAGAATCTTCGGGAATGCTGGGCACGCCCCCAGAGTGATTACAACAGGGTGGTGTCACTAATCCACGCCTCTGTACAGTGAGGCCACACCCCTTTTGGTTGCACACATCTCCAGTGCGCAGAGGGCTAAATTGGCACACCGGGTGTTACCAATCCCAGGTGACGCCACTGGAGGGACCGCTACAGATATCAGAGATACTGTTACTACTGCGATCCCTCCATCCGGGGGACACTTTATATTTACCAGTACCCCCAAAAATTTATGTTTTTCGTTAAATATTCTGCAAATACTCCTCATTAACCCTAGTTTACCCAGATTCTCAGCAGATATGATCTTACATTTATCACTGCCGCAAAGGTTCCGTAGCACCAAGAAAGGTAAATAGAACAGACAACAATTTACATAACATATTCTGATACAAACAAGTCATACGTGCCGATATTGCTGCCCCCTCTACCTGTTCGGGGCGTGGTGGCATAAAAATGTCATTGTGCTCCGCCCCCGCTATTCAGTGCCGAGGAAACAGGCACTGGCGAGCGGGGTGCTCCGTTGTGGGCGGCCAAGCGGGGAGTGCGAGAGCTGGCGGCAGATGCAGGACACTTGCCGACCTTTCCGGGGGGGCCAGGAGCACCCCCGATTTTTGGGAGCCTCCCGGCCATTTCGGGAGGGTAGGCAAGTGTGAAACAAGTTCACAACATCACATAAATACATAATCGTATCAGTGTGCAATTGGCAAAATAATGACGCATGCGCTGACACTCTAGAAGTGAGAAGGGTGGACGCATTATGGAGAAAAGGGAAGAGTAGAGGAAAGTAGATACAGGTCGTGTCTCCCTTATCTGGAATGCTTGGGACCAGGAGCAATCTGTATGTGGGATTTTTTTGGATAGTGGAATACCTCTGTGTGTGTGGAGGGCGGTCCATCGGGGTCCACGGCTGTCTTACGGCATTAGCAGATATCCGATGGGGTCCAAATTGTGCACGGCTACGATCAGGTCTGAATTAGGCGCAATGATCAATTGAAGAGAGGGTAATGTAAATTAGAGTTGGTATCGGGAGCAAAGCAACTGGTCAGAAGAGAGGGGCCAAGGACAAAATCGGGGGTGGAATGTCAGGAAGAGAGGGGAGGCCAAGGACAAAATCGGGGGTGGAATGTCAGGAAGAGAGGGGAGGCCAAGGACAAAATCAGGGGGTGGAATGTCAGGAAGAGAGGGGAGGCCAAGGACAAAATCAGGGGGTGGAATGTCAGGAAGAGAGGGGGCCAAGGACAAAATCAGGGGGTGGAATGTCAGGAAGAGAGGGGAGGCCAAGGACAAAATCAGGGGGTGGAATGTCAGGAAGAGAGGGGGCCAAGGACAAAATCAGGGGGTGGAATGTCAGGAAGGGGGGGGGGGGGGGGGCAAGGACAAAATCAGGGGGTGGAATGTCAGGAAGAGAGGTGGGCCAAGGAAAAAATCAGGGGGTGGAATGTCAGGAAGAGAGGTGGGCCAAGGACAAAATCAGGGGGTGGAATGTCAGGAAGAGAGGGGGCCAAGGACAAAATCAGGGAGTGGAATGTCAGGAAGAGAGGTGGGCCAAGGACAAAATCAGGGGGTGGAATGTCAGGAAGAGAGGGGGCCAAGGACAAAATCAGGGAGTGGAATGTCAGGAAGGGGGGTGGGAGGGGGGGGGGGCAAGGACAAAATCAGGGGGTGGAATGTAAGGAAGAAAGGGGGCCAAGAACAAAATCAGGGGGTGGAATGTCAGGAAGAGAGGGGGGGGGGGGGGCAAGGACAATATCAGAAGGTGGAATGTCAGGAAGGGGGGGGGGGAGGACAAAACCAGGGGGTGGAATGTCAGGAAGGGGGGGGGGGGGGACAAAATCAGGGGGTGGAATGTCAGGAAGGGGGGGGGGACACAAAATCAGGGGGTGGAATGTCAGAAAGAGAGGGGGGGGGCAAGGACAAAATCAGGGGATGGAATGTCAGGAAGAGGGGGGGGGGGGCCCTAGGACAAAATCAGGGGGTCGAATGTCAGGATAGTCTTTGCCAGTTGGAGCCTTATGATAGGAGCTAATCATTACAGGACAAGACTGCAGGCACAGAGCAGTTCACATATCCAGCTGAATAATATGCATGGACTATTCAGTGGCGTCACAAGGGGGGGTGGCCCGCAACCGGGTGTTACCCGCCGAGGGGTGATACCAAAATGCCGACTCCTGCTCAGTGACAGGAGCAGAGTGCTGCACTCTTACATTATCTACTCGGCTCCTGTCACTGAGCAGGAGCCTGCACTGCAGAAACAGCACTCTGCGGGAGGCAGCCCGCAGCTCCCGAACTCCGTGAAAGGCGATAAACGGAGGTCGGGACGCGAAGCCCCGCCCCGCCCCTCCGCGAAGCCACACCACTTTCATGTAAGCCACGCCCCCTCCTGTCAGCGCCACACACAAAGTAAGTGACGCCTCTGCTGGTATTTCAGCATCTCCTGAAGCTGGAATTGGGCACCCCAGTCCTCGCACATTGGGGGCCACAGATGTACACCAGGGAACGGCTTTGTAGTGTCATTAGCATTAAGTCGCAGATGACATTACGACAAAATACACAAGGATGGAGTCACGGGTATATGCAATTCACGGCGAATCGCGGCAATTTTTCGGCGTTTTTTAATTCGACTCAATTTGACAGGTGAATTCCGGCAGGTGGCTGCCGGAATTCACCATATTCAATGAAAAACGGATTCGACAGACCCGCGGGCGAAAATCGGCCGATTTGGCGGATTTTGCCGCGATTTTAAAAAACGGGAAAAAACGGGAAAAACCCGGAAAAAAAAATGGCGTGGGGTCCCCCCTCCAAAGCATAACCAGCCTCGGGCTCTTCGAGCTGGTCCTGGTTCTAAAAATGCGGGGAAAAATTGGGCAGGGATCCCCCGTATTTTTAAAACCAGCACCGGGCTCTGCGCCTGGTGCTGGTGCCAAAAATACGGGGGACAAAAAGAGTAGGGGTCCCCCGTATTTTTGACACCAGCATCGGGCTCCACTAGCTGGACAGATAATGCCACAGCCGGGGGTCACTTTTATGCCGTGCCCTGCGGCCGTGGCATTAAATATCCAACTAGTCACCCCTGGCCGGGGTACCCTGGGGGAGTGGGGACCCCTACAATCAAGGGGTCCCCCCCCCAGCCACCCAAGGGCCAGGGGTGAAGCCCGAGGCTGTCCCCCCCCATCCAATGGGCTGCGGATGGGGGGGCTGATAGCCTTTTGTGATAATGAAAAGAATATTGTTTTTTCCAGCAGTACTACAAGTCCCAGCAAGCCTCCCCCGCAAGCTGGTACTTGGAGAACCACAAGTACCAGCATGCGGGAGAAAAACGGGCCCGCTGGTACCTGTAGTACTACTGGAAAAAAAATACCCAAATAAAAACAGTACACAGACACCTTGATAGTAAAACTTTATTACACACTACCGACACACACATACTTACCTATGTTGACACGCCGACTGCCACGGTCTCCGACGATCCGAGGGTACCTGTGAAAAAATTATACTCACCTTCCAGAGGTACATCCACGTCCAGATATAAATCCACGGACTTGTTAAAAAAACAAACCGAACACCCTCTCCATACCGGACTGAAAGGGGTCCCATGCTTTCACATCAGACCCCTTTCTCCCGAATGCCGGGACATCACGTGACTCCTGTCACTGAAGTCCCTTCAGCCAATCAGGAAGCGCTACTTCCGTGGCGCTCACCTGATTGGCTGTGTGCTGGCTGTGCTGTGACAGCGCATCGCAAAGCCGCTCCATTAGTTTCAATGGTGGGAACTTAGCGGCTAGCGGGGGGGGTTAACCCGCGGTCAGCCGCTGACCGGCGGGTGACCTCACCGCTAGCCGCTAAGTTCCCACCATTGAATATAATGGACGGGGCTGTGCGATGCGCTGTCTGAGTTCAGACAGCGCACAGCCAATCAGGTGAGCGCAACGAAGTTGCGCTTCCTGATTGGCTTTAGAGACCTTTGTGTGACAGCTGTCACTGACAGGTCTCATTCGTGGAAAGGGGTCTCATGTGTCAGCATGGGACCCCTTTCAGTCCGCTGGTCGGGTATTTGCGATTTGTTATTTTGCCAAGTCCGTGGATTTATCTCTGGACCATGGTTGAGGTGAGTATATTGAACTTTTCTTTTCAGGTATCCGTGGATTCTACATGGAGAAGAGGACCGATGTCGGCGTGTGAACATAGGTAAGTATGTGTGTGTCGACGTAAGGAATAAAGTTTTACTGTCACGGTGTGTGTGTCCTGTTTTTATTTGGGTATTTTTTTCCCAGTAGTACTACAGGTACCAGCGGGCCCGTTTTTCTCCCGCATGCTGGTACTTGTGGTTCTCCAAGTACCAGCTTGCGGGGGAGGCTTGCTGGGACTTGTAGTACTGCTGGAAAATACAATATTCTTTTCATTATCACAAAAGGCTATCAGCCCCCCCATCCGCAGCCCATTGGATGGGGGGGGACAGCCTCGGGCTTCACCTCTGGCCCTTGGGTGGCTGGGGGGGGGACCCCTTGATTGAAGGGGTCCCCACTCCCCCAGGGTACCCCGGCCAGGGGTGACTAGTTGGATATTTAATGCCACGGCCACAGGGCACGGCATAAAAGTGACCCCCGGCTGTGGCATTATCTGTCCAGCTAGTGGAGCCCGATGCTGGTGTGAAAAATACGGGGGACCCCTGCTCGTTTTGTCCCCCGTATTTTTGGCACCAGCACCAGGCGCAGAGCCCGGTGCTGGTTTTAAAAATACGGGGGATCCCCTGTCAATTTTTCCCCCGCATTTTTAGAACCAGGACCAGCTCGAAGAGCCAGAGGCTGGTTATGCTTTGGAGGGGGGACCCCACGCCATTTTTTTTTAAGGATTTTACCGTTCCAGCAATAAAAAAAAATTATAAAAAAATAATATTTTTAAAAATATATAAATAATATTTGTGCCTCCAAAAAAAAAAAAAAAAGTACCTAATCCCTTCTAATATAAATAGATATACTATTCCTAAAAAAAAAAAACACCAAAAAAAACATGTTTAATTTTTTTTTTTATTGTTTTCACCCTCCAAAGTGTGGCGGATTGAAAATGACGAATTTGCTGTCTAAAAGCACTGCTGTCGAATTTCCAAACTTGAATTGAATATGCTTTGGTCGAATTGCAGCACTTGTATCATTGCAGAAAAGTCGAATTTGCAAAAATTCGAATTTCAAAAAGTCGAATTTTGAAAGTCCGTTTTTTGGTCGGAAAGCACTGAATTGCATAGGCAAATTTTTTTTTTGGGCGAAAATGACCCGAAATTCGACAATTTCGGGAATTCGACCGCAATTGCATATACCCCACAGTCTGTGTTTATACATCTTGTCGGTGCACCTTCTTGCTGCACGCCGGTAATGAGGGGAAGCCGGAAGTGAGGTATCGACACGATCCATGCCCCGTCTTTCCTTATAATTTACAAGTTTGAATTTATCATTAAAAAAAGTTTCTGGTAGGAAGTCATCCTAATGTCCAGGTATACGTACCTTCAGTAAGAGAAGAGAGAAGGGGCATATGTATCACAGCTTGGAGAGAGGTAAAATGGAGAGAGATAAAGTACCAGTCATCCTGACTGCCATGTTACAGGTTGTGTTCTAAAAATGACTGGAGCTGGTTGGCTGGTACCATGGGATCTATTTACTAAGCCTGGGATGGAGATAAAGTGGAGAGAAACAAAGTAACAGCCAACCAGCTCCTAATGGTAGTTGGTGCTTTATTTCTCTCCAGTTTATCTCTTTCCAAGCTTTGATACATCTCTCCCTAAGACTGCTATCTTTGCCACTTGTGTATTATATAAGAGAGGGAGAGGGGGTGGGGAGAGAGAGCGATAGAGAGAGCAAGAGCGAGTGCGTGAGAGAGAGTCACATATTAAATCCAACATACTTATCACTTGCTTCCTGGTGTCATAATGGGGGGAGATTTACCGAAACTTGGAGAAAGATAAAACTTTGCTAAACCTTCCCCATATTGATATTATTTTTTCCTTGAAGTCACCAGAGCATGCTATATGAATTGACCTCCCTTCCGCCCTCTGTAGCATAACAAAAGCAGTTGCATGTAACATCACCAGATGGAAATGAAAGTATACAGTATGTATCTAGTTATTCTCTGGTCACTGTACGATGTCAGTGTGCGCTACCACGCCAAGTGATCTGGCTCTTCCACAGCGCAAACAACTGGTGGAAGTCAAAATCTGGCTGAGACCCATATCCTGCAATTGTGAAATTTCTTTAATTCACTGCGGCGTCCCCAGGATGATTTACGCCAGAGTCTCGCTGTTACCATAACACCGCTAAATATTTTGTGAGTGTAAAAAATCCTTCTGAGATTCTTAGCTGAATGGTCACATTTATTGCTGTCCGTATATTGCTAGATTAGCTGTTACAGGTTCTAAACACTCCTCTGAAATAATCTCTTGGCTGGGAGTCTGACTCTTGGACGAAGCTGAATGTGGAATGAAGAGTATCTGCCCAGGCCAGAGCCAACGGGTCTCTGTGTTCCTGATGGAGCAAATTCCCTAAATAAAATACCATAAAGCAAGATATATTGCAGCAATAATCCTATCGCTCAGGTTAAACAGCCATCAGTCCCTGTTATTATGGTATGAAGCAGGCGCAAGAAATTATTACAATCTCTTCCATAATGCCTTCATATGAGAAGTGAGACACTTCCATTGCTCATGGTTATCCGGGCAGGAGAAAGAATGTGTGGAAGCAGATATACTCTTAGAGATGGAATAATCCCAGGAATGCTGCAGATAGCAGAAGGCGGCCAATCCTTATCTCCATATTTACCATAATGTACTCTACTTAATGCAGCCGACTCATTTTTTTGTAAAAAACAACAACATTTTTTACAAGCAGTAAAATGTGACATTGCTTATAATTCCTTCTATATAAACCATGTTCTCCAGGCGCCTCCCAGGGAAGGATGTATGCAGGCGTTCGCCACGAGATGTCACAGCAAGCGCTTCCGTAGTTTTCTGCAGTTTTTTGTGTACGATAAGCTTGACTGTTTATGTAAAAGTACCTGCGTCATGTCTGCACCCAGGATGGGATGTTAGTGAGGCTGTATTTCTATGTCTATTACATGTAATAGTCAGTGCTGAAAGTAGGGTGGTACGGAGTGCCATTAAGAAATATGGTGGTGGTACTCCGTACCACCAACTCACCGCTGGGGCAATATTTATAAGGGACATTTTTATGTGTGGGACATAAAATGGTGTCAGTGGCATAATATGTAATAGGCATTACGGTGTGTGGCATATTGTGAAAGGGGCATTACGGTGTGTGGCATAATGTGTAATAGGCATTACGGTGTGTGGCATATTGTGAAAGGGGCATAATGTGTAATGGGCATTTCGGTGTGTGGCATAATGTGTAATGGGCATTTCGGTGTGTGGCATAATGTGTAATGGGCATTATGGTAAGTGGTATAATGTGTAATGGGCCTTACGGTGTGTGGATTAATGTGTAAGGCGCATTACGGTGTGTGTGGTATAATGTGTAATGGGCCTTACGGTGTGTGGCATAATGTGTAATGGGCATTTCGGTGTGTGGCATAATGTGTAATGGGCATTATGGTAAGTGGTATAATGTGTAATGGGCCTTACGGTGTGTGGATTAATGTGTAATGCGCATTACGGTGTGTGTGTGGTATAATGTGGCCATGCCCCTATTGTCATGTAGCCTCTCCCCTAGTTTTGTGTGACCACGCCCCCTCATGACACGTGACTACGCCCACTGGTAATAGTGCAAGGATTACCAGTTGCACTTAGGCTTCACATCATGTGGCGCCTTACCTACTCTCACTGAACATCCATGCACAGCAGGAAAAATGAGCCACTGTGGGCATGATGATGTCATTCTCAGCAAATCACGCAAATGTGGCTCCGCACCTTCTGTGCAATGGCGATAATCACACCATTGTGCAGAGGGCGTGCGGCCATTATGACTTGATTTGTATCACCCTTCCCAGCACTGGCCATAGGGGGCTATATACACTTGGGAAGTATGAGAGGACCAACATTTGAAGCCATGGACCCAGGAATGATCTAACTTGGTTTCCTCTGACAAAGTCTTATCATAGACTTCCATTGCCCATTGTGTTAACTGTCCCTAGAGGTCTCAGCTTATTCTCTCTCATTGCATTCTCTGTATTTTACCCAGTGTCATAATAGATGACAGTGCCCACCCCCCCTAAATCCATGACGTCAAGCCTAGAGGGTGGGCCGCCGGCTCGAGGAAGTAGAGCACTCCACAGGCTGTAGGGTGACTGCCCAGAGCGCCTGGACACTTCGGCAGCTCTGCAGTAGCGCTACTGGGTGTCTGCAAGCCTCGTTCAGGTGCCATGGGGCAACAACAGATCTGACCCCAGAACCCTGCGCGATGGCACCTCTCACACATCCCTTGCCTCTCTGCAGACTATTTGCCCCTCTCATTTTCTGATCGGATTTGTTTTTCTTTGTGTGTAGCGTGGACAAATTCCGGGAAGTGCCTCTCTGTCAGTCATAAAGAGCGTGGGCTGGTTCCTGGCTAACCCCATGGTGGCATGCATGCCCCATCTGAATGGTCATGCTCACTCAGCAACTCTGCCAGGCTCCAGTCTAAATGGTACAGTAGGTGGGTTTTGCCATCAACTTTCAGAACATTACTATGAAGCTGTAATTAGGTGGGCCATACATCAGATGGGCGATTCCCTTATTCCCCAACGTCGATCAGCGAACATCTGTGGGGGAATTGGGGAAAAAATGCACATTGAAAATTCCTGACTCGCCCATCCCACTCACTTTGTGGTCAAAGTCTCCCGCATTTAGGATCTCCAACATGTTGGATTTTCCCAATCCCCCGATACCTTGGCAACAGGAGAAAGAGGAAAAGCCAAAGGTAAAGTAGGAACTCCAAACTGTATTTAGGGGCTAATTCAGACCTTTTCACTCACAAACGCAGCCTAACGATTAGGTCTGAATTAGGCCCTTAGTCTGCAGCAGGTTTCCTTCCAGCTTCCGAATAATATTTATAATATACAGGGGCAGAACATGGAATATCCTGGCTGCATAGCAAAATTTGGTGGAGACTCACTGACGCCAGTCACTCCTTGGGCCAGCACATAAAGCCCGTTAATAGCTTATCTAGACTTTAGTAAGGCTTTTGACAGTGTTCCACATCGCAGACTGCTAAATAAACTTGGAAGCTTGGGATTGGATACTAGGATTATTGAATGGATAAGATCTTGGTTGCAGGAAAGAAAAAAAGAGAGTTGTGGTAAATGGAGTGCATTCACAGGAAGGAGATGTTACCAGTAGAGTACCCCAGGGATCTGTACTTGGACCAGTGATTTTGAATATCTTTATTGGTGACATTGCAAATGGCATTAAAGGGAAAGTATGCCTTTCTGCAGATGACACAAAGGTATGCAACAGGATAGACACACCAGGTGGGGTAAAGCAAATGATTGAGGATCTAGGTAGATTAGAGGAATGGTTAGAGTGTGGCAATTAGAGTTTAATGCCAAAAAATGTAAAATCATGCACTTGGGTCTCAAAAATACAAAGGATAAATATAGTATTAATGGCACTATACTGGGAACTACTGAGGAGGAAAGGGATCTAGGAGTTACTATCTCAGGTGACATAAAGGATAAATATAGTATAATGGCACTATACTGGAAACTACTGAGGAGGAAAGGGATCTAGGAGTCACTATTTCAGGTGACATAAAGGATAAATATAGTATTAATGTCACTATACTGGAAACTACTGAGGAGGAAAGGGATCTAGGAGTCACTATTTCAGGTGACATAAAGGATAAATATAGTATTAATGGCACTATACTGGAGACTACTGAGGAGGAAAGGGATCTAGGAGTCACTATTTCAGGTGACATAAAGGATAAATATAGTATTAATGTCACTATACTGGAAACTACTGAGGAGGAAAGGGATCTAGGAGTCACTATTTCAGGTCACATAAAGGATAAATATAGTGTTAATGGCACTATGCTGGAACTACTGAGGAGGAAAGGGATCTAGGAGTCACTATTTCAGGTGACATAAAGGATAAATATAGTATTAATGGCACTATACTGGAAACTACTGAGGAGGAAAGGGATCTAGGAGTCACTATCTCAGGTGACATAAAGGATAAATAATAAGAATTTACTTACCGATAATTCTATTTCTCGGAGTCCGTAGTGGATGCTGGGGTTCCTGAAAGGACCATGGGGAATAGCGGCTCCGCAGGAGACAGGGCACAAAAAAGTAAAGCTTTACTAGGTCAGGTGGTGTGCACTGGCTCCTCCCCCTATGACCCTCCTCCAGACTCCAGTTAGGTACTGTGCCCGGACGAGCATACACAATAAGGGAGGCATTTTGAATCCCGGGTAAGACTCATACCAGCCACACCAATCACACCGTACAACTTGTGATCTAAACCCAGTTAACAGTATGACAACAGAAAGGGCCTCTTAAAGATGGCTCCTTAACAATAACCCGAATTAGTTAACAATAACTATGTACAAGTATTGCAGATAATCCGCACTTGGGATGGGCGCCCAGCATCCACTACGGACTCCGAGAAATAGAATTATCGGTAAGTAAATTCTTATTTTCTCTATCGTCCTAAGTGGATGCTGGGGTTCCTGAAAGGACCATGGGGATTATACCAAAGCTCCCAAACGGGCGGGAGAGTGCGGATGACTCTGCAGCACCGAATGAGAGAACTCCAGGTCCTCCTTTGCCAGGGTATCAAATTTGTAAAATTTTACAAACGTGTTCTCCCCCGACCACGTAGCTGCTCGGCAGAGTTGTAATGCCGAGACCCCTCGGGCAGCCGCCCAAGATGAGCCCACCTTCCTTGTGGAGTGGGCTTTTACAGTTTTAGGCTGTGGCAGGCCTGCCACAGAATGTGCAAGTTGAATTGTGTTACAAATCCAACGAGCAATCGACTGCTTAGAAGCAGGTGCGCCCAACTTGTTGGGTGCATACAATATAAACAGCGAGTCAGATTTTCTGACTCCAGCCGTCCTTGCAATGTATATTTTTAAGGCTCTGACAACGTCCAACAACTTGGAGTCCTCCAAGTCGCTAGTGGCCGCAGGCACCACAATAGGTTGGTTCAGATGAAATGCTGATACCACTTTAGGGAGAAAATGCGGACGAGTCCGCAGTTCTGCCCTATCCGAATGGAAGATTAGATAAGGACTTTTATAAGATAAAGCCGCCAATTCAGATACTCTCCTGGCAGAGGCCAGGGCTAGTAACATAGTCACTTTCAATGTGAGATATTTCAAATCCACCTTTTTCAATGGTTCAAACCAATGGGATTTGAGGAAATCTAAAACTACATTTAGATCCCACGGTGCCACCGGAGGCACCACAGGAGGCTGTATATGCAGTACTCCCTTGACAAAAGTCTGGACCTCAGGGACAGAGGCCAATTCTTTTTGGAAGAATATTGACAGGGCCGAAATTTGAACCTTAATGGATCCCAATTTGAGACCCATAGATAATCCTGATTGCAGGAAATGTAGGAAACGACCCAGTTGGAATTCCTCCGTCGGAACCCTCCGATCCTCGCACCACGCTACATATTTTCGCCAAATGCGGTGATAATGTTTCACGGTGACTTCCTTCCGTGCCTTAATCAAGGTAGGAATGACTTCTTCTGGAATGCCTTTTCCTTTTAGGATCTGGCGTTCAACCGCCATGCCGTCAAACGCAGCCGCGGTAAGTCTTGAAAAAGACAGGGACCCTGCTGTAGCAGGTCCCTTCTCAGAGGTAGAGGCCACGGTTCGTCCGTGAGCATCTCTTGAAGTTCCGGATACCAAGTCCTTCTCGGCCAATCCGGAACCACTAGTATTGTTCTTACTCTTCTTTGCCGTATGATCTTCAATACCTTTGGTATGAGCGGCAGAGGAGGAAACACATACACTGACTGGTACACCCAAGGAGTTACCAGTGCGTCCACAGCTATTGCCTGTGGATCTCTTGACCTGGCGCAATATTTGTCCAGTTTCTTGTTGAGGCGAGACGCCATCATGTCTACAATTGGTCTTTCCCAACGGTCTATTAACATGTTGAAGACTTCTGGATGTAGACCCCACTCTCCCGGATGAAGATCGTGTCTGCTGAGGAAGTCTGCTTCCCAGTTGTCCACGCCCGGGATGAACACTGCTGACAGTGCTATCACGTGATTCTCCGCCCAGCGAAGAATCTTGGCAGCTTCTGCCATTGCACTCCTGCTTCTTGTGCCGCCCTGCCTGTTTACATGGGCGACCGCCGTGATGTTGTCCGACTGAATCAACACCGGCTTTCCTTGCAGGAGAAGTTCCGCCTGGCTTAGAGCATTGTAGATTGCTCTTAGTTCCAGAATGTTTATGTGAAGAGACTTTTCCAGACTCGTCCATACTCCCTGGAAGTTTCTTCCTTGTGTGACTGCTCCCCAGCCTCTCAGGCTGGCGTCCGTGGTCACCAGGATCCAATCCTGAATGCCGAATCTGCGGCCTTCTAATAGGTGAGCCTTCTGCAACCACCACAGAAGTGACACCCTTGTCTTTGGTGACAGGGTTATTCGCAGGTGCATCTGCAGATGCGACCCTGACCATTTGTCCAACAGATCCCTTTGGAATATTCTTGCATGGAATCTGCCGAATGGAATTGCTTCGTAAGAAGCCACCATTTTTCCCAGGACTCTTGTGCATTGATGTACTGACACTTTTCCTGGTTTTAGGAGGTTCCTGACCAGATCGGATAACTCCTTGGCTTTTTCCTCTGGAAGGAAAACCTTTTTCTGAACCGTGTCCAGAATCATTCCTAGGAACAGCAGACGAGTTGTCGGGATTAAATGGGATTTTGGAATATTCAGAATCCACCCGTGTTGTCTTAGCACCTCTTGAGATAGTGCTAAAGCTGTCTCCAGCTGTTCTCTGGACCTTGCCCTTATTAGGAGATCGTCCAAGTATGGGATAACTAATACGCCTTTTCTTCGAAGAAGAATCATCATCTCGGCCATTACCTTGGTAAAGACCCGAGGCGCCGTGGACAATCCGAACGGCAGCGTCTGAAACTGATAGTGACAGTTTTGAACAATGAACCTGAGGTACCCCTGGTGTGCGGGGTAAATCGGAACGTGTAGATACGCATCCTTGATGTCCAAGGATACCATAAAGTCCCCTTCTTCCAGGTTCGCTATCACTGCTCTGAGTGACTCCATCTTGAACTTGAACTTTTTTATGTAGAGGTTCAAGGACTTCAGATTTAGAATAGGCCTTACCGAGCCATCCGGCTTCGGTACCACAAATAGAGTGGAATAATACCCCTTTCCTTGTTGTAATAGGGGTACTTTGACTATCACCTGCTGAGCGTACAGCTTGTGAATGGCTTCCAACACCCTCTCCCTTTCGGAAGAGACGGTTGGTAAGGCAGACTTCAGGAAACGATGAGGAGGATCCGTCTCTAATTCCAACCTGTACCCCTGAGATATTATCTGCAGGATCCAGGGGTCTACCTGCGAGTGAGCCCACTGCGCGCTGTAATTTTTGAGACGGCCCCCCACTGTCCCCGAGTCCGCTTGAGAGGCCCCAGCGTCATGCTGAGGTTTTTGCAGGAGCCGGGGAGGGCTTCTGTTCCTGGGAAGGAGCTGCCTGTTGGTGTCTCTTCCCTCTTCCTCTGCCTCGTGGCAGGTACGACAAGCCCTTTGCTCTCTTATTTTTGTAGGAGCGAAAAGGCTGCGGTTGAAAGGTCGGTGCCTTTCTCTGTTGGGGAGTGACTTGAGGTAAAAAAGTGGATTTCCCGGCAGTAGCCGTGGCCACCAAGTCTGATAGACCAACTCCAAATAACTCCTCCCCTTTATACGGCAAAACCTCCATGTGACGTTTTGAATCCGCATCGCCTGTCCACTGTCGTGTCCATAAGGCTCTTCTGGCTGAAATGGACATAGCACTCATCCGAGATGCCAGTGTGCAAATATCCCTCTGTGCATCACGCATATAGATAAATGCATCCTTTATTTGTTCTAACGACAGTAAAACATTGTCCCTATCTAGGGTATCAATATTTTCAATCAGGGATTCTGACCAAACTACTCCAGCACTGCACATCCAGGCAGTTGCTATAGCTGGTCGTAGTATAACACCTGCATGTGTGTATATATTCTTTTGAATAACTTCCATCTTTCTATCTGATGGATCCTTAAGTGCGGCCGTCTCAGGAGAGGGTAACGCCACTTGTTTGGATAAGCGTGTGAGCGCCTTGTCCACCTTAGGGGGTGTTTCCCAGCGCGCCCTAACCTCTGGCGGGAAAGGGTATAATGCCAATAACTTTTTTGAAATTATCAACTTTTTATCAGGAGCAACCCACGCTTCATCACACACGTCATTTAATTCTTCTGATTCAGGAAAAACTGTTTGTAGTTTTTTCACACCATACATAATACCCTGTTTTACGGTATCTGTAGTATCAGCTAAATGTAACGTCTCCTTCATTGCCAAAATCATATAACGTGTGGCCCTACTGGAAAATACGTTTGAATTTCTACCGTCGTCACTGGAATCAGTGCCCGTGTCTGGGTCTGTGTCGACCGACTGAGGCAAAGGGCGTTTTACAGCCCCTGACGGTGTTTGAGGCGCCTGTACAGGCATTAATTGATTGTCCGGCCGCCTCATGTCCTCAACTGACTGTTTAAGGGAAGATAAACCATCACGTAATTCCACAAATAAAGGCATCCATTCTGGTGTCGACCCCCTGGGGGGTGACATCTGCATATTTGGCAATTGCTCCGCCTCCACACCAATATCGTCCTCATACATGTCGACACCACGTACCGACACACACCGCAAACTCACAGGGAATGCTCTAATGAAGACAGGACCCACTAGCCCTTTTGGGGAGACAGAGGGAGAGTCTGCCAGCACACACCACAAAGCGCTATATATACAAGGGATATCCTTATATTAAGTGCTCCCTTATAGCTGCTTTAATATATATATATATAGCCATTAATGTGCCCCCCCTCTCTGTTTTACCCTGTTTCTGTAGTGCAGTGCAGGGGAGAGACCTGGGAGCCGTTCTGACCAGCGGAGCTGTGACAGAAAATGGCGCCGTGTGCTGAGGAGATAGGCCCCGCCCCTTTTTCGGCGGGTTCTTCTCCCGCTATTTTTCCAGTCAGGCAGGGGTTAAATATCTCCATATAGCCCCTATGGGCTATATGTGAGGTATTTTTAGCCTTGTATAAGGTTTATATTTGCCTCTCAGAGCGCCCCCCCCCAGCGCTCTGCACCCTCAGTGACTGCCCAGTGAAGTGTGCTGAGAGGAAAATGGCGCACAGCTGCAGTGCTGTGCGCTACCTTATGAAGACTGAGGAGTCTTCAGCCGCCGGTTTCCGGACCTCTTCACGCTTCAGCATCTGCAAGGGGGTCGGCGGCGCGGCTCCGGGACCGGACTCCACGGCTGGGCCTGTGTTCGATCCCTCTGGAGCTAATGGTGTCCAGTAGCCAAGCAGCAAATCCACTCTGCATGCAGGTGAGTTTACTACTTTCCCCCTAAGTCCCACGTTGCAGTGATCCTGTTGCCAGCAGGACTCACTGTAAAGAAAAAAAAAACCTAAACTAAACTTTCTCTAAGCAGCTCTTTAGGAGAGCCACCTAGATTGCACCCTTCTCGTTCGGGCACAAAATCTAACTGGAGTCTGGAGGAGGGTCATAGGGGGAGGAGCCAGTGCACACCACCTGACCTAGTAAAGCTTTACTTTTTTGTGCCCTGTCTCCTGCGGAGCCGCTATTCCCCATGGTCCTTTCAGGAACCCCAGCATCCACTTAGGACGATAGAGAAATAGTATTAATGGCACTGTACTGGAAACTACTGAGGAGGAAAGGGATCTAGGAGTCACTATCTCAGGTGACATAAAGGATAAATATAGTATTAATAGCACTATACTGGAAACTACTGAGGAGGAAAGGGATCTAGGAGTCACTATTTCAGGTGACATAAAGGATAAATATAGTATTAATGGCACTATACTGGAGACTACTGAGGAGGAAAGGGATCTAGGAGTCACTATTTCAGGTGACATAAAGGATAAATATAGTATTAATGGCACTATACTGGAAACTACTGAGGAGGAAAGGGATCTAGGAGTCACTATTTCAGGTGACATAAAGGATAAACATAGTATTAATGGCACTATACTGGAAACTACTGAGGAGGAAAGGGATCTAGGAGTCACTATTTCATGTGACATAAAGGATAAATATAGTATTAATGGCACTATACTGGAAACTACTGAGGAGGAAAGGGATCTAGGAGTCACTATTTCAGGTGACATAAAGGATAAACATAGTATTAATGGCACTGTACTGGGAACTACTGAGGAGGAAAGGGATCTAGGAGTCACTATCTCAGGTGACATAAAGGATAAATATAGTATTAATGTCACTATACTGGAAACTACGGAGGAGGAAAGGGATCTAGGAGTCACTATTACAGGTGACATAAAGGATAAATATAGTATTAATGGCACTATACTGGAAACTACTGAGGAGGAAAGGGATCTAGGAGTCACTATTTCAGGTGACATAAAGGATAAATATAGTATTAATGGCACTATACTAGAAACTACTGAGGAGGAAAGGGATCTAGGAGTCACTATTTCAGGTGACATAAAGGATAAATATAGTATTAATGGCACTATACTAGAAACTACTGAGGAGGAAAGGGATCTAGGAGTCACTATCTCAGGTGACATAAAGGATAAATATAGTATTAATGGCACTATACTGGAAACTACTGAGGAGGAAAGGGATCTAGGAGTCACTATTTCAGGTGACATAAAGGATAAACATAGTATTAATGGCACTGTACTGGGAACTACTGAGGAGGAAAGGGATCTAGGAGTCACTATCTCAGGTGACAAAGGATAAATATAGTATCAATGGCACTATACTGGAAACTACGGAGGAGGAAAGGGATCTAGGAGTCACTATTTCAGGTGACATAAAGGATAAATATAGTATTAATGGCGCTATACTGGAAACTACTGAGGAGGAGAGGGATCTAGGAGTCACTATTTCATGTGACATAAAGGATAAATATAGTATTAATGGCACTATGCTGGGAACTACTGAGGAGGAAAGGGATCTAGGAGTCACTATTTCAGGTGACATAAAGGATAAATATAGTATTAATGGCACTATACTGGAAACTACTGAGGAGGAAAGGGATCTAGGAGTCACTATTTCAGGTGACTTAAAGGCAGGAAAGCAATGTAACACAGCAATGAGGAAGGCTAGTCAGATGCTTGGTGCATAGGGAGAGGAATCAGCAGCAGAAAGAAAGAAATAATAATGCCACTGTATAGGTCATTGTTACGGCCTCATCTAGAATACTGTGTTCAATTCTGGAGGCCATATCTTCCAAAATATATTAATACATTAGAGAGTGTACAAAGAAGGGCAACTAAAATGGTGCATGGCCGACATCACAAAACTTACCCAGAAAGACTAAAACATCTCAATATGTATAGTGTGGGGCAGAGAAGGGAAAGGGGGGACATGATAGAGACTGTCACATATATCAGGGGTTTTACCAAGGTACAGGAGGGAAACATTCTCCAAATGAAGAGAAGCAATAGGACACGAGGACATGCACTGAGACTGGAGGGGGGGAGGTCCAGGGGAAATTTGAGGGAAAATGACTTCACAGAAAGGGTAGTAGACAAGTGGAACGCCTCCCATCAGAGGTGGAAGAGGCTAAGACAGTAGAGCAATGTAAACATGCATGGGATAGACATAAGGATATCCTTACACAGAAATAAGGATCAAATAAGGTTTGAGACAAAAATATGGTTAAAAAAAAGGGGGGGGGGGGGCAGACTAGATGGGCCAAGTGGTTCTTATCTGCCGTCACATTCTACTGTATGTTTCTGTTAATAAGATGGATTTGCAGACCTAGGACCCGCTCCCCTTCAGGTCCTTTAGCCATTGCACTTCCTGCAGAGACAATGTTCTGCCACTGATAATATAACTGTCCTGCAGAGAAGTTATTATATTTATGCAAAAAATGTTTTTGTAGCATAAAATAATATAATTTAATCGCCAAGCCATTGTTTTTTGTTTTTTTAAATATGTTTTTGTTGTGGTTTGTTTCTATTACAATTTATTCTAAAAATGCAGTCAAATAAATAAAACAAAAACCAAGATGAAGCAGATCGGATGCTAAACTGCATTACAGAAAAAGGGCAAAATCGGTTTCGTTAATAACAATGTTTCCTGTTCTTCAGTTTGACCTTTTTGCTAGAAAGTCAGCCCTTAGAACACTGAATATGTAACACCGAGCGGAGCTTTATCTCTCCGAGGATGAAAAATAACACGCCAGGGGAAGACGGAGATGGAAAACACTCATCTGCACAATCCAATTGGCGGAAAGTCCAGGAATATTCTTTCTAATATATCAGGGAAACATAATCTGTCTGGCAGCTCGGTAGAGAACAACAATATGGAAGACGCATACATGCAATAACGCAAGAAGCCTCACACACACTAATCAGACTGTGGACTAGGTGTAATCACTGGAGATGTTTAATCCTATCAGTGCGCCAAGCGCTTAGAACGCGGTGATAGAGTGCCGCCATCCCTCATGCCGTCTCCCTGGAAATACAGCCGCGTTTCTAGACGCGGTGACATTGGCCGGCTTACAGGGTGATCTCCCAAACGCAGAGTAACAGATTAGGACACTGCATATTGCTAGCGCCGGAGAGAGACGAAATCCCCAAACATGTTTTATTCAGGGAAACGATTGTAAACAAAATGAGCTTGTGCAGAGCTGCTCACGGCCATTTATCAACGTGCGGGATTCTCTATAAAGGGAGTAAAATCCCTATTTCTGGTTACTCAGTTCCAAGACTGTATAATAAATGTTATGTCAGGTACTGGGGGCACTACAGTATAGACAGCAGGAATCCACTTGTCCAAATATAAAAATTCATAGGCAAATGCAGGGGGGTTTCCGGTTGCTCAGAAACCCCCCTCCTCATGACAGTTGGCAATGGTACATAATATGATTACCAGAGCTGCCACCACATCATGTAGTTTAAGGGACAGAGCAGAGATGCTGCACATGCCCAGTGGTAGCCGCTTCTTCTACCAAGTTTGCTGTGTGTGGATCTGAGTCCTCAATCAGTGCTCTGGACCACAGCTGCCAGGAAGAAGAGACTGGAGCCTTACCATGAGGTGGGAGAATGTGTGCTTAGAAAGTGCAGTACTGGTTCTATTATGTTTGTGTATTTATTTACTATGGTATGTTTAACCTTTTAACAACCACTTTGTATAGCCTATACTATAGAAACCATCTATAATGTTAAATATTAATACTGTATTTTATACAGTAACCAGTGTAAAAAAAGACCAATGTTTACATTAATGTCCAGGGTCGTTACTAGATTCTTCTACTGCTCCCCCAGACTCCCGCACTTGCTCCGACATTCCGCAGAGTGGGTGATTGTGGACTGGCATTTGGAAACCCCCCTCTAGAAAATAAGAATTTACTTACCGATAATTCTATTTCTCGGAGTCCGTAGTGGATGCTGGGGTTCCTGAAAGGACCATGGGGAATAGCGGCTCCGCAGGAGACAGGGCACAAAAAGTAAAGCTATAGGATCAGGTGGTGTGCACTGGCTCCTCCCCCTATGACCCTCCTCCAAGCCAGTTAGGTACTGTGCCCGGACGAGCGTACACAATAAGGGAGGAATTTTGAATCCCTGGTAAGACTCATACCAGCCACACCAATCACACCGTACAACTTGTGATCTAAACCCAGTTAACAGTATGATA
This sequence comes from Pseudophryne corroboree, assembly GCF_028390025.1. Taxonomy (NCBI): domain Eukaryota; kingdom Metazoa; phylum Chordata; class Amphibia; order Anura; family Myobatrachidae; genus Pseudophryne; species Pseudophryne corroboree. Next base: position 8,233,997 of record NC_086450.1, on the reverse strand, counting down.
ACAGCGGAGCCTCTGAAAAGATGGCTCACAACAATAATAACCCGATTTTTGTAACTATGTACAAGTATTGCAGATAATCCGCACTTGGGATGGGCGCCCAGCATCCACTACGGACTCCGAGAAATAGAATTATCGGTAAGTAAATTCTTATTTTCTCTATCGTCCTAGTGGATGCTGGGGTTCCTGAAAGGACCATGGGGATTATACCAAAGCTCCCAAACGGGCGGGAGAGTGCGGATGACTCTGCAGCACCGAATGAGAGAACTCCAGGTCCTCTTTTGCCAGGATATCAAATTTGTAGAATTTTACAAACGTGTTCTCCCCTGACCACGTAGCTGCTCGGCAGAGTTGTAATGCCGAGACCTCTCGGGCAGCCGCCCAAGATGAGCCCACCTTCCTTGTGGAATGGGCCTTAACCGATTTAGACTGTGGCAGGCCTGCCTCAGAATGTGCAAGTTGAATTGTGTTACAAATCCAACGAGCAATCGACTGCTTAGAAGCAGGCGCACCCAACTTGTTGGGTGCATACAGTATAAACAGCGAGTCAGATTTTCTGACTCCAGCTGTCCTGGAACATATTTTCAGGGCCCTGACAACTTCTAGCAACTTGGAGTCCTCCAAGTCCCTAGTAGGTGCAAGGCACCACAATAAGCTGGTTCAGGTGAAACACTGACACCACCTTAGGGAGAGAACTGGGGACGAGTCCGCAGCTCTGCCCTGTCCGAATGGACAAACAGATATGGGCTTTTTTGAGAAAAAACCACCAATTTGACACTCGCCTGGTCCAGGCCAGGGCCAAGAGCATGGTCACTTTTTATGTGAGATGCTTCAAATCCACATATTTGACTGGTTTTAAACCAATGTGATTTGAGGAATCCCAGAACTACGTTGAGATCCCACAGTGCCACTGGAGGCACAAAAAAGGGGTTTGTATATGCAATACTCCCTTGACAAACTTCTGGACTTCAGGAACTGAAGCCAATTCTTTCTGGAAGAAAATTTACAGGGCCGAATTTGAACCTTAATGGACCCCAATTTGAGGCCCATAGACACTCCTGTTTGCAGGAAATGCAGGAAACGACCGAGTTGAAATTTCTTTGTGGGGCCTTCCTGGCCTCACACCACGCAACATATTTTCGCCACACGTGGTGATAATGTTGTGCGGTCACCTCCTTTCTGGCTTTGACCAGGGTAGGAATGACCTCTTCCGGAATGCCTTTTTTCCCTTAGGATCCGGCTTTCCATCGCCATGCCGACAAACGCAGCTGCGGTAAGTCTTGGAACAGACATGGTACTTGCTGAAGCAAGTCCCTTCTTAGCGGCAGAGGCCATAAGACCTCTGTAAGCATCTCTTGAAGTTCCGGGTACCAAGTCCTTCTTGGCCAATCCGGAGCCATGAGTATAGTTCTTACTCCTCTACGTCTTATAATTCTCAGCACCTTAGGTATGAGAAGCAGAGGAGGGAACACATACACCGACTGGTACACCCACGGTGTTACCAGAACGTCCACATCTATTGCCTGAGGGTCTCTTGACCTGGCGCAATACCTGTCCCGTTTTTTGTTCAGACGGGACGCCATCATGTCCACCTTTGGTATTTCCCAACGGTTTACAATCATGTGGAAAAAACTTCTCAATGAAGTTTCCACTCTCCCGGGTGGAGGTCGTGCTGAGGAAGTCTGCTTCCCAGTTTCCATTCCCGGGATGAAAAACTGCTGACAGTGTTATCACATGATTTTCCGCCCAGCGAAAAATCCTTGCAGTTTCTGCCATTGCCCTCCTGCTTCTTGTGTCGCCCTGTCTGTTTACGTGGGCGACTGCCGTGATGTTTTTCCCACTGGATCAATACCGGCTGACCTTGAAGCAGAGGTCTTGCTAAGCTTAGAGCATTATAAATTTACCCTTAGCTCCAGTATATTTATGTGGAGAAAAGTCTCCATACTTGATCACACTCCCTGGAAATTTTTCCCTTGTGTGACTGCTCCCCAGCCTCTCAGGCTGGGCTCCGTGGTTACCAGCATCCAATCCTGAATGCCGAATCTGCGGCCCTCTAGAAGATGAGCACTCTATAACCACCACAGGAGAGACACCCTTGTCCTTGGATATTGGGTTATCCGCTGATGCATCTGAAGATGCGATCCGGACCATTTGTCCAGCAGATCCCACTGAAAAGTTCTTACGTGAAATCTGCCGAATGGAATTGCTTCGTAGGAAGCCACCATCTTTACCAGGACCCTTGTGCAATGATGCACTGTTTTTAGGAGGTTCCTGACTTGCTCGGATAACTCCCTGGCTTTCTCTTCCGGGAGAAACACCTTTTTCTGGACTGTGTCCAGAATCATCCCTAGGCACAGCAGACGTGTCGTCGGGATCAGCTGCGATTTTGGAATATTTTGAATCCACCCGTGCTGATTGTAGCAGTATCCGAGATAGTGCTACTCCGACCTCCAACTGTTCCCTGGACTATGCCCCTATCAGGAGATCGTCCAAGTAAGGGATAATTAAGACGCCTTTTCTTCGAAGAAGAATCATCAATTCGGCCATTACCTTGGTAAAGACCCCGGGGTGCCGTGGACAATCCAAACGGCAGCGTCTGAAACTGATAGTGACAGTTCTGCACCACGAACCTGAGGTACCCTTAGTGAGAAGGGCAAATTTGGGACATAGAGGTAAGCATCCCTGATGTCCCGGGACACTATATAGTCCCCTTTTTCCTGGTTCGTTATCACTGCTCTGAGTGACTTCATCTTAATTTGAACCTTTGTAAGTGTTCAAAAAAAATTTTTTAGAATAAGTCTCACCTAGCCTTCTGGCTTCAGTACCACAATATAGTGTGGAATAATACCCCTTTTCTGTAGTAGGAGGGGTAATTTAATTATCACCTGCTGGGAATACAGCTTGTGAATTTTTTCCCATACTACCTCCTTGTCGGAGGGAGACTTGGTAAAGCAGACTTCAGGAGCCTGCGAAGGGGAAACGTCTCGACATTCCCATCTGTACCCCCGGGATACTACTTGTAGGATCCAGGGGTCCTGTACGGTCTCAGCGCCATGCTGAGAACTTGTCAGACGCGGTGGAACGCTTCTGTTCCTGGGAATGGGCTGCCTGCTGCAGTCTTCTTCCCTTTCCTCTATCCCTGGGCAGATATGATCTTATAGGGACGAGAGGACTGAGGCTGAAAAGACGGTGTCTTTTTCTGCAGAGATGTGACTTAGGGTAAAAAACGGTGGATTTTCCAGCAGTTGCCGTGACCACCAGGTCCGATGGACCGACCCCAAACAAGTCCTCTTCCTTTATACGGCCATACTGTGCCGTTTGGAATCTGCATCACCTGACCACTGTCGTGTCCATAACATCTTCTGGCAGTTATGGACATCGCGTTTATTCATGATGCCAGAGTGCAAATATCCCTCTGTGCATCTCGCATATATAGAAATGCTCTATAGTCAATAAAATACTGTCCCTGTCAAGGGTATCAATATTTTTAGTCAGGGAATCCGACCAAGCCACCCTAGCTCTGCACATCCAGGCTGAGGCGATCGCTGGCCGCAGTATAACACCAGTATGTGTGTATATACTTTTTATTATATTTTCCAGCCTTGCCGGCTGGTCCTTGAGGACGGCCCTATCTATAGACGGTACCGCCACTTGTTTTGATAAGCGTGTGAGCGCCTTATCCACCTTAAGGGGTGTATCCCAACGCGCCCTAACTTCTGGCGGGAAAGGGTATACCGCCCATAATTTTCTATCGGGGGGAACCCACGCATCATCACACACTTTATTTAATTTATCTGATTCAGGAAAAACTATGGTAGTTTTTTCACATCCCACATAATACCCTCTTTTGTGGTACTTGTAGTATCAGAAATACGTAACACCTCCTTCATTGCCTTTAACGTGTGGCCCTAATAAGGAATACGTTTGTTTATTCACCGTCGACACTGGATTCAGTGTCCCTGTCTGTGTCTGTGTCGACCGACTAAAGTAAACGGGCGTTTTAAAACCCTTGACGGTGTTTTTGAGACGTCTGGACCGTACTAATTGTTTGTCAGCCGTCTCATGTCGTCAACCGACTTTGCAGCGTGTTGACATTATCACGTAATTTCCTAAATAAGCCATCCATTCCGGTGTCGACTCCCTAGAGAGTGACATCACCATTACAGGCAATTGCTCCGCCTCCTCACCAACATCGTCCTCCTACCTGTCGACACACACGTACCGACACACAGCACACACACAGGGAATGCTCTGATAGAGGACAGGACCCACTAGCCCTTTGGAGAGACAGAGGGAGAGTTTGCCAGCACACACCAAAAACGCTATAATTATATAGGGACAACCTTATATAAGTGTTTTCCCTTATAGCATCTTAATATATATATAAGCATATCGCCAAATTAGTGCCCCCCCTCTCTGTTTTAACCCTGTTTCTGTAGTGCAGTGCAGGGGAGAGCCTGGGAGCCTTCCCTCCAGCCTTTCTGTGAGGGAAAATGGCGCTGTGTGCTGAGGAGATAGGCCCCGCCCCTTTTTCGGCGGCCTCGTCTCCCGCTCTTAACGGATTCTGGCAGGGGTTAAATATCTCCATATAGCCTCCGGAGGCTATATGTGAGGTATTTTTAGCCAAAATAGGTATTCATTTGCCTCCCAGGGCGCCCCCCTCCCAGCGCCCTGCACCCTCAGTGACTGCCGTGTGAAGTGTGCTGAGAGGAAATGGCGCACAGCTGCAGTGCTGTGCGCTACCTTTAGAAGACTGAGGAGTCTTCTGCCGCCGATTCTGGACCTCTTCTTACTTCAGCATCTGCAAGGGGGTCGGCGGCGCGGCTCCGGTGACCATCCAGGCTGTACCTGTGATCGTCCCTCTGGAGCTGATGTCCAGTAGCCAAGAAGCCAATCCATCCTGCACGCAGGTGAGTTCACTTCTTCTCCCCTAAGTCCCTCGTTGCAGTGATCCTGTTGCCAGCAGGACTCACTGTAAAATAAAAAACCTAAGCTAAACTTTCCTAAGCAGCTCTTTAGGAGAGCCACCTAGATTGCACCCTTCTCGGCCGGGCACAAAAATCTAACTGGCTTGGAGGAGGGTCATAGGGGGAGGAGCCAGTGCACACCACCTGATCCTAAAGCTTTACTTTTTGTGCCCTGTCTCCTGCGGAGCCGCTATTCCCCATGGTCCTTTCAGGAACCCCAGCATCCACTAGGACGATAGAGAAATCCTGCATTTACCACTGAAATCAATCCAGGGTCCCTCACCAGATTGTAAGCAGCTATCTGTTAAGTGCCTTCAGTCTGAATTCGGTATGTCAGTATAGCGACAGCGGCATCCCGTCCGCTCGCCACAGGTTCTATTCCCATTCGGTTGGTGGTGTGGACCCACCAACCGAGTGGAAATTCTGGGCGGGTGTCGGGATTCCGGCGTCGATATCTTGAATGCCGGGATCCCAACAGCCGGCATTTTAACTGCATCCCTTCAGTCCTATTGCAAAAAGAGCGCTATATAAATAAAATTATTATTATTATTATTGACTAGATATAGGAGCACACAACAGCCTGACATTTAGGTTCTCTATGTAACCATCATCATGACAATGCACACATGCTGATATCCACCACTTCCCGATACATTCGCTGAACCACATCTTGTATAAGGCCGTGACGCGGTCCTGAACACCTGGTTGATAGGATGAGAATGGGGAATAGAGGGGGTTTAGAATAAAACATTAATTAGTGTTCATTCTAGCACCCTGCACCTTTCAAAACACGTGCAGTTCCTCTTTCCTGTCTGGGGTGTCGCTCTCTGCTCTGGTGCTTTTCGGAACACTCTGCTCTGTATCTCAGCATTGAAGTACAGACCAGAATGTGCTGAGAAGCAACAGAGCAGAGAGTGACACCCCAGGCAGCAAAGAGGAACTGCACGTGTTTTGAAAGGTGCAGGGTGCTAGTATGAACGCTACTAATTAAGAGGAGGATAAGCTACAAAGAAGCACTTTTAAATTGTTCTCTGTGGGGAATAAATCATCTTCTGTGACGTTATGTACAGATAACCCAGATCTAGAGAACTTTGTGTAACCTGGGCTGTGCACGGCTGTCGCTGGATACAAGGTGCTTTTACTGTCTACTAGAGGGGATTTTATGCTGCAGAATTTCCCTCCGGGGCAGGTGATGATTGCAAATGTAAATGTGGATTTTCTGTCTTCCTTACAAGCAGTGGTGGCGGCAGTGACAGACGCTGGTGTGATGGATCCATGGAATTAGTGCAATTGCTGTTATGCAGTCAGAAAGGTGTTTCTTTCCCCTTGTGAGATAAGCAGATGCCCGCTGGTCGCCTTTGTATTGATGCACCAGGTCATAAGAAAAGGTTGATCTCAATGTACCAGTATCTGTGTGTTCTTGCCGTAGCTGTGAGTAAATAATATTCCTTTCACCATTAGCTTTCAGAATTTTTTTTTTTGTGAACTACAGATATAAGCAGAACAGTGTTTGTAGCGGATTTGGTTTGGGGAGGGGTCAGATATAAGTGGGAGTGGCTTAGAGGATGGAAGGGTGGGAGCGGCTTAGAGGTGTATACGCAATTGCAGACATGGCAATTTGTTTGTGGTATAAGGATAAAGTAAATCTTTAGTATGCACAACAAGGAGCACAGTACTTTGAGACACTAATGGGCATATTTATTAGAATATAATTACAATAAGACTTTCCTCTAGTCTTCAAACGTTCCCTGAAAACTCACCTATTCAGACAAGCCTATCAAATTCCAGAACTGCTCACATTACCTTCATAGCTTTCCTATCCAATTATATCCCCACTGTACAGTCCACACATATCCTCACATATTTTCTTTCTTCACATTTCCCCATAGATTGTAAGCTTGCGAGCAGGGCCTTCCTACCTCTATGACTGTTTTTTTTTACCCAGTTATATCTTCTAATTGTGTCCAGTTGTAAAGTGCAACAGAATTTGTTGCGCTATATAAGAAACTGTTAATAAATAAATAAATAAATAATAAGATTTTACTTACCGATAAATCTATTTCTCGTAGTCCGTAGTGGATGCTGGGGACTCCGTCAGGACCATGGGGATTAGCGGCTCCGCAGGAGACAGGGCACAAAAATAAAGCTTTAGGATCAGGTGGTGTGCACTGGCTCCTCCCCCTATGACCCTCCTCCAAGCCTCAGTTAGGATACTGTGCCCGGACGAGCGTACACAATAAGGAAGGATTTTGAATCCCGGGTAAGACTCATACCAGCCACACCAATCACACCGTACAACTTGTGATCTGAACCCAGTTAACAGCATGACAACGTAGGAGCCTCTGAACAGACGGCTCACAACAATAACAACCCGATTTCTTTGTAACAATAACTATGTACAAGTATTGCAGACAATCCGCACTTGGGATGGGCGCCCAGCATCCACTACGGACTACGAGAAATAGATTTATCGGTAAGTAAAATCTTATTTTCTCTAACGTCCTAGTGGATGCTGGGGACTCCGTCAGGACCATGGGGATTATACCAAAGCTCCCAAACGGGCGGGAGAGTGCGGATGACTCTGCAGCACCGAATGAGAGAACTCCAGGTCCTCTTTAGCCAGGGTATCAAATTTGTAGAATTTTACAAACGTGTTCTCCCCCGACCACATAGCTGCTCGGCAGAGTTGTAATGCCGAGACCCCTTGGGCAGCCGCCCAGGATGAGCCCACCTTCCTTGTGGAATGGGCCTTGACAGATTTAGGCTGTGGCAGGCCTGCCACAGAATGTGCAAGTTAAATTGTGCTACAAATCCAACGAGCAATCGTCTGCTTAGAAGCAGGAGCACCCAGCTTGTTGGGTGCATACAGTATAAACAGCGAGTCAGATTTTCTGACTCCAGCCGTCCTTGAAATATATATTTTCAATGCCCTGACAACGTCCAGCAACTTGGAATCCTCCAAATCGCTAGTAGCCGCAGGCACCACAATAGGCTGGTTCAGGTGAAACGCTGACACCACCTTAGGCAGAAAATGAGGACGCGTCCGCAGTTCTGCCCTGTCCGAATGGAAAATCAGATATGGGCTTTTATACGATAAAGCCGCCAATTCTGACACTCTCCAGGCTGAAGCCAGGGCCAGTAGCATGGTTACTTTCCATGTAAGATATTTCAAATCCGCCGATTTGAGTGGCTCAAACCAATGGGATTTGAGAAAATCCAAAACTACATTAAGGTCCCACGGAGCCACTGGGGGCACAACCGGGGGCTGTATATGTAGTACTCCTTTTACAAAAGTCTGGACTTCAGGAACTGAAGCCAATTCTTTCTGGAAGAAAATCGACAGGGCCGAAATTTGAACCTTAATGGACCCCAACTTGAGGCCCATAGACAATCCTGTTTGCAGGAAATGTAGGAATCGACCCAATTGAAATTCCTCCGTGGGGGCCTTCCTGGCCTCACACCACGCAACATATTTTCTCCAAATGCGGTGATAATGTTGTGCAGTCACCTCCTTCCTGGCTTTTACCAGTGTAGGAATGACCTCTTCCGGAATGCCTTTTTCCCTTAGAATTCGGCGTTCAACCGCCATGCCGTCAAACGCAGCCGCGGTAAGTCTTGGAATAGACACGGTCCCTGCTGAAGCAGGTCCCGTCTTAGAGGTAGAGGCCACGGATCTTCCGTGAGCATCTCCTGAAGTTCCGGGTACCAAGTTCTTCTTGGCCAATCCGGAGCCACGAGTATCGTTCTTACTCCCCTTTGCCGTATAATTCTCAGTACTTTTGGTATGAGAGGCAGAGGAGGAAACACATACACTGACTGGAACACCCACGGCGTTACCAGAGCGTCCACAGCTATTGCCTGAGGGTCTCTTGACCTGGCGCAATACCTGTCCAGTTTTTTGTTGAGGCGAGACGCCATCATGTCCACCTTTGGTTTTTCCCAACGGTTCACAATCATGTGGAAGACTTCTGGATGAAGTCCCCACTCTCCCGGGTGTAGATCGTGTCTGCTGAGGAAGTCTGCTTCCCAGTTGTCCACTCCCGGAATGAACACTGCTGACAGTGCTATCACATGATCTTCCGCCCAGCGAAGAATCCTTGCAGCTTCTGCCATTGCTCTCCTGCTTCTTGTGCCGCCCTGTCTGTTTACGTGGGCGACTGCCGTGATGTTGTCCGACTGGATCAACACCGGCTGACCCTGAAGCAGGGGTTTTGCCAGGCTTAGAGCATTGTAAATCGCTCTTAGCTCCAGTATATTTATGTGAAGAGACATCTCCAGGTTTGACCATACTCCCTGGAAGTTTCTTCCCTGTGTGACCGCTCCCCAGCCTCTCAGACTGGCATCCGTGGTCACCAGGACCCAGTCCTGTATGCCGAATCTGCGGCCCTCTAACAGATGAGCACTCTGCAACCACCACAGAAGAGACACCCTTGTCCGTGGCGACAAGGTTATCCGCTGATGCATCTGCAGATGCGATCCGGACCATTTGTCCAGCAGATCCCACTGAAAAGTTCGTGCGTGGAATCTGCCGAATGGAATCGCTTCGTAAGAAGCCACCATCTTTCCCAGGACTCTTGTGCATTGATGCACAGACACTTTCCCTGGTTTTAGGAGGTTCCTGACAAGTTCGGATAACTCCTTGGCTTTCTCCTCCGGAAGAAACACCTTTTTCTGAACCGTGTCCAGAATCATTCCCAGGAACAGCAGACGTGTCGTCGGGGTCAATTGAGATTTTGGAAAATTCAGAATCCACCCGTGCTGTTGCAGCACTATTTGGGTTAGTGCTACTACGTCCCCCAGCTGTTCCCTGGACCTTGCCCTTATCAGGAGATCGTCCAAGTAAGGGATAATTAATACGCCATTTCTTCGTAGAAGAAACATCATTTCGGCCATTACCTTGGTAAAGACCCGAGGTGCCGTGGACAATCCAAACGGCAGCGTCTGAAACTGATAATGACAGTTTTGCACCACGAACCTGAGGTACCCTTGATGTGAAGGGCAAATTGGGACATGCAGGTAAGCATCCTTGATGTCCAGGGACACCATAAAGTCCCCTTCTTCCAGATTCGCTATCACTGCTCTGAGTGACTCCATCTTGAACTTGAATTTTTGTATGTACAGGTTCAAAGATTTCAGATTTAGAATAGGTCTTACCGAGCCGTCCGGCTTCGGTACCACAAATAGTGTGGAATAATACCCCTTTCCCTGTTGTAGGAGGGGTACCTTGACTATCACCTGCTGAGAATACAGCTTGTGAATGGCTTCCAATACCGTCGCCCTGTCTGAGGGAGACGTTGGCAGAGCAGACTTTAGGAACCGGCGAGGGGGAGACTTCTCGAATTCCAACCTGTAACCCTGAGATATTATCTGCAGGATCCAGGGGTCCACCTGTGAGTGAGCCCACTGTGCGCTGAAATTCTTGAGTCGACCCCCCACCGCCCCTGAGTCCGCTTGTAAAGCCCCAACGTCATGCTGAGGGCTTTGCAGAAGCCGGGGGGGGGCTTCTGCTCCTGGGAAGAAGCTGCATGGTGCACTCTCTTACCCTTTCCTTTGCCTCGGGGCAAATATGACTGTCCTTTCGCCCGCTTGTTCCTATAGGAACGAAAGGACTGCGGCTGAAAAGACGGTGTCTTTTTCTGTTGGGAGGGGACCTGAGGTAAAAAGGTGGATTTCCCGGCTGTTGCCGTGGCCACCAAATCCGATAGACCGACCCCAAATAATTCCTCCCCCTTATACGGCAATACTTCCATATGCCGTTTGGAATCCGCATCACCTGACCATTGTCGCGTCCATAAACTTCTTCTGGCAGATATGGACATCGCACTTACTCTCGATGCCAGAGTGCAAATATCCCTCTGTGCATCTCGCATATATAGAAATGCATCCTTTAAATGCTCTATAGTCAGTAAAATACTGTCCCTATCCAGGGTATCAATATTTTCAGTCAGGGAATCCGACCAAACCACCCCAGCACTGCACATCCATGCAGAGGCTATGGCTGGTCGCAGTATAACACCAGTATGAGTGTATATACTTTTCAGGGTAGTTTCCAGCCTCCTATCTGCTGGATCCTTGAGGGCGGCCGTTTCAGGAGACGGTAACGCCACTTGTTTTGATAAGCGTGTGAGCGCCTTATCCACCCTAGGGGGTGTTTCCCAGCGCGCCCTAACCTCTGGCGGGAAAGGATATAATGCCAATAACTTCTTTGAAATTAGCAGTTTTCTATCGGGGTTAACCCACGCTTCATCACACACTTCATTCAATTCGTCTGATTCAGGAAAAACTACAGGTAGTTTTTTCAGACCCCACATAATACCCCTTTTTGTGGTACATGCAGTATCAGAGATATGTAAAGCCTCCTTCATTGCCGTGATCATATAACGTGTGGCCCTACTGGAAAATACGTTTGTTTCTTCACCGTCGACACTAGATTCGGTGTCCGTGTCTGGGTCTGTGTCGACCGACTGAGGTAAAGGCCGTTTTACAGCCCCTGACGGTGTCTGAGACGCCTGTACAGGTACTAACTGGTTTTCCGGCCGTCTCATGTCGTCAACTGATTTTTGTAATGTGCTGACATTATCACGTAATTCCATAAATAAAGCCATCCATTCCGGTGTCGACTCCCTAGGGGGTGACATCACCATTACCGGCAATTGCTCCGCCTCCACACCAACATCGTCCTCATACATGTCGACACACACGTACCGACACACAGCAGACACACAGGGAATGCTCTTATCGAAGACAGGACCCCACTAGCCCTTTGGGGAGACAGAGGGAGAGTTTGCCAGCACACACCCAAGCGCTATAAATATATAGGAACAACCCTATAGAAGTGTTGTCTCCCTTATAGCAGCTTAATATATCAAAAAACGCCAAAAAAGTGCCCCCCCCCCTCTCTGTTTTACCCTGTTTCTGTAGTGCAGTGCAGGGGAGAGTCCTGGGAGCCTTCCTCGCAGCGGAGCAGAGCAGGAAAATGGCGCTGTGTGCTGAGGAGATAGGCCCCGCCCCCTATTTCGGCGGGCTCTTCTCCGGTGTTTGTGAGACCTGGCAGGGGTGAAATACATCCATATAGCCCCAGGGGCTATATGTGATGTATTTTTTTAGCCAGAACAAGGTATTCTCATTGCTGCCCAGGGCGCCCCCTGCAGCGCCCTGCACCCTCCGTGACCGCTGGTGTGAAGTGTGTGACAACAATGGCGCACAGCTGCAGTGCTGTGCGCTACCTCATGAAGACTGAAAAGTCTTCTGCCGCCGGTTTCTGGACCTCTTCGCTTTTCGGCATCTGTAAGGGGGTCGGCGGCGCGGCTCCGGGACCGGACTCCATGGCTGGGCCTGTGTTCGATCCCTCTGGAGCTAATGGTGTCCAGTAGCCTAAGAAGCCAATCCATCCTGCACGCAGGTGAGTTCACTTCTTCTCCCCTAAGTTCCTCGTTGCAGTGAGCCTGTTGCCAGCAGGACTCACTGAAAATAAAAAACCTAAAAACTTTTTCTAAGCAGCTCTTCAGGAGAGCCACCTAGATTGCACCCTGCTCGGACGGGCACAAAAACCTAACTGAGGCTTGGAGGAGGGTCATAGGGGGAGGAGCCAGTGCACACCACCTGATCCTAAAGCTTTATTTTTGTGCCCTGTCTCCTGCGGAGCCGCTAATCCCCATGGTCCTGACGGAGTCCCCAGCATCCACTAGGACGTTAGAGAAAATATATTTGCAGGATATCCCCATTTTTTAATTAACCAAGCACATTATGGAGTTTGGCTCTGGTAGGTAATGCCATCCTTGGATGGCGTTATCCATTGTAGCCTATGCACTATGGGGGTTATTCAGTAAGGAGTGCAGATTCTGTTTTAAAAGCACAATCTGCAATCAGTTCTGTTGCATGCTAGGGGCTGCCCATCGTACGTCAAGAACACCCAGCATGCAGAGTGGCCTGCCCAGCGGCTGTGACCGCAATTTAATTGCGGTCCCAGCAACTGTGGATGACCCCTGAAGCCGCAGCTAGGTTCCATATGCAGGCAGCCAGCCACCATTTTTCTCATCGGAGCAGCTGTGTGCGACATCACGCAGCAGCCCGGAAGAACACCTCCGACCCACCCTTGTTTTTCCCGCGCCGCCCCCACAATGCTCCGTCGCCACCCCCCGCCTCCCAACACACACAACTCAATGGTCAGAGTAATAACATACCACACATGATACACAAGCATATCACCAGATACAGTCTCATAGTAATATTCCCAACATGATCTCATATAACGAGCAGTAGGCCCACGTCGTTGAAACAGGTTGTCATAACACAGGTATGGTTGAATTATGGCTGTTTCACCAGATGCTGGTGGTTCTGAGCAGAACTTCTGTATAACGTAGCACTCGGTGCTGTACAAGTCTGTACATATTATTATATTGCATCTGAAATCACGTTGTTTAGGGAGTTTTTTTTATTTTTGGGGATCGTTCAGCTTCAGGCTACAGTATATTCCAGGTTGTTTACGCCGACTTAGTACAATGTCCTGCGTGCTAACTGCACAGAGTCGGCCAGCAGCCCCAGCGTACGATGTAGAGCAGCCCACGTTTGGTATTGTGCCTGGAGTAAAAAGATAATAATTTGCTAAACATAATCCTTGTAATTGGGTCTCTCCATTAGTGCCATGGGCAAACGAAATGATTTCCAACTGTGCCGTGTCCAGAGCTTAAATCTGTTTTATTAAAAACAAAGACAACCCCATTTTAACATATCGATGGGAGCCAAGAGCAGCCTTCCTGGCAAATGCCCAGTACGCCGATCCTAGGACCTGCTGTGCTCACAGTATTATTATCCGGGAACTTGTGCATTACTCAGGCCGACTGGAGTAGTATTTAGGGGCACCTGGTGGGGGGGATTACAGAGACAGGTACTGAATGACTATTCCTGCTCCCATCCACCACCACCAGGTGCAGCTAATTTCGTTTGTGGAAATGGATTATTCTTATTGGCAGAGTAATGCAATCCAGGTGACAGGTTCCCACCGATGTCATAAAATGCCCGCGTTCCATGTATTGTTGGATTACAAAAGAGCGCTGTCATTATTATTTTGTTGTCCGTTTCATGTATAGTGAGAAAATAAACACCCCTCCATCTGTGTCATGTTTGGCACGTTTTAAAGTGTCAGACCCTATGATGAGACACAGTCAGTTATTAAATGAAAACACATCTAGGTTTAAGACACCCCTCATTGAAACACTGGGCCTGATTTGGATTTGGAAGCAATGCAGAAAAAGCAAGTAACTTTGTATCTGTAACAAACCATGTTGCATGTCAAGGTGAGGAAATACATTTATATTGTTTCTGTGCAGGGTAAACACTGGCTGCTTTTGCATGCAGCCCACACATGTTAGACAGCTTTATTTTAACACTGCAGTTTAAATTTCAGTCTGAACACACCCCACCCAAATCTAACTCTCTCTCTGCACATGTTACATCTGCCCCACCTGCACTGCACTGTGGTTTTTTCCCCAGTTATTTGCTTCTTTGCTTCACTTCCACATCTGAATAATCCCCACTGTGCATACGGGTAACTCACTTACCACAGCATGTCTCAGACTCTGTCCTCATGGAATCCTAACAGTGCATGTTTTCAAGGTGTCCTCAGGATTACTTAGTAACACCTGTAGATCTATTAATGTATCAGTCAATGAACACACCTGTGCTCCAGCTAGATGTTCTTGAAAACATGCGCTGTTAGGGTAACATGAGACTGGACTTGCTAAATGCCGACTTAACACAACAGCAGTGCTTCCCAAACTCAGTCTTCCAGGCACCGAACAGTCCAGGTTTTAAGGATATCCAGCATAAATTGAAGGTACTAATTAAAAATAAGAATTTACTTACCGATAACTCTATTTCTCGTAGTCCGTAGTGGATGCTGGGAACTCCGTAAGGACCATGGGGAATAGCGGCTCCGCAGGAGACTGGGCACAAAAGTAAAGCTTTAGGACTACCTGGTGTGCACTGGCTCCTCCCCCTATGACCCTCCTCCAAGCCTCAGTTAGGATACTGTGCCCGGACGAGCGTACACAATAAGGAAGGATTTTGAATCCCGGGTAAGACTAATACCAGACACACTAATCACACCGTATAACTTGTGATCTGAACCCAGTTAACAGCATGATAACAGAGGAGCCTCTGGAAAGATGGCTCACAACAACAATAACCCGATTTAGTTAACAATAACTATGTACAAGTATTGCAGACAATCCGCACTTGGGATAGGCGCCCAGCATCCACTACGGACTACGAGAAATAGAATTATCGGTAAGTAAATTCTTATTTTCTCTGACGTCCTAGTGGATGCTGGGAACTCCGTAAGGACCATGGGGATTATACCAAAGCTCCCAAACGGGCGGGAGAGTGCGGGTGACTCTGCAGCACCGAATGAGAGAACTCCAGGTCCTCCTCAGCCAGGGTATCAATTTTGTAGAATTTAGCAAACGTGTTTTCCCCTGACCAAGTAGCTGCTCGGCAAAGTTGTAAAGCCGAGACCCCTCGGGCAGCCGCCCAAGATGAGCCCACCTTCCTTGTGGAATGGGCTTTTACAGATTTTGGCTGTGGCAGGCCTGCCACAGAATGTGCAAGCTGAATTGTACTACAAATCCAACGAGCAATAGTCTGCTTAGAAGCAGGAGCACCCAGCTTGTTGGGTGCATACAGGATAAACAGGGAGTCAGATTTTCTGACTCCAGCCGTCCTGGAAACATATATTTTCAGGGCCCTGACAACGTCCAGCAACTTGGAGTCCTCCAAGTCCCTAGTAGCCGCAGGTACCACAATAGGCTGGTTCAGGTGAAACGCTGAACCCACCTTAGGGAGAAATTGTGGACGAGTCCTCAATTCTGCCCTGTCCGTATGAAAAATCAGGTAAGGGCTTTTATAAGATAAAGCTGCCAATTCTGACACGCGCCTGGCCGAAGCCAGGGCCAACAGCATGACCACTTTCCATGTGAGATATTTCAAATCCACAGATTTAAGCAGTTCAAACCAATGTGATTTTAGGAACCCCAAAACTACATTAAGATCCCAAGGTGCCACTGGAGGCACAAAAGGAGGCTGTATATGCAGCACCCCCTTGACAAACGTCTGAACTTCAGGAACTGAAGCCAGTTCTTTCTGGAAGAAAATCGACAGGGCCGAAATCTGAACCTTAATGGATCCTAATTTTAGGCCCATAGACACTCCTGTTTGCAGGAAATGCAGGAATCGACCCAGTTGAAATTCCTCCGTTGGGGCCTTCCTGGCCTCGCACCACGCAACATATTTTCGCCAAATGCGGTGATAATGCTTTGCGGTCACATCCTTCCTGGCTTTGATCAGGGTAGGAATGACTTCTTCCGGAAAGCCTTTTTCCTTCAGGATCCGGCGTTCAACCGCCATGCCGTCAAACGCAGCCGCGGTAAGTCTTGGAACAGACAGGGTCCTTGCTGGAGCAGGTCCCTTCTTAGAGGTAGAGGCCACGGGTCCTCTGTGAGCATCTCTTGAAGTTCCGGGTACCAAGTCCTTCTTGGCCAATCCGGAGCCACGAGTATAGTTCTTACTCCTCTCCGTCTTATAATTCTCAGTACCTTGGGTATGAGAGGCAGAGGAGGGAAACACATACACTGACTGGTACACCCATGGTGTTACCAGAGCGTCCACAGCTATTGCCTGAGGGTCCCTTGACCTGGCGCAATACCTGTCTAATTTTTTGTTGAGGCGGGACGCCATCATGTCCACCTTTGTTTTTTTCCAACGGTTTACAATCATGTGGAAGACTTCTGGGTGAAGTCCCCACTCTCCCGGGTGGAGGTCGTGTCTGCTGAGGAAGTCTGCTTCCCAGTTGTCCACTCCCGGAATGAACACTGCTGACAGTGCTATCACATGATTTTCCGCCCAGCGAAGAATCCTTGCAGCTTCTGCCATTGCCCTCCTGCTTCTTGTGCCGCCCTGTCTGTTCACGTGGGCGACTGCCGTGATGTTGTCCGACTGGATCAGCACCGGCTGACCTTGAAGCACAGGTCTTGCTTGGCTTAGGGCATTGTAAATGGCCCTCAGCTCCAGGATATTTATGTGAAGTGATGTCTCCAGGCTTGACCACAAGCCCTGGAAATTTCTTCCCTGTGTGACTGCTCCCCAGCCTCGCAGGCTGGCATCCGTAGTCACCAGGACCCAGTCCTGAATGCCGAATCTGCGGCCCTCTAGAAGATGAGCACTCTGCAACCACCACAGGAGAGACACCCTTGTCTTTGGTGACAGGGTTATCCGCTGATGCATCTGAAGATGCGATCCGGACCATTTGTCCAGCAGGTCCCACTGGAAAGTTCTTGCGTGGAATTTGCCGAAAGGGATTGCTTCGTAGGAAGCCACCATTTTTTTTCCCAGGACCCTTGTGCATTGATGCACTGACACTTGGCCTGGTTTTAGGAGGTTTCTGACTAGTTCGGATAACTCCCTGGCTTTCTCCTCCGGGAGAAACACCTTTTTCTGGACTGTGTCCAGGATCATCCCTAGGAATAGAAGACGTGTCGTCGGGATCAGCTGCGATTTTGGAATATTGAGAATCCAACCGTGCTGCCGCAACACTACTTGAGATAGTGCTACCCGACTACCAATTGTTCCCTGGATCTTGCCCTTATCAGGAGATCGTCCAAGTACGGGATAACTAAAACTCCCTTCCTTCGAAGGAGTATCATCATTTCGGCCATTACCTTGGTAAAGACCCGGGGTGCCGTGGACAAACCAAACGGCAGCGTCTGAAACTGATAGTGACAGTTCTGTACCACAAACCTGAGGTATCCTTGGTGAGAAGGGTAAATTGGGACATGGAGGTAAGCCTCCTTGATGTCCAAAGACACCATATAATCCCCTTCTTCCAAGTTCGCAATCACCGCTCTGAGTGACTCCATCTTGAATTTGAACCTGTGTATGTAAGTGTTCAAGGATTTCAGATTTAAAATAGGTCTCACCGAGCCGTCCGGCTTCGGTACCACAAACAGCGTGGAATAATACCCCTGTCCCTGTTGCAGGAGGGGTATCTTGATTATCACCTGCTGGGAATACAGCTTGTGAATGGCTTCCAATACCGCCTCCCTGTCGGAGGGAGACGTCGGTAAAGCAGACTTTAGGGGAGTGCCTGAGTACGCTTGTAAAGCCCCAGCGTCATGCTGAGGACTTGGCAGAAAACGGGAGAGGGCTTCTGTTCCTGGGAACTGGCTGTTTGCTGCAGCCTTTTTCCTCTCCCTCTGCCACGGGGCAGAAATGAGGAGCCTTTTGCCCGCTTGCCCTTATGGGGCCGAAAGGACTGCACCTGATAATACGGCGTCTTCTTATGTTGAGAGGCTACCTGGGGTAAAAATGTGGATTTCCCAGCAGTTGCCGTGGCCACCAGGTCTGATAGACCTACCCCAAATAACGCCTCCCCTTTGTAAGGCAATACTTCCATATGCCTTTTGGAATCAGCATCACCTGACCACTGCCTCGTCCATAACCCTCTTCTGGCAGAAATGGACAGCGCACTTACTCTTGATGCCAGTTGGCAAATATCCCTCTGTGCATCACGCATATATAGAAATGCATCTTTCAAATGCTCTATAGTCAGTAATATACTGTCCCTATCTAGGGTATCAATATTGTCAGTCAGGGAATCCGACCAAGCCACCCCAGCACTGCACATCCAGGCTGAGGCGATTGCTGGTCGCAGTATAACACCCGTGTGAGTGTATATACATTTTAGGATATTCTCCTGCTTTCTGTCAGCAGGTTCCTTAAGGGCGGCCGTATCAGGAGACGGTAGTGCCACCTGTTTTGACAAACGTGTGAGCGCTTTATCCACCTTAGGGGGTGTTTCCCAACGTGCCCTATCCTCTGGCGGGAAGGGGTATGATGCTAATAACCTTTTAGGAATTATCAGTTTTTTATCGGGGGAAACCCACGCTTCATCACACACTTCATTTAATTCCTCAGATGCAGGAAAAACTACAGGCAGTTTTTTCTCACCAAACATAATACCCTTTTTAGTGGTACTTGTATTATCAGAAATATGTAAAACATTTTTCATAGCATCAATCATGTAACGTGTGGCCCTACTGGAAGTCACATTCGTCTCTTCATCGTTGACACTGGAGTCAGTATCCGTGTCGGCGTCTGTATCTGCCATCTGTGTCATCAACCGTCTTTTGTAAAGAGCTGACACTGTCACGTAATTCCTTCCATAAGCTCAGCCACTCAGGTGTCGACTCCCTAGGGGGTGACATCTCCATTACAGGCAATTGCTCCGCCTCCACACCATTTTCCTCCTCATACATGTCGACACAATCGTACCGACACACAGCACACACACAGGGAATGCTCTGATAGAGGACAGGACCCCACTAGCCCTTTGGGGAGACAGAGGGAGAGTATGCCAGCACACACCAGAGCGCTATATATATACAGGGATAACCTTATAGAAGTGTTTTCCCCCTTATAGCTGCTGTTTTATTTATACTGCGCCTAATTAGTGCCCCCCTCTCTTGTTTTACCCTTTTCTGTAGTGCAGGACTGCAGGGGAGAGTCAGGGAGACGTCCTTCCAGCGAAGCTGTGAGGGAAAATGGCGCCCGTGTGCTGAGGAGATAGGCTCCGCCCCCTTCTCGGCTGACTTTTCTCCCGCTTTTTGCTGTATTCTGGCAGGGGTTAAAATACATCCATATAGCCCTGGGGGTTATATGTGATGTATTTTCGCCAGCCAAGGTGTTTCTATTGCTGCTCAGGGCGCCCCCCCCCCAGCGCCCTGCACCCTCAGTGACCGGAGCGTGAGGTGTGCCTGAGGAGCAATGGCGCACAGCTGCAGTGCTGTGCGCTACCTTGGTGAAGACTGATGTCTTCTGCCGCCGATTTTCCGGACCTCCTCTTGCTTCTGGCTCTGTAAGGGGGCCGGCGGCGCGGCTCTGGGACCGGACTCCGAGGCTGGGCCTGTGTTCGGTCCCTCTGGAGCTAATGGTGTCCAGTAGCCAAGAAGCCCAAGCTGGCTGCAAGCAGGCAGGTTCGCTTCTTCTCCCCTTAGTCCCTCGATGCAGTGAGCCTGTTGCCAGCAGGTCTCACTGAAAATAAAAAACCTAAAACTAAACTTTCACTAAGAAGCTCAGGAGAGCCCCTAGTGTGCACCCTTCTCGGCCGGGCACAAAAATCTAACTGAGGCTTGGAGGAGGGTCATAGGGGGAGGAGCCAATGCACACCAGGTAGTCCTAAAGCTTTACTTTTGTGCCCAGTCTCCTGCGGAGCCGCTATTCCCCATGGTCCTTACGGAGTTCCCAGCATCCACTAGGACGTCAGAGAAACACCTGTGTTCAGGCATGGATCTCATTTAAGGGGGACATTTACTAAGCAGTAATAAGAGCAGAGAAGTGAGCCACTGGCGTTTCTATAATGGGTGCAGTGTGTGCGGTGCACCCGGGCCCCTGAGTCCAGAGAAGGGCCCCCACCGCACACGCTGCACCCATTTTCTGAATACTCACCCCTCCGGAGTCCCGCGGCGACGTCCACGGCGTTGTTAAAACTCAGTGAAAATCTCCCAGCGGCCATTTTCACGGAGTTCAGCGCATGCGCAGTAGAGAAATCTCATGGAAAATGGCCGCCGTGCCATTTTCCCGGAGATCTGTGCATGCGCAGTAAAGTCTGAGCCCTCTAGTGCTCAGACTCTACAGCGCTCCGGGCAGAGAGGAGGGGGCCCGAACAGAGGAGGCTGAACACGGGCCTCCTCCTCTCTTAAAACGCCCCTGAAGTGAGCCACTGGAGAAGTTGCCCATGGCAACCAATCAGCACTGACGTAACATCTATAATTTGCATACTATAAAATGATACAGAGCTCCTGATTGGTTGATGCACCCTCTTCCTTCAGCTCATTAATAAAAATAATAAAACGGTTGTAAAAAAAAAAGAAGAAGAAAGAAACGGTGCAGTGATGAAGATGATGAGTATGAAAACAAGGGTATGGAGAGCTTGCAGGACATGGAAAAATGTACAGCTTGCATGGGCAAATGCAAGGGGTGTTTCTGGTTGCCTGGAAACCCCCATCCCCAGCCCACACCATGCAATAGTAAATTTACTAGAGCTGCATGTTATAAAGATCTCCTCAGTATCATAAATGAAATAATTAGCATCACCTGAGGCTCTTGTGTCAGGCAGTAATGAATACACCTTTGCACCAACTAGGAAATCTGGAAAACATGCACTGTTAGGGCCGCGGTGCAATGCTATAGAGTCTAGAGACTATCTACATCAGGCATGTCCAAACTGCGGCCCTCCAGCTGTTGAGAAACTACATATCCCAGCATGCCCTGACACAGTTTTGCTGTCAGAGAATGCTAAAGCTGTGTCAGGGCATGCTGGGATGTGTAGTTTCTCAACAGCTGGAGGGCCGCAGTTTGGACATGCCTGATCTACATGGCTAATTAATGCTGCATAACATACACTAGCCAGTGCATAAGGACAACCCCCGGCGGGCACCACTACTACCTGGGGCCTCACTTCTTCACCTCCTCTGGGGATCAGGGCCCAGACTGTGCACTTGAGTTATACATTAAACATATGTTATATTATACTGCAATAATCATGCATGCACTAGCAGTATTTACTATATATATTTATCAAGGGGGCCAGCCCATGTACTCTCTACTGGTTGAACAAACCAATGTGGTGACGGACCACACCCCCTCTGGAAACTGGCCACACCCCTAAACATGGGCCCCTACTACTGTATTCCCAGGTGGGCCCTTCATGCCCTAGCCCAACACTGTGTACAGGATTGTCTAGGGTAGCACTAGGTTCTTCTGCCACTCCCCCAGAGCTCCCCCAATAGAGCTCACATCTGAAATAAAAACCTTCGGCTCAGGCCAGGACAGCCCTACTGGTGCATCTCATGGCGATCGCTGGCCCTGGACACTGTAT
This sequence comes from Pseudophryne corroboree, assembly GCF_028390025.1. Lineage (NCBI taxonomy): Eukaryota > Metazoa > Chordata > Amphibia > Anura > Myobatrachidae > Pseudophryne > Pseudophryne corroboree. The sequence continues at coordinate 8,212,103 of NC_086450.1, read as the reverse complement.
GTCAGAAATATGACATGCACTGCACTCTGTACGTATGTATAATAGCTGGTTACTTGCTAACGATGGCCTGGCCACACTCTAAAATAAGCATTTGGAAACCCCCTTCTGGAAGTCCTGCATTTCCCATTGCCTTGTTACCTGTGCACACAACGTGGGAGCACATACGGCTGATTTTTTCTAATCTCTCCATTTAAACGAAACAAAATATGTAGGGCCTGCTTCTGAGTCAGATAGAGCTACTGTACGTCCGTGTGTGCTTCAAACATAAAGCAGAAAGCGGTGGACAAAGCACCACGGAAGTAGGGGCATTAAGCCTACAGGAATAAGCCGGCCATCTGGAATAAGGCCAGATGTTTGTGCGAGGCATCCTGGTGATAGTTCATTATGTGTCCCTGGGAATCCCCCGTCCTGTACTGTTTGTGCAATGCGGCAACAAGTGCCAACAAAGCGGCGAGCGCGTGTTCTTCTCTCCTTGTTGATGAGGAACCCACTGAGCGGTGAGACAATGCGACAGAAAGGCCATTGTTCCGTTACGCACAACTTCCTTTTGTTACCGGTTTGCTGAGCATTAAAGAGCGCACTTCAATAACACAAGGCAGACAAAGAGCTTGTGACACGGCCACACGTGGCTCCAAGCTGTCTCTGGGCTTTCTAGCACAGCCCACTGTCTAATCAAGAGACGGCCGCTGGCAAGGTGGAGCCCTCGCAATGAGAAGGTGTGAAAGGATTCACTGGGTGTAAGGAACTGCCGCTGTCACGCAATATACAAACCTGCACCATACGTCAATATATCCTGCTGTTCCGGTCATTGTAGTATAATGTTCCGGCATGTTCCTTTTATTTATGCCACGTTGCTCCCATATGGTACCTGTTAATGAGGCACGCTGGATAAAAGTAAGCACATTTTTAAAGGAACAGCTCACATGAAAGATTGTCCGTAGACTGGCAGAACCGAGCGGGCACTCCTGTAAGTGTCGCTGCAGTGGCGGTGGTCTGTATTCTGCAGGGTCTGTATTGTAAGAACACGGGGACTGATTCCGATTGTACGCTAATGCCGCGCAGCTGCGATTTCTCAGCCTACGGGCGTGTGAAACTACGCAAGTGTAGCAGCCGCCAAGAAATGAACAGAGGCACCCACCTGAGCCATCACAACGTCTCAGCAACTGTGTACACATGCGCAACATCGACGCAGATGGGAAACATCGACTTCCTGAGTGAGTCTACGGTCTCGCAGAATGGCTGTGGCGCTACGACGCTGGGGCTATGGGTCTGATTCATGTTTGTGAGTAATTGTTTCTGGAACAAAGCATGTTGCCATGCAAGGGGAGCAAATACATGTGTATTGTTTCTGTGCAGGGTAAATACTGGCTGCTTTTGCATGTATCCCACAAAAGTTAGACTGCTTTATTCTCGCATTGCTATTTAGATTTCAGTTTGGACACACTCCACCCAAATCTAACTCTCTCTGCACATGTTACATCTGCCCCACCTGCACTGCACATGGTTTTGCCCAGTTGCTTGAAAACTCGCTCTACTTACTAGCATGAATTAGGCCCCATGTTTTCTGTGTACCGGATCGCAGTCGCACACATGGACACTCAGCGAATATGGTAGAGAAAACCTACGTTACCTCCCCCAAACAGTCCTTTCATGTCACTCACTCTGCAAAAAAATCCTCACTGCCAGCGGAATTGCAAAAGTACCTTGGCGCCTGCGCAGTGCGACCGCGATGCACAGTCATCCGATAATCACTCAGTTGTGTAAATACTGGCATTGCGTACAAATTGGAATCACACAGGATAGGTGGCGTCATTAAAATACCAGCAGACAGACAGGGGCGAGGTGCGGGGCCTCAATACCTCCCCAACACTAGCCCGTAATGGATTGTGCAGGAGGCTAAATAAATATACAGTATATATATATATATATATATACTCTGTAGTAATCAGCAGCACTCCATACTATGTAGTACAAATAAATTAGGCCGGTGCCCTCCGTATGGCATCCCCAGCAAGGATGTCTCCAAACACAGCCCACGGTCGGCGGCACTCACAGCTCCCTCAGCGGGTAATAAAACGAGACCAAGTCACGTAGGAAGTCAACGTTTCAATGTTATTAATTAAACATTTTCATCAGGGAGCCGTGAGTGCCGCTGACCGTGGGCTATATATATACAGGTTGAGTATCCCATATCCAAATATTCCGAAATACGGAATATTCCGAAATACGGACTTTTTTTAGTGAGACTCAGATAGTGAAACCTTTGTTTTCTGATGGCTCAATGTACACAAACTTTGTTTAATACACAAAGTTATAAAAACTATTATATTAAATGACCTTCAGGCTGTGTGTATAAGGTGTATATGAAACATAAATGAATTGTGTGAATGTACACACACATTGTTTAATGCACAAAGTTATTAAAAATACTGGATAAAATGAACTTTAGGCTGTGTGTATAAGGTGTATATGAAACATAAATGCATTCTGTGCTTAGATTTAGGTCCCATCACCATGATATCTCATTATGGTGTGCAATTATTCCAAAATGCGGAATAAGGGATACTCAACCTGTTTATATATTTATATATATATATATATATATATATATATATATAGCAAAGTCACAGAACTGAGTCCCGGGAAGCCGCACTGACACTCTCCATTAGTTAAAAACAGGTGTCCGGTTAATTCATAAATAAAGTCACATGCCAAACACTCGGGATGAGGTTTAAGACAGAACCAGCACTCTGTGTAGTTTTCAAGATAGGTTTTACTCCAAGCCGTGCTCCAAACATAGGTAATCACATCGACATCAGCATGAAAGACAAAGGCATATACTCATCACTGGTAACTTCCCAAACAGCCGTTTTCGGTGAACAACCTTCCTCAGGGGAATAACCATGCATATGGTCTAGCTGCCATGTGAAAAAGTGCTTGTGTGCCGTGCAACTTTTGCATCAATTGTGAGCACATTATATGTGTTCACAATGCTGTACTCACCACCAACACCTGGAGTCCAATGTCGCCCAGGAGAGACCCATCCCGCCGATGCATGTACACCCGGAGATGCGGGCCGTGGAACGCACGCCGGTCACCACGCGCCCGGAAGTTCCGGCACGTGGAGCGCAGGTTGCGTGTCACGCGGCGGAAGTGTCCCCGGACGGTGTGATGCAAGCTGGCAAGAGGTCCCCGGGCAACAAGAAACAGTCCCCCATGGTCCTGGTGGCAGTAACAGTAACCAATAAAATACAGCAACTCTTGATTCACCATAGAATGCAATGCTGGCCACAGGACTAACGTAAGCAAGAGCAATAATCATAACAAAAAAATGAAGATTATACACACAGGGCACCTATGTGCCATCGATATTGAATGATGTAATAATGTTCTAATATGCTCATGAAAATAAAAATAATCCTGTGGAATAAGTGCATCAGAGAAAAAGAAAACAATAGTAAACCAACATAAAAAATAATAAAAAATTAAATTAAACATGAGGGATAATGAGGGAAAATACAGACATGTATACACACAGAGGCACAAGAAGCAATAGATTGCATAATGTTATTATTATAGTGGACACACTAATCATCGTGTCCACCAGCAAATCAAGGAATCCATCAGAACACTGCACCCTAAAAAAGGGTATCAGGGAAATAATTCATGGAGCCCATGGGGCGTCATAGCGTCCATCAGATCACTGCACCCTAAAGGAAGGGTATCAGGGAGAATTCTTCATTGAGCCCATGGGGCGTCATGGAGTCCATCTGATATATCCATCGACATTCTTGCTGAAGTAGCAGTCTATGTCTGTCCCCTCCCCTCCTCAGGGGGGGTACGTGATCAATCGGCATGTAGGTGAATTCACTCAATTTATGCCCAGCAGAGACAAAGTGCTTAGCAACAGGAGGTGTGCTGCCATCAACCTTCTGATAAGCTTTTTTGATCGAGGATCTATGCATGGCAATTCTCTCTTTAAGCATCCGTATGGTTTTACCAATGTAGAGCTTCTTGCATGGACAAGTAATCATATAGGTCACGTATTTGGTTTCACAGGTCATTCTGTGCTTCAAGGTATATTTGGTTCCCTTATACGGATGATAGCAGAACTTGCCAGTTAGCATGAAGCTACAGTTAACGCATCCGTGACATCGGTAAGCGCCAGATTGAAGCTGTAGCCACTGCGTTCCTCTGCCCACGCGTGGGCTAATGTCTGAGAAGGTTATTCGCTCCTTCATATTGCGACTTCGTCGGTAGCAGAAAAGTGGCAGCTGTTCACAGTATTGCCCCATCACGGGATCTGTTTGTAAGATATGCCAGTGTCTACGGATGGATTGTCGGGCATCATTAGAAGAAATCGAATATGTGCTGGCAAACACCAATCGGTCAGACTCCGTTTTGGCCCGAGGTTGCAATAGATCCTCGCGTGAGAGCTGCATGCACTTATCGATGGCTTGGCGTACTTCCGTCTTCTGGTAACCCCTACTGATAAAGTTGTCGCCCATCCTGGTGAGTGCCTCAAGTAGTGTCCTGCGATCAGAGGTGATTCTGGCAACACGAACCAGTTGGGAATAGGGTAAACCCCTCTTCAATGCCATGGGGTGAAAACTAGATGCAAGAAGGAGGGAGTTTTTGTCAGTGGGCTTCCTGTATATCCCTGTGATTATAGAGCCATCCTGCACTCGTACAGACACATCAAGGAAATTAATCTCGGACATGTCATGGGTGCAAGTGAATCTGATGGATCCCGAAATGCTGTTAAGTATGGCAACAAAATCAAGCAACCTCCGTTCACCCCCAGTCCACAGCACAAACAGGTCATCGATGTATCGTACGTAAAATTTAATGTACCTGGAAAAAGTGGAATCACCCATAATGTATCTCTGTTCATATTGATACATGAACAGATTGGCATACGATGGGGCCATATTGGACCCCATCGCGGTGCCCTTCAGTTGTAAATAAAACGAGTTGTTAAACAAAAAATAATTTTTGTGAAGTACAACTTCCATCAATAACAAAATAAATTCCAATGGGGGACCCTTGTACTGCGGACTGAGGGAGACGGATTCTTTTACAGCAGACAGACCCTCGGTATGCCCAATGTTCGTGTATAGACTGGTGACATCCAACGTCACCAGCATACAGTCACTTGGGAGCGGACCAACGGCATTAAGTTTAGAAAGAAAATCAGTGGTGTCCCTGATGTAGTACGGGGTGGCCTGTACCACTGGTTGAAGATGGAAATCAATAAATTGAGAGATCGGTTGACCTAAGGACCAACGGGAAGAAATGATAGGCCTTCCCGGTGGTTTGGAGAGAGACTTGTGCACTTTCGGCAAAGTGTATAATAAAGGAATTTTAGGATAATCCTGTCTTAAGAAATCAGTGGTGGGTTCATCAATCCAACCGTTAATGAGGCCTAGAGAGATGATCGAATCAATTTCTCTCTTAAACCTTTCTGTCGGGTCACTAGGAAGAAGTTTATAGCATTGTGTGTCAGACAATTGCCGTAAGATCTCGTCAATGTAATCCTGGCGATTCATCATCACAATTGCCCCGCCCTTATCTGCGGGGCGTATGATGATCTCAGGATTATCGCGTAGAGCTTTAACGGCCTCAGATTCCTGTCTAGACAAATTGGAAAAATGCATACGACCTTTCCGTATTGAGGCCAAAGTCTCATCACGGACCAGTCTCATAAAGGTCTCAATTGAGGCATTACTGGGTGGTGGATCAAAGGTACTCCTACCCCTAAAGGTCAATTGTTGTCCAGTTTGTTCACCCTTGCGTAAAAAGAAATCTTTTAACCGCAACTGTCGTTGGAGATGTGCACCGGAAATTTTTCGGGTTCTGGTTTTGGATTCGGTTCCGCGGCCGTGCTTTGGATTCGGACGTGTTTTGTCAAAACCTCCCTGAAATTTTTTTGTCGGATTCGGGTGTGTTTTGGATTTGGGTGGGTTTTTTTCAAAAACAGCTTAAATCATAGAATTTTGGGGTAATTTTGATCCTATAGTATTATTAACCTCAATAACCATAATTTCCACTCATTTCCAGTCTATTCTGACCGCCTCACACCTCACAATATTATTTTTAATACTAAAATTTGCACCAAGGTCGCTGGATGACTAAGCTAAGCGACCCAAGTGGCCGACACAAACACCTGGCCCATCTAGGAGTGGCACTGCAGTGTCAGACAGGATGGCACTTCAAAAAATTGGCCCCAAACATCACATGATGCAAATAAAAAATAAAAAAAGAGGTGCAAGATGGAATTGTCCTTGGGCCCTCCCACCCACCCTTATTTTGTATAAACAGGACATGCACACTTTAACAAACCCATCATTTCAGCCACAGGGTCAGCCACATGACTGTGGCTGAAATGACTGGTTGGTTTGGGCCCCCACCAAAAAAGAAGCAATCAATCTCTCCTTGCTCAAACTGGCTCTACAGAGGCAAGATGTCCACCTCATCATCATCATCCTCCGATTCCTCACCCCTTTCACTGTGTACATCCCCCTCCTCAAAGAGTATTAATTCGTCCCCACTGGAATCCACCATCTCAGGTCCCTGTGTACTTTCTGGAGGCAACTGATGGTGAATGTCTCCACGGAGCAATTGATTATAATTCATTTTGATGAACATCATCTTCTCCACATTTTCTGGAAGTAACCTCGTACGCCGATCGCTGACAAGGTGACCGGCTGCACTAAACACTCTTTCGGAGTACACACTGGAGGGGGGGCAACTTAGGTAAAATAAAGCCAGTTTGTGCAAGGGCATCCAAATTGCCTCTTTTTCCTGCCAGTATACGTATGGACTGTCTGACGTGCCTACTTGTATGCGGTCACTCATATAATTCTCCACCATTCTTTCAATGGTGACAGAATCATATGCAGTGACAGTAGACGACATGTCAGTAATCGTTGGCAGGTCCTTCAGTCCGGACCAGATGTCAGCACTCGCTCCAGACTGCTCTGCATCACCGCCAGCGGGTGGGCTCGGAATTCTTAGCCTTTTCCTCGCAGCCCCAGTTGCGGGAAAATGTGAAGGAGGAGCTGTTGACGGGTCACGTTCTGCTTGAGTTGACAAGTGTCTCACCATCAGGTCTTTGAACACTTGCAGACTTGTGTCTGCCGGAAAAAGAGATACAACGTAGGCTTTAAACCTAGGATCGAGCACGGTGGCCAAAATGTAGGGCTCTGATTTCAACAGATTGACCACCCGTGAATCCTGGTTAAGCGAATTAAGGGCTCCATCCACAAGTCCCACATGCCTAGCGGAATCGCTCCATTTTAGCTCCTCCTTCAATCTCTCCAGCTGCTTCTGCAAAAGCCTGATGAGGGGAATGACCTGACTCAGGTTGCAGAACCTTGCACAACGTTGAAATCATTCTCCACTGCGCTTGAGTCAGGTGCATTCCCCCTCCTTTGCCTATATCGTAGGCAGATGTATAGGCTTGAATGGCCTTTTGCTGCTCCTCCATCCTCTGAAGCATATAGAGGGTTGAATTCCACCTCGTTACCACCTCTTGCTTCAGATGATGGTGGGGCAGGTTCAGGAGTGTTTGCTGGTGCTCCAGTCTTCGGCACGCGGTGTCTGAATCCCGAAAGTGGCCCGCAATTCTTCGGGCCACCGACAGCATCTCTTGCACGCCCCTGTCGTTTTTAAAAAAATTCTGCACCACCAAATTAAATGTATGTGCAAAACATGGGACGTGCTGGAATTTGCCCACATGTAATGCACGCACAATATTGGTGGCGTTGTCCGATGTCACAAATCCCCAGGAGAATCTAGTTGGGGTAAGCCATTCTGCGATGATGTTCCTCAGTTTCCGTAAGAGGTTGTCAGCTGTGTGCCTCTTATGGAAAGCGGTGATACAAAGCGTAGCCTGCCTAGGAACGAGTTGGCATTTGCGAGATGCTGCTACTTGTGCCGCCACTGCTGTTGTTGCTGCTAGAGGCAATACATCTACCTAGTGGGCTGTCACAGTCCATATAGTCCTTAGTCTGCCCTGCTCCACTTGTCCACATGTCCGTGGTTAAGTGGACATTGGGTACAACTGCATTTTTTTGGACACTGGTCAGTCTTTTTCTGAGGTCTGTGTACATTCTCGGTATCGCCTGCCTAGAGAAGTGGAACCTAGATGGTATTTGGTACCGGGGACACACTACCTCAAGCAATTCTCTAAGTCCCTGTGAATTAACGGTGGATACCGGACACACGCCTAACACCAACACAGCTGCCAAGGCCTGAGTTATCTGCTTTGCAGCAGGATGACTGCTGTGATATTTCATCTTCCTCGCAAAGGACTGTTGGACAGTCAATTGCTTACTGGAAGTAGTACAAGTGGTCTTCCTACTTCCCCTCTGGGATGACGATCGACTCCCAGCAGTAACAATAGCAGCGCCAGCAGCATTAGGTGTTACACTCAAGGATGCATCGGAGGAATCCCAGGCAGGAGAGGACTCATCAGACTTGACAGTGACATGGCCTGCAGGACTATTGGCGTTCCTGTCTAAGGAAGAAATTGACACTGAGGGAGTTGGTGGTGTGGTTTGCAGGAGCTTGGGTACAAGAGGAAGGGATTTACTGGTCAGTGGACTGCTTCCGCTGTCATCCAAAGTTTTTGAACTTGTCAATGACTTCTGATGAATGCGCTCCAGGTGACGTATAAGGGAGGATGTTTCTAAGTGATTAACGTCCTTACCCCTACTTATTACAGCTTGACAAAGGCAACAAACGGCTTGACACCTGTTGTCCGCATTTCTGTTAAAACAATTCCACACCGAAGAGGTCATTTTTTTATTGTAATTTGACCAGGCATGTCAATGGCCTTATTCATCCCACGGACAACATGTGTCTCCCTGGGTGCCTGACTTAAACAAACCACCCCACCATCAGATTCCTCCTTGTCAATTTCCTCCTCAGCGCCAGCAACACCCATATCCTCATCCTGGTGTACTTCAACACTGACATCTTCAATTTGACTATCAGGAACTGGACTGCGGGTGCTCCTTCCAGCACTTGCAGGGGGCGTGCAAATGGTGGAAGGCGCCACCTCTTCCCGTCCAGTGTTCGGAAGGTCAGGCATTGCAACCGACACAATTGAACTCTCCTTGGGGATTTGTGATTTAGAAGAACGCACAGTTCTTTGCTGTGCTTTTGCCAGCTTAAGTCTTTTCATTTTTCTAGCGGGAGGATGAGTGCTTCCATCCTCATGTGAAGCTGAACCACTAGCCATGAACATAGGCCAGGGCCTCAGCCGTTCCTTGCCACTCCGTGTCGTAAATGACATATTGGCAAGTTTACGCTTCTCCTCAGACGCTTTTAATTTTGATTTTTAGGTCATTTTACTGAACTTTAGTTTTTTGGATTTTACATGCTCTCTACTATGACATTGGGCATCGGTCTTGGCAGACGACGTTGATGGCATTTCATCGTCTCAGCCATGACTAGTGGCAGCAGATTCAGCACGAGGTGGAAGTGGATCTTGATCTTTCCCTATTTTACCCTCCACATTTTTGTTCTCCATTTTTTAATGTGTGGAATTATATGCCAGTAATATATCAATAGCAATGGCCTACTGTACTGTACTTAGGGGGTAATTCTGAGTTGATCGCAGCAGGATTTTTGTTAGCAATTGGGCAAAACCATGTGCACTGCAGGGGAGGCAGATATAACATGTGCAGAGAGAGTTAGATTTGGGTGGGTTATTTTGTTTCTGTGCAGGGTAAATACTGGCTGCATTATTTTTACACTGCAATTTAGATTGCAGATTAAACACGCCCCACCCAAATCTAACTCTCTCTGCACATGTTATATCTGCCTCCCCTGCAGTGCACATGGTTTTGCCCAACTGCTAACAAAAATCCTGCTGCGATCAACTCAGAATTACCCCCTATATGTATACAGCTGGTCACCAAAATGCTGCACTGTCCTACTATATACTGCTCACAATAATGCAGCACAGATATGGATAGTATACTTGACACAGAGCTGCAAGATACAGCAATGGCCTACTGTACTGTACTATATGTATACTGCTGGTCACCAAAATGCTGCACTGTCCTACTATATACTGCTCACAATAATGCAGCACAGATATGGATAGTATACTTGACACAGAGCTGCAAGATACAGCAATGGCCTACTGTGCTGTACCATATGTATACTGCTGGTCACCAAAATGCTGCACTGTCCTACTATATACTGCTCACAATAATGCAGCACAGATATGGATAGTATACTTGACACAGAGCTGCAAGATACAGCAATGGCCTACTGTACTGTACTATATGTATACTGCTGGTCACCAAAATGCTGCACTGTCCTACTATATACTGCTCACAATAATGCAGCACAGATATGGATAGTATACTTGACACAGAGCTGCAAGATACAGCAATGGTCTACTGTACTGTACTACTATAATTATATACTGGTGGTCCTCACAATGCAGCACACTGAGCACAGATATTTGCAGCACACTGAGCACAGATATTTGCAGCACACTGAGCACAGATATGTAGCGTTTTCAGGCAGAGAACGTAGATATTTTCAGCACACTGAGCACAGATATTTGCAGCACACTGAGCACAGATATTTGCAGCACACTGAGCACAAAGACGGAGCTTTTCAGGGAGCAGCCACGTCCTCTCCGTTCAATCTCCGATGCACGAGTGAAAATGTCAGCGACGCGCGGCTCTTTATATAGAATACGAAACTCGCGAGAATCCGACAGCGGGATGATGACGTTCGGCCACGTTCGGGTTAACCGAGCAAGGCGGGAAGATCCGAGGCTGCCTCGGACCCGTGTAAAATAGGTGAAGTTCGGGGGGGGTTCGGATCTCGACGAACCGAACCCGCTCATCTCTAAAATATATATATATATATATATATATATATATATATGCAATAGAAAAGTAGGCGGCACTCACGGACTTGTCTTAAAACAAAACTCGAGCTGTCTCAACCTTTGATACTTATCAAAGCTTGAGACAGCTCAAGTTTTGCTTTAAGACAAGTCCGTGAGTGCCGCCTACTTTTCTATTGCATGTCTACATCTGTTTTGGAAGGCACCCGGCATGTTGGTTACTTGTTTTGAACAGGAGTGCCGAATATCTTTTTATCCTATATATATATATATATATATACACTGCTCAAAAAAATAAAGGGAACACTTAAACAACACAATGTAACTCCAAGTCAATCACACTTCTGTGAAATCAAACTGTCCACTTAGGAAGCAACACTGATTGACAATCAATTTCACATGTGTTGTGCAAATGGAGTAGACAACAGGTGGAAATTATAGGCAATTAGCAAGACACCCCCAATAAAGGAGTTGTTCTGCAGGTGGTGACCACAGACCACTTCCCAGCTCCTATGCTTTCTGGCTGATGTTTTGGTCACTTTTGAAAGCTGGCGGTGCTTTCACTCTAGTGGTAGCATGAGACGGAGTCTACAACCCACACAAGTGGCTCAGGTAGTGCAGCTCATCCAGGATGGCACATCAATGCGAGCTGTGGCAAGGTTTGCTGTGTCTGTCAACGTAGTGTCCAGAGCATGGAGGCGCTACCAGGAGACAGGCTAGTACATCAGGAGACGTGAAGGAGGCCGTATGAGGGCAACAACCCAGCAGGACCGCTACCTCCGCCTTTGTGCAAGAAGGAACAGGAGGAGCACTGCCAGAGCCCTCCAAAATGACCTCCAGCAAGCCACAAATGTGCATGTGTCTACTCAAATGATCAGAAACAGACTCCATGAGGGTGGTATGAGGGCCCGATGTCCACAGGTGGGGGTTGTGCTTACAGCCCAACACCGTGCAGGACGTTTGGCACTTGCCAGAGAACACCAAGATTGGTAAATTCGCCACTGGCGCCCTGTGCTCTTCACAGATGAAAGCAGGTTCTCACTGAGCACGTGTGACAGACGTGACAGAGTCTGGAGACGCCAAGGAGAACGTTCTGCTGCCTGCAACTTCCTCCAGCATGACCGGTTTGGCAGTGGGTCAGTAATGGTATGGGGTGGCATTTCTTTGGGGGGCCTCACAGCCCTCCATGTGCTCGCCAGAGGTAGCCTGACTGCCATTAGGTACCGAGATGAGATCCTCAGACCCCTTGTGAGACCATATGCTGGTGCGGTTGGCCCTGGGTTCCTCCTAATGCAAGACAATGCTAGACCTCATGTGGCTGGAGTGTGTCAGCAGTTCCTGCAAGACGAAGGCATTGATGCTATGGACTGGCCCGCCCGTTCCCCAGACCTGAATTCAATTGAGCACATCTGGGGCATCATGTCTCGCTCCATCCACCAACGCCACGTTGCACCACAGACTGTCCAGGAGTTGGCGGATGCATTAGTCCAGGTCTGGGAGGAAATCCCTCAGGAGACCATCCGCCACCTCATCAGGAGCATGCCCAGGCGTTGTAGGGAGGTCATAAAGGCACGTGGAGGCCACACACACTACTGAGCCTCATTTTGACTTATTTTAAGGACATTACATCAAAGTTGGATCAGCCTGTAGTGTGTTTTTCCACTTTCATTTTGAGTGCGACTCCAAATCCAGACCTCCATGGGTTAATAAATTTGATTTCCATTGATAATTTTTGTGTGATTTTGTTGTCAGCACATTCAACTATGTAAAGAACAAAGTATTTAATAAGAATATTTCATTCATTCAGATCTAGGATGTGTTGTTTAAGTGTTCTCTTTATTTTTTTGAGCAGTGACGAAGACTGTGATAGGTCGAAACGCGTTGGGCGTGGCTACTTGCTGAGGACGTTGTGACGTCACCCGCCGGGTCCGGAGCCGACGAGACAGTTCCAGCTCGGTTGAGCACAATCCTGTTGGTCGTGTGGACTTTACGGAGTTTGGAAGTTTTTACTTCAATGTATGTGGATATTACTTTTTCTATATAAAGTGAATGATTTTACGTTTACCAGTGCGCTCTCCTTATTTGTTTTTAGCACCAATACCATTTACTCCATGGCTGGGAGTTGGATTGAGCAGCACTGGAATAACAATCTCTAAGAGACTCTGGAAACACGGACATGCAGCGCAGGGATTGAATCTTGTCGTTATATATATATATTAGTGATGTGCGCCGGAAATTTTTCAGGTTTTGTGTTTTGGTTTTGGATTCGGTTCCACGCCCGTGTTTTGGATTCGGACGCATTTTGGCAAAACCTTCCTGAAATTTTTTTGTCGGATTCGGGTGTGTTTTGGATTCGGGTGTTTTTTTACAAACCCCCCTCAAAAACAGCTTAAATCATAGAATTTTGGGGTCATTTTGATCCCATAGTATTATTAACCTCAATAACCATAATTTCCACTCATTTCCAGTCTATTCTGAACACCTCACACCTTACAATATTATTTTTAGTCCTAAAATTTGCACCGAGGTCGCTGGATGGCTAAGCTAAGCGACCCAAGTGGCCGACACAAACACCTGGCCCATCTAGGAGTGGCACTGCAGTGTCAGACAGGATGGCAGACTTAAAAAATAGTCCCCAAACAGCACATGATGCAAAGAAAAAAAGAGGTGCAATGAGGTAGCTGTGTGACTAAACTAAGCGACCCAAGTGGCCGACACAAACACATGGCCCATCTAGGAGTGGCAATGCAGTTTTCTAGCGAGAGGATGAGTGCTTCCATCCTCATGTGAATCTGAACCACTAGCCATGAACATAGGCCTGGGCCTCAGCCGTTCCTTGCCACTCCGTGTCGTAAATGGCATATTGGCAAGTTTACGCTTCTCATCAGACGCTTTTAATTTTGATTTTTGGGTCATTTTACTGAACTTTTGTAGTATACTTGATGACACAGAGGTATAGCAGTGGACTACTGTACCGTACTGCTATATATATATACTGGTGGTCACAGCAACATTCTGCACTGTCCCCTCCTACTATATACTGCGCACAACTAAAATGCAGCACAGGTATGGATGCATAGTATACTTGACGACACAGAGGTAGAGCAGTGGACTACTGTACCGTACTGCTATATATATACTGGTGGTCACAGCAACATTCTGCACTGTCCCCTCCTACTATATACTGCACACAACTAAAATGCAGCACAGGTATGGATGCATAGTATACTTGATGACACAGAGGTAGGTAGAGCAGTGGACTACTGTACCGTACTGCTATATATATTATATACTGGTGGTCACAGCAACATTCTGCACTGTCCCCTCCTACTATATACTGCGCACAACTAAAATGCAGCACAGGTATGGATGCATAGTATACTTGACGACACAGAGGTAGGTAGAGCAGTGGACTACTGTACCGTACTGCTATATATATTATATACTGGTGGTCACAGCAACATTCTGCACTGTCCCCTCCTACTATATACTGCGCACAACTAAAATGCAGCACAGGTATGGATGAATAGTATACTTGACGACACAGAGGTAGGTAGAGCAGTGGACTACTGTACCGTACTGCTATATATATTATATACTGGTGGTCACAGCAACATTCTGCACTGTCCCCTCCTACTATATACTGCACACAACTAAAATGCAGCACAGGTATAGAGGCATAGTATACTTGACGACACAGAGGTAGGTAGAGCAGTGGACTACTGTACCGTACTGCTATATATATTATATACTGGTGGTCACAGCATCATTCTGCACTGTCCCCTCCTACTATATACTGCGCACAGCTAAAATACTGGCTGCTTTATTTTTACACTGCAATTTAGATTTCAGTTTGAACACACCCCACCCAATTCTAACTCTCTCTGCAAATGTTATATCTGCCACACCTGCAGTGCAATTGGTTTTGCCCAACTGCTTACAAATTTGATGCTGCGATCAACTTGGAATTACCCCCATTGTCTTGTGCTGCGTTGTGGTGACCAGTATACTACAGTACAATAGTCCAGTGCTGTTCTCGCTGCCCAGTGTCAGTTCTAGTATCCTCATCAGTGCTCAGTGTCACTACTCATTGTCTTGTGCTGCATTGTGGTGACCAGTATACTACAGTACAATAGTCCAGTGCTGCATCTCGCTGCTCAGTGTCAGTTCTAGTATCCTCATCATCAGTCAGGATCACTACTCATTGTCTTGTGCTGCATTGTGGTGACCAGTATACTACAGTACAATAGTCCAGTGCTGTTCTCGCTGCCCAGTGTCACTTCTAGTATCCTCATCAGTGCTCAGTATCACTACTCATTGTCTTGTGCTGCATTGTGGTGACCAGTATACTACAGTACAATAGTCCAGTGCTGTTCTCGCTGCCCAGTGTCCGTTCTAGTATCCTCATCAGTGCTCAGGATCAGTGCTACTTGTCTTGCTGCTGCATTGTGGTGACCAGTATACTACAGTACAATAGTCCAGTGCTGTTCTCGCTGCCCAGTGTCCGTTCTAGTATCCTCATCAGTGCTCAGGATCAGTGCTACTTGTCTTGCTGCTGCATTGTGGTGACCAGTATACTACAGTACAATAGTCCAGTGCTGTTCTCGCTGCCCAGTGTCCGTTCTAGTATCCTCATCAGTGCTCAGGATCAGTGCTACTTGTCTTGATGCTGCATTGTGGTGACCAGTATACTACAGTACAATAGTCCAGTGCTGTTCTCGCTGCCCAGTGTCAGTTCTAGTATCCTCATCAGTGCTCAGGATCACTGCTAATTGTCTTGTGCTGCATTGTGGTGACCAGTATACTACAGTACAATAGTCCAGTGCTGTTCTCGCTGCCCAGTGTCAGTTCTAGTATCCTCATCAGTGCTCATTGTCTTGCTGCTGCATTGTGGTGACCAATATACTACAGTACAATAGTCCAGTGCTGTTCTCGCTGCCCATTGTCACTTCTAGTATCCTCATCAGTGCTCAGTATCACTACTCATTGTCTTTTGCTGCATTGTGGTGACCAGTATACTACAGTACAATAGTCCAGTGCTGTTCTCGCTGCCCATTGTCAGTTCTAGTATCCTCATCAGTGCTCAGTATCACTGCTCATTGTCTTGTGCTGCATTGTGGTGACCAGTATACTACAATACATTACTAAAACTATAGTGTCTTGTGCTGCATCTTGCTGCTGTAGGGTGCTGTGGTAGTGTCCTGTCACTGTGCATAGGTCATCATCATTCCAGTCACAGTGGTATCTGGTATCTATCTAGTGGTATCTAATTCCAGACATTACTGCCGTGTAATTCCAGATATATTACTGACATTTAATTCCACACATTAAAAAATGGAGAACAAAAATTTGGAGGGTAAAATAGGGAAAGATTAAGATCCACTTCCACCTAGTGCTGAAGCTGCTGCCACTAGTCATGGCAGAGACGATTCAGTGCCATCAACGTCGTCTGCCAAGGCCGATGCCCAATGTCATAGTAGAGAGCATGTAAAATCCAAAAAACAAAAGTTCAGTAAAATGACCCAAAAATCTAAATTAAAAGTGTCTGAGGAGAAGCGTAAACTTGCCAATATGCCATTTTCGACATGGAGTGGCAAGGAACGGCTGAGGCCCTGGCCTTTGTTCCTGGCTAGTGGGTCAGCTTCACATGAGGATGGAAGCACTCATCCTCCCGCTAGAAAAATGAAAAGAGTTAAGCTGGTAAAAGCACAGCAAAGAACTGTGCGTTCTTCTAAATCACAAATCCCCAAGGAGAGTCCAATTGTGTCAGTTGCGATGTCTGACCTTCCTAACACTGAACGGGAAGAGGTGGCGCCTTCCACCATTTGCACACCCCCTGCAAGTGCTGGAAGGAGCACCCACAGTCCAGTTCCTGATAGTTAAATTGAAGATGTCACTGTTGAAGTACACCAGGATGAGGATATGGGTGTTGCTGGTGCTGAGGAGGAAATTGACAAGGAGGAATCTGATGGAGAGGTGGTTTGTTTAAGTCAGGCACCCAGGGAGACACCTGTTGTCCGTAGGATGAATAAGGCCATTGACATGCCTGGTCAAATTACAAAAAAAAATCACCTCTTTGGTGTGGAATTATTTAATCAGAAACGCGGACAACTGGTGTCAAGCCATGTGTTGCCTTTGTCAAGCTGTAATAAGTAGGGGTAAGGACGTTAACCACCTAGGAACATCCGCCCTTATACATCACCTGGAACGCATTCATCAGAAGTCATTGACAAGTTCAAAAACTTTGGGTGACAGCGGAAGCAGTCCACTGACAACTAAATCCCTTCCTCTTGTACCCAAGCTCCTGCAAACCACACCACCAACTCCCTCAATCTCAATTTCCTCCTTAGACAGGAACGCCAATAGTCCTGCAGGCCATGTCACTGGAAAGTCTGACGAGTCCTCTCCTAACTGGGATTCCTCCGATGGATCCTTGAGTGGAACGCCTACTGCTGCTGGCGCTGCTGTTGATGCTGCTGGGAGTCGATCGTCATCCCAGAGGGGAAGTCGGAAGACCACTTGTTCTACTTCCAGTAAGCAATTGACTGTCCAACAGTCCTTTGCGAGGAAGATGAAATATCACAGTAGTCATCCTGTTGCAAAGCGGATAACTCTGGCCTTGATAACTATGTTGGTGTTAGACGTGCGTCCGGTATCCGCCGTTAGTTCACAGGGACTTAGAGAATTGCTTGAGGTAGTGTGTCCCCGGTACCAAATACCATCTAGGTTCCACTTCTATAGGCAGGCGATACCGAGAATGTACACAGACGTCATAAAAAGAGTCACCAGCGTTCTAAAAAATGCAGTTTTACCCAGTCTCCACTTAACCTACTGTGACAGCCCACTGGGTAGATGTATTGCCTCCCGCAGCAAGAACAGCAGCGGCGGCACCAGTAGCAGAATCTCGCAAACGCCAACTCGTTCCTAGGCAGGCTACGCTTTGTATCACCACTTTCCATAAGAGGCAGACAGCTGACAACCTCTTACGGAAACTGAGGAACATCATCGCAGATTGGCTTACCCCAATTGGACTCTCCTGGGGATTTGTGACATTGGACAAAGCCACCAATATTGTTCGTGCATTACATGTGGGCAAATTCCAGCACGTCCCATGTTTTGCACATACAATGAATTTGGTGGTGCAGAATTTTAAAAAAGAACGACAGGGGCGAGCAGGAGATGCTGGCGGTGGCCCGAAGAATTGCGGGCCACTTTCGGCATTCAGCCACAGCGTGCCGAAGACTGGAGCACCAGCAAACACTCCTGAACATGCCCTGCCATCAGCTGAAGCAAGAGGTGGTAACGAGGTGGAATTCAACCCTCTATATGCTTCAGAGGATGGAGGAGCAGCAAAAGGCCATTCAAGCCTATACATCTGCCTACGATATAGGCAAAGGAGGGGGAATGCACCTGACTCAAGCGCAGTGGAGAATGATTTCAACGTTGTGCAAGGTTCACCAACCCTTTGAACTTGCCACACGTGAAGTCAGTTCAGACACTGCCAGCCGAAGTCAGGTTATTCCCCTCATCAGGTTTTTGCAGAAGCAGCTGGAGAGATTGAAGGAGGAGCTAAAATGGAGCGATTCCGCTAGGCATGTGGGACTTGTGGATGGAGCCCTTCATTTGCTTAACCAGGATTCACGGGTGGTCAATCTGTTGAAATCAGAGCACTACATTTTGGCCACCGTGCTCGATCCTAGGTTTTAAAGCCTACTTTGTATCTCTCTTTCCGGCAGACACAAGTCTCCAGATGTTCAAAGACCTGCTGGTGAGACATATGTCAAGTCAAGCGGAACGTGACCCGCCAACAGCTCCTCCTTCATTTTCTCCCGCCACTGGAGCTGCCATGAAAAGGATAACATTTCCAAAACCACCTGCTGGCGGTGATGCAGGGCAGTCAGGAGTGATAGCTGACATCTTGTCTGGACTGAAGGACCTGCCAACCATTACTGACATGTCGTCTACTGTCACTGCATATGATTCTGTCACCATTGAAAGAATGGAGGAGGATTATATGAGTGACAGCATCCAAGTAGGCATGTCAGACAGTCCGTACGTATACTGGCAGGAAAAAGAGGCAGTTTGGAGGCCCTTGCACAAACTGGCTTTATTTTACCTAAGTTGCCCACCCCCCCTCCCTCCAGTGTGTACTCCGAAAGAGTGTTTAGTGCAGCCGGAAAGTACACAGGGACCTGTGATGGTGGATTCCAGTGGGGACAAATTAATACTCTGTGAGGAGAGGGATGTACACAGTGAAAGGGGTGAGGAATCGGACGATGAGGAGGAGGTGGACATCTTGCCTCTGTAGAGCCAGTTTGTGCAAGGAGAGATTGATTGCTTCTTTTTTGGTGGGGGCCCAAACCAACCAGTCATTTCAGCCACAGTCGTGTGGCAGACCCTGTGGCTGAAATGATGGGTTTGTTAAAGTGTGCATGTCCTGTTTATACAACATAAGGGTGGGTGGGAGGGCCCAAGGACAATTCCATCTTGCACCTCTTTTTTTATATTTATCTTTGCATCATGTGCTGTTTGAGGACTATTTTTTTAAGTGCCATCCTGTCTGACACTGCAGTGCCACTCCTAGATGGGCCAGGTGTTTGTGCCGCCCACTTGGGTCGCTTGGCTTAGTCATCCAGCGACCTTGGTGCAAATTTTAGGACTAAAAATAATATTGTGAGGTGTGAGGTGTTCAGAATAGACTGGAAATGAGTGGAAATTATGGTTATTGAGGTTAATAATACTATAGGATCAAAATTACCCCAAATTCTATGATTTAAGCTGTTTTTGAGGGGTTTTTGGGAAAAAACACCCGAATCCAAAACACACCCGAATCCGACAAAAATTCTTAAGGGAGGTTTTGCCAAAACGCGTCCGAATCCAAAACACGGCCATGGAACCGAATCTAAAACCAAAACACAAAACCCGAAAAATGCCCGCTGCACATCTCTAAAAATAAATGACAAAGAGGAACTGCAGTAAGACGATATACTGAATTATTAAAAGGCGGAACTTAAAGTCTGTCTGGATCATCGTTTATCCACAACATAAGTACTTAAGGAGGACATATAAAAATGATTTACCCTAGTTCCCTAGTTTTCCTACATACAGAGTATTTACCCCGTGTGACCAGTTGTCTTCAGAGGCAGCGTAACACCTTCATATAAGTCCATCAGTGTACAATGATACAAAAAATATATATATTTACCTGTCTTCAAATCTGAGAAAAGGTTATTGACAAAGACCAATCAGGGCTAGGATCTCAGAAATCGACCCAGCTGAAATTCCTCTGTTGGGGCCTTATTGGCCTCACACCAAGCAACATATTTCCGCCATATGCGGTGATAATGTTTTACCGTTACATCTTTCCTGGCTTTAATCAGCGTAGGAATGACATCCTCCGGAATGCCCTTTTCCTTTAGGACCCGGTGTTCAACCGCCATGCCGTCAAACGCAGCCGCGGTAAGTCTTGGAACAGACAGGGCCCCTGCTGCAGCAGGTCCTGTCTGAGCGGCAGAGGCCATGAGTCCTCTGAGATCATCTCTTGAAGTTCCGGGTACCAAGCTCTTCTTGGCCAATCCGGAACCACGAGTATCGTTCTTACTCCTCGTTTTCTTATTATTCTCAGTACCTTTGGTATGAGAGGCAGAGGAGGGAACACATAAACTGACTGGTACACCCACGATGTCACTAGAGCGTCCACCGCTATCGCCTGAGGGTCCCTTGACCTGGCGCAATATCTCTCCAGTTTTTTGTTTAGGCGGGACGCCATCATGTCCACCTGTGGCCGTTCCCAACGATTTACAATCAGTGTGAAGACTTCTGGATGAAGTCCCCACTCTCCCGGGTGGAGGTCGTGCCTGCTGAGGAAGTCTGCTTCCCAGTTGTCCACTCCCGGAATGAACACTGCTGACAGTGCTAGCACGTGATTTTCCGCCCATCGGAGAATCCTTGTGGCTTCTGCCATTGCCGTCCTGCTTCTTGTGCCGCCCTGTCGGTTTACATGGGCGACCGCCGTGATGTTGTCTGACTGGATCAGTACCGGCTGGTGTAGAAGCAGGGGTTTTGCCTGACTTAGGGCATTGTAAATGGCCCTTAGTTCTAGAATATTTATATGTAAGGAAGTCTCCTGACTCGACCATAGTCCTTGGAAGTTTCTTCCCTGTGTGACTGCCCCCCAGCCTCGAAGGCTGGCATCCGTGGTCACCAGGACCCAGTCCTGTATGCCGAATCTGTGGCCCTCTAGGAGATGAGCACTCTGCAGCCACCACAGCAGAGACACCCTGGTTCTTGGAGACAGGGTTATTAGCCGATGCATCTGAAGATGCGATCCGGACCATTGGTCCAATAGGTCCCACTGAAAGATTCTGGCATGGAACCTGCCGAAAGGAATTGCTTCGTAAGAAGCCACCATCTTTCCCAGGACTCGCGTGCAGTGATGCACCGACACCTGTTTTGGTTTCAGGAGGTCTCTGACTAGAGATGACAGCTCCTTGGCTTTCTCCTCCGGGAGAAACACTTTTTTCTGGACTGTGTCCAAAATCATTCCCAGGAACAGTAGACGTGTCGTCGGAACCAGCTGTGACTTTGGAATATTCAGAATCCAACCGTGCTGGTGTAGCACCTCCTGAGATAGTGCTACTCCTACCAACAACTGCTCCCTGGATCTCGCCTTTATTAGGAGATCGTCCAAGTACGGGATAATTAAAACTCCCTTTTTTCGAAGGAGTATCATCATTTCCGCCATTACCTTGGTAAACACCCTCGGTGCCGTGGACAGTCCAAACGGCAGCGTCTGGAATTGGTAATGGCAATTTTGTACCGCAATCTGAGGTACTCCTGGTGAGGATGATAAATGGGGACATGCAGGTAAGCATCCTTGATGTCCAGGGATACCATGTAATCCCCCTCGTCCAGGCTTGCAATAACCGCCCTGAGCGATTCCATCTTGAACTTGAACTTTTTTATGTATGTGTTCAAGGATTTCAAATTTAAAATGGGTCTCACCGAACCGTCCGGTTTCGGTACCACAAACAGTGTGGAATAGTAACCCCGTCCTTGTTGAAGTAGGGGCACCTTGACTATCACCTGCTGGGAATACAGCTTGTGAATTGCCTCTAGCACAGCCTCCCTGCCTGAGGGAGTTGTTGGCAAGGCAGATTTGAGGAAACGGCGGGGGGGAGACGCCTCGAATTCCAGTCTGTACCCCTGAGATACTACTTGCAAGATCCAGGGATCCACCTGTGAGCGAGCCCACTGATCGCTGAGATTTTTGAGGCGGCCCCCCACCATACCTGGCTCCGCCTGTGGAGCCCCACCGTCATGCGGCAGACTTGGAAGAAGCGGGGGAGGACTTTTGCTCCTGGGAACCTGCTGTTTGTTGCAGCCTTTTTCCCCTACCTCTGCCTCTGGACAGAAAGGACCCGCCTTTTCCTCGCCTGTTTCTCTGGGTCCGAAAGGACTGTACTTGATAAAACGGCGCTTTTCTAGGCTGTGAGGGAACCTGGGGTAAAAATGCTGACTTCCCAGCTGTCGCTGTGGAAACTAGGTCTGAGAGACCATCCCCGAATAACTTCTCACCCTTATAAGGCAAAACTTCCATGTGCCTTTTGGAATCTGCATCCCCTGTCCACTGCCGAGTCCATAAGCCTCTCCTAGCAGAAATGGACAATGCACTTATTTTAGATGCCAGCCGGCAGATCTCCCTCTGTGCATCTCTCATGTATAAGACTGAGTCTTTTATATGCTCTATGGTTAGCAGAATAGTGTCCCTGTCTAGGGTATCAATATTTTCTGACAGGGAATCTGACCACGCAGCGGCAGCACTGCACATCCATGCTGACGCAATAGCTGGTCTAAGTATAATGCCTGAGTGTGTATATACAGACTTCAGGATCGCCTCCTGCTTTCTATCCGCAGGCTCCTTTAGGGCGGCCGTATCCGGAGACGGTAGTGCCACCTTTTTAGACAAACGTGTGAGTGCTTTATCCACCCTAGGGGGAGTGATGAGCGGATTCGGTTTTACTCGGTTCTCAAAACAGAATCTTATTGGCTATCCACAACACGTGACATCAGTGAGCCAATAAGATTCTGTTTTGAGAACCGAGTAAAACCGAGTAAAACCGAATCCGCTCATCACTACCTAGGAGGTGTTTCCCAACGTGCCCTAACCTCTGGCGGGAAAGGGAACGCCATTAGTAATTTTTTAGGGATTACCAATCTTTTATCGGGGAAAGCCCACGCTTCTTCACACACTTCATTTAATTCTTCAGATGGGGGAAAAACTACGGGTAGTTTTTTCTCCCCAAACATAATACCATTTTTAGTGGTACCTGGGTTTATATCCGAAATGTGTAATACCTCCTTCATTGCCTCAATCATGCAACGAATGGCCCTAGTGGACATTAGATTTGACTCATCGTCGTCGACACTGGTATCAGTATCCGTGTCGACATCTGCGTCTGCCATCTGAGGTAGCGGGCGTTTTAGAGCCCCTGATGGCCTTTGAGACACCTGGGCAGGCACGAGCTGAGAAGCCGGCTGTCCCGCATTTGGCATGTCGTCAAATTTTTTGTGTAAGGAGTCGACACTTGCACGTAATTCCTTCCATAAGTCCATCCACTCAGGTGTCTGCCCCGCAGGGGGTGACATCACTTCTATAGGCATCTGCTCCGCCTCCACATAATTTTCCTCATCAAACATGTCGACACAGCCGTACCGACACACCGCACACACACCGGGAATGCTCTAACAGAGGACAGGACCCCACAGAAGCCCTTTGGGGAGACAGAGAGAGAGTATGCCAGCACACACCAGAGCGCTATATAATGCAGGGACTAACTGAATTATGTCCCCTATAGCTGCTATAATATTTACTGCGCCTAAATTTAGTGCCCCCCTCTCTTTTTTACCCTTTTCTGTAGTGTAGACTGCAGGGGAGAGCCAGGGAGCTTCCTTCCAGCGGAACTGTGAGGGAGAAATGGCGCCAGTGTGTTGAGGGAGATAGCTCCGCCCCTTTTTCGCTGACTTTTCTCCCGCTTTTTTAAGGATTCTGGCAGGGGTAATTATCACATATATAGCCTCTGGGGCTATATATTGTGATTGTTTTGCCAGCCAAGGTATTTTTATTGCTGCTCAGGGCGCCCCCCCCCAGCGCCCTGCACCCTCAGTGACCGGAGTGTGAAGTGTGTATGAGGAGCAATGGCGCACAGCTGCATTGCTGTGCGCTACCTTGGTGAAGACAGAAGTCTTCATGCCGCCGATTTTCCGGACTTCTTCTTGCTTCTGGCTCTGTAAGGGGGACGGCGGCGCGGCTCCGGGACCGAACACCAAGGCCAGTTCCATGCGGTCGATCCCTTTGGAGCTAATGGTGTCCAGTAGCCTAAGAAGCCCAAGCTAGCTGCAAGCAGGTAGGTTCGCTTCTTCTCCCCTTAGTCCCTCGTTGCAGTGAGCCTGTTGCCAGCAGGTCTCACTGTAAAATAAAAAACCTAAATTATACTTTCTTTCTAAGAGCTCAGGAGAGCCCCTAGTGTGCATCCAGCTTGGCCGGGCACAAAAATCTAACTGAGGCTTGGAGGAGGGTCATAGTGGGAGGAGCCAGTGCACACCAGGTAGTCTAAAAGCTTTCTTTTAGTTGTGCCCAGACTCCTGCGGAGCCGCTATTCCCCATGGTCCTTACGGAGTTCCCAGCATCCACTAGGACGTCAGAGAAATGTGAAAAACTCATGTCGACCTTTAGACCTGTCGACCTAGCACATGTCGACCTAGAAACCCTGTCGACCTTCCATCCATGTCGACCTAGTGATTGTCGACCTAAACATTGTCGACCTAGACACTGTTGATCTTCAGACCGGATCCCCCCTGATGTACATCCATGGGAATGTGCAAGGGCTGAAACCACCCCTGCCAGTGTGTACAGATGCTGAAATCATGCTTTGTGTGTTATTAGACACCACCATTGGTTGCACCACTGACATTTGCACCAGCCCTATGCTAGAAGAGGTAAAAACTGGCATATCAGGGACAAACAAGTCTGTTAGTAGACAGTGCTTCCAGAGGGTATCAGAAGCTGGTTCCTGGTTAGAAAATGGAGGCGCAGCACTTTCTCCTAACAGGCTTGTTTGCACATGATATTCCAGTTTTTGCCTTTTCTGATGTACGTGTGATTTATACTAAGTGAACCATTGTGCTGTTAACATACTACGCTGCTATATTTTTGTCCCCTATTTCATTTGTCTTTGTGCACCCTACAGTAAATTTCACCCCAATACACAAATTGCCCCACTTATTGCAATCCAGTAAACACAGCCCTCTCCCCATATTACAGTCCAGTAAACACGGCCCCCTCCCCCATACTACAGTCCAGGAAATACAGCCCCCTCCTCCATATTACAGTCCAGTAAACATGGCCCCTCCCCCATATTACAGTCCAGTAAACACGACCCCCTCCCCAATATTACAGTCCAGTAAACACGACCCCCTCCCCAATATTACAGTCCAGTAAACACGGCCCCCTCCCCCATACTACAGTCCAGTAAACATGGCCCACTCCCTCATGCTACAGTCCAGTAATCACGACCCCCTCCCCAATATTGCAGTCCAGTAAACACGGCCCCCGCCCCATACTACAGTCCTGTAAACACGACCCCCTCCCCAATATTACAGTCCAGTAAACACGGCCCCCTCCCCCATACTACAGTCCAGGAAATACAGCCCCCTCCTCCATATTACAGTCCAGTAAACATGGCCCCTCCCCCATATTACCCCCCTACCAGGGGTTAAAGTGGGCCGGAACGGGGCGGAACTGCGTTCCGGCACTTGTAATTGGAGGCGGAACGCAGTTCCGCCGCCGTCCCGCCCACTTTTTTCAAGTTGTTAGCCTATCTACAGCACAGCACTACAGCAGCACTAGTACTGTCACTGTGTACTGTCTATATAGTCACCGTTCTGCCTGCCGCGCCCCCCTCACTGAGTGAGCACTGAGCATTGCAGACACGGACGCGATTCACTGACCTGGCTGGCGCGGTGGCGCCCGCCCCCACATCACCGTCTTACTGGCTGCCGAAGTGCCCGACTCCGCCCCCTTCTCTCTCTGCTTACTCTGCTGCTGCGGGCGCTGATAGCAGCCGTAAGCAGTTAGGATAGTCTCATAATAAGCAGAGAGAGAAGGGGCGGAGTCGGGCAACTTCAGCAGCCAGTAATACGGTGGGGGACGTATGGAATCGGTCCCTTCGGCAGCCAGTAATGCAGGGGGAGGCGGAGTCAGGCACGTAGGTGGCCAGTAATGCAGGGGGGGCGGAGTAATACAGGGGGCGGAGTCAGGCGGCTTTATTAAAATCTGGCGTGAGCCTATCACGGCTCCCGGACCGCCAGCCAATGAGAAGCTGCCAAGTGGCAGCTTCTCATTAGCTGGTGGTCCGGGAGCCGTGAATGGTGCCAGATTCAAAGTGCCTTGCTTCTCTTCAATGGCAGCCGGTCCGTGAGACAGTACTGTTCAATAGTCTCCCAGGCAGTGCCGTTTCTTGGCACTTTGCTGGTCCCTGTTTCCCCCCCCCTCCTCCTCCTCCCGAGTACTCCTGTTCGGGGGGCGGAGTTTCGCGGAATGACGCGAAACTCCGCCCCCCAAGCAGGAGTACTCAGTAGGAGGAGGGGGAGCTGGAAGGAGAAGGCGGCCGGCGCGAGGAAGAAGAGGTGGCCCGACCCGAAGAGCGTGAAGATCCTCTTCATATGTAAGTTGTCCCTTCCTTCCCCCCCCTCCCTCTCTCTTCCCCCCCACTTGACACTTGCCTGCCACACTGTGTAAAATGGGGACACGTGCCTGTCGTACTGTGTAAAATGGGGACACGTGCCTGTCGTACTGTCTAAAATGGGGACACTTACCTGCCACACTGTGTAAAATGGGGACACTTACCTGCCACACTGTGTAAATTGGGGACACTTGCCTGCCATAATGTGTAAAATGGGGACACGTGCCTGTCGTACTGTGTAAAATGGGGACACGTGCCTGTCGGACTGTGTAAAATGAGGACACGTGCCTGTCGGACTGTGTAAAATGAGGACACGTGCCTGTCGGACTGTGTAAAATGGGACACGTGCCTGCCACACTGTGTAAATTGGGGACACCTGCCTGCCGTACTGTGTAAAATGGGGACACGTGCCTGTCGTACTGTGTAAAATGGGGACACGTGCCTGTCGTACTGTGTAAAATGGGGACACGTGCCTGCCGTACTGTGTAAAATGGGGACATGTGGCTGCCATACTGCTTAAAATGGTGACACTTGCCTGCGT
Organism: Pseudophryne corroboree; assembly: GCF_028390025.1. NCBI lineage: Eukaryota > Metazoa > Chordata > Amphibia > Anura > Myobatrachidae > Pseudophryne > Pseudophryne corroboree. The sequence goes on along the minus strand of NC_086450.1, from coordinate 8,184,940 downwards.
AATGTGTAAAATGAGGACACTTTCCTGCCGTACTGTGTAAAATGGGGACACGTGCCTGCCGTACTGTGTAAAATGAGGACACGTGCCTGCCGTACTGTGTAAAATGGGGACACTTGCCTGCCACACTGTGTAAATTGGGGACACTTGCCTGCCGTACTGTGTAAAATGGGGACTCTTGCCTGCCATAATGTGTAAAATGAGGACACGTGCCTGCCATCATGTGTAAAATGAGGACACTTGCCTGTCGGACTGTGTAAAATGGGGACACTTGCCTGCCACACTGTGTAAATTGGGGACACTTGCCTGCCACACTGTGTAAATTGGGGACACTTGCCTGCCGTACTGTGTAAAATGGGGACTCTTGCCTGCCATAATGTTTAAAATGAGGACACTTGCCTGCCGTAATGTGTAAAATGAGGACACGTGCCTGCCACACTGTGTAAAATGAGGACACTTGCCTGCCGTACTGTGTAAAATGAGGACACTTGCCTGCCGTAATGTGTAAAATGAGGACACTTGCCTGCCGTAATGTGTAAAATGAGGACACTTGCCTGCAGTAATGTGTAAAATGAGGACACTTGCCTGCAGTAATGTGTAAAATGGGGACACGTGCCTGCCGTAATGTGTAAAATGGGGACACGTGCCTGCCGTAATGTGTAAAATGGGGACACGTGCCTGCCGTACTGTGTAAAATGGGGACACGTGCCTGTCGTACTGTGTAAAATGGGGACACGTGCCTGCCGTACTGTGTAAAATGGGGACATGTGGCTGCCATACTGCTTAAAATGGTGACACTTGCCTGCGTAATGTGTAAAATGAGGACACTTTCCTGCCGTACTGTGTAAAATGGGGACACGTGCCTGCCGTACTGTGTAAAATGAGGACACGTGCCTGCCGTACTGTGTAAAATGGGGACACTTGCCTGCCACACTGTGTAAATTGGGGACACTTGCCTGCCGTACTGTGTAAAATGGGGACTCTTGCCTGCCATAATGTGTAAAATGAGGACACGTGCCTGCCATCATGTGTAAAATGAGGACACTTGCCTGTCGGACTGTGTAAAATGGGGACCCTTGCCTGCCACACTGTGTAAATTGGGGACACTTGCCTGCCACACTGTGTAAATTGGGGACACTTGCCTGCCGTACTGTGTAAAATGGGGACTCTTGCCTGCCATAATGTGTAAAATGAGGACACTTGCCTGCCGTAATGTGTAAAATGAGGACACTTGCCTGCAGTAATGTGTAAAATGGGGACACGTGCTTTCCGTACTGTGTAAAATGGGGACACGTGCCTGCCGTAATGTGTAAAATGGGGACACGTGCCTGCCGTAATGTGTAAAATGGGGACACGTGCTTTCCGTACTGTGTAAAATGGGGACACGTGCCTGCCGTAATGTGTAAAATGGGGACACGTGCCTGCCGTAATGTGTAAAATGGGGACACGTGCTTTCCGTACTGTGTAAAATGGGGACACGTGCCTGCCGTACTGTGTAAAATGGGGACACTTGCCTGCCGTACTGTGTAAAATGGAGACTCTTGCCTGCCGTACTGTTTAAAATGGGGACTCTTGCCTGCCGTAATGTGTAAAATGGGACTTTTTTTTCTTCCTGTTGTGGCCGTGATGAGATCAGATGACTCCACGCCCATTTTAATGAGACCACACCCATTTTAATGAGGCCATACACCCTTGTCGGGAGCGCGCGCGCCTTCGGCGCGCTAAGCAGGAGAGGTGAGTTCCCCCACTTCTCCTGGACCACTTTAAGCCCTGCCCCCTACACACAGTGCTCCCATATTACCCCCTCCCCCAGTCAACACAGTGCCCTAATATTAAAGTATTGTAAACACAGCTCCCCCCTTCATATTAGCCCTTGTATACACAGCCCCTCCCCCATATTACAGTCCAGCATAGCCAACACCTCATGATACCTTCGTTTTCCTATAGAAAGCAGCTGCATAGAGGAAGCCAGGACACTGTGGAGGGGAGGGGCAGGCATTCCAGTGACACACGCAGCAGACGAGGAGCAGGAAGAGGGGAGGGGCTAGGCTGATACATGCAGCCCACCCAGAGGCAGCCCACCCTGAAGACCGTGATAGGCTGGCTGGTCTCTGGGGAGGGGACATCTACTGTAATGTGAAGGTGCCGTGGCTGCAGTGCCGGCCGAGTCACATGATCAGTTTCCCAGCGGCACAGCTGTTGACAGATCAGGTTATTCCGCCCAGTAATTAGCTGTGAATGCCTCCTGATAAGAGCTAAGCTCCAATTGCTGCAGCAGCTTAGTGATGAGCCCGTGCGGTGGTGACAGGGGAGGAAGAGTGAACAGCCCACCCTAGCCCGGCCAAAGGAAAACTATCCTGGGATCCCACCGAGCCAATCTGCTGCCCCTGCAACCCCCCATGGGCGTGATGATGGGGCGGGTGTCACATACCCTCCAACATTTTACACAGAAAAATCGGTACAAATCCGAAAAAGGGGCGTGGTCGCGGGTAAAGGGGGCGTGGTCACGCCCCTTTTCCTATGGTTGGTTCTATATCGGAGGGGCTGAAGGGACCTTGTGACGTATTGAGGGGAGGAGCTACGTTACCAGGGGGAGGAGCTACGGGCGAACAGGGTACCCGAAAAGTACCCTCGCGGGCTCGCTTCGCTCGCCACGCTTCGGGCACGGTGGCTCGCTCCGCTCCGCTTCGCTCACCACCTAATTACTAAAGGTAATAGTTGGTGGCGTGGATAGTAGAGGAACTATCCCGCTGGTCTAGCTCCTCCCCCTTGCGTCGTAACTCCTCCCCCTTACGGAAAAGGTCCCTTAGCCCACTTGATTCTAGCATCTACCCTTTTCCTATACTTTCAATGGAAGTTTGGAGAGCCAAAAATCGGTACAGACCATGAAAAAAAGGTACTGTATCTATTAAAAAAGTACAGTTGGAGGGTATGGTGTCACCTCCTGGTGTGAAGGCGGCACTGAGACATGCAGCGCAGTTAGGGGCCGGGATAATGGAGCGCTTCACTGCACCAGTATGTAACTTCTGGTATGTCGGGTGTTTGAACTACTGCCAGGGAAAGGGGTGTTGGAGTGGGCTGGGCCGCACACGGACGATGGCAAGCTGTGTAGCAGGAAAAAACGTTTCTTGTCTACACTAGCAGATCAATGCTGTGGGCCTATTTTGATGGGGAGGCCTGGAGCTGCAGCTCCACCCGCCCCATTGTTAATCCGGCCCTGCCCCCACACACACATACGTGTTACATGTAATTTTGCCTGTCCAGGTGTTCCATTTCTCTTCTACATAAGGGGCACATCCATCAGGCATCTGTCGGGGCAATTCCCCATTCTGCCGATGCCCCGGGACAGGTGATCACCAAGATCCAACATGTTGGAAATTCTTGAGTCACGATTCTGACCCAAATATCGTAATTGACGAGTTGGGCATTTTTAACTTGAATAATTTTGCCAATCCCCCGAGCAATTGGCGAAGACAACCAATGTCAAAATGCGTTTGCGGCGGTGACAGGTGGAGATGCTGACGCTGTGACATGGAAGTGAGTCCTCTATATTTCACCCTGTGTTAATAGTTACAAGCATTTATGGTTCTGAGCAGTACATTTCTTGCTCATAATAATAATACATTAGACAAACATAATTATATCAATATAATGGTTGAACAAATATTCCTTTTTATTGAGCTCTATCCAGCTGACCAAGGAGGAGCGAGACTCTGCGGAGGAATTATGCGCTGGTCTGCATCCGACCTTGCTGTATGTAATCCCAGAGCAAATACATGAATCATGTTATTATTATATACCAGCTTCCTCTATAGTTATATAATAATGTTAATAAAAACACTTTTTGGCCGGTCAGAGATTGTACAGTGATTGCATTGATCCAAAGTCAGCAGAACAATATCTCGGCCCCTGGAATGTCCCCCTGGCTCCTGCATCCCGTGCATTGTATATGTACAGTACGTATACACGCCGGGCCTTCATTATTTTTCACCTCCCAGTTACATTCCTGAACACGATAACATTTCAGGCCATTCTCCAGCTCCCGGCTTTCCCAGCGCAGCTGCTGTACAATATCCATTCATCCTGCGCCTCCTGTTTACACCTGACATTGTTCTGCGGGATATTTGCTGCGCTGTGAAACAATCCAGACTTTCCCTGTATAATGGGAACAGCAAGTTTCCCCGTCTGTTTATGTTATGTACAGTATATACTGATGTGATTCCATTTCTCACATCCATCGTCTTCCCATCTGCGCCTCCGCGCCATTGTCTGGCCTTGTGTAAATAAGCTGCGATTTATACAATGCTTCTGATCTTATGTCTGGTGACAGATTGCGTTAGTGGTCGCACATTGCGCTTTGGTTGTATCAGTTCCGAAATGACGCGGAGCATATAATGATTAATGTAAAAATAAAGATAGTTCATAAAAAATAAAAATTAATACAGGTTGAGTATCCCTTATCCAAAATGCTTGGGACCAGAGGTATTTTGGATATGGGATTTTTCCGTATTTTGGAATAATTGCATACCATAATGAGATATCATGGTGATGGGACCGAAGTCTAAGCACAGAATACATTTATGTTTCATATACACCTTATACACACAGTCTAAAAGGTAATTTAATACAATGTTTTTAATAACTTTGTGTATTACACAAAGTTTGTGTACATTGAAACCAGGGCCGGTTCTACACCTTGTGGCGCCCAGGGCGAAGGTTTCCATTTGCGCCCGCCCCCCAGGTAAAACAGTTAGTGCACGCTGTAGGCGTGCATCAAAAAACAGGGGCATGGCTTCATAGCGGAGGGGTGTGGCCACAGTTATGCTCCCTGTAGTTATGCCCCCCCCTACCTGTGCCCCCTGTAGCTATGCCCCAGTAGATTTGCCCCCAGAAGTTGTGCCCCTCAGTAGATTTGCCCCAAGTAGTTGTACCCCCAGTAGATTTGCCCCAGTGGTTGTGCCCCCTGTTGCTGTGCCCCCTAGTAGCCGATTACAAACACAAAAAAATAAGATTTTAAACCTACCGGTAAATCTTTTTCTCCTAGTCCGTAGAGGATGCTGGGGACTCCGTAAGGACCATGGGGATAGACGGGCTCCGCAGGAGACATGGGCACTTTAAGAAAGACTTTAGGTCTGGGTGTGCACTGGCTCCTCCCTCTATGCCCCTCCTCCAGACCTCAGTTAGAGAAACTGTGCCCAGAGGAGACGGACACAGAGCTGTCTTAACAGCAGTGTAGGCCCCTGGGCACAGCAATGCACTGGGGCCCCTACCCACCCATCATTGGTAGGGGTGGGGGTGCTATCAGCGGCAGCTTTGATGTCCCGCAGGGGTTAGGGGAGTTCTATCTTTCAGGGACGTGCAGTCAGGGGAGGCAGGGGAGGCAGTGCCTCCCCTGTCATTAATGAGTAAAATAATACAAAGAAGATACTTATGACACATAAGTATCTTCTTTATTATTTTACCTATCATTAATGTGTATGAAAATCAGTTTGGGAGGCACCGATCGTGGTGCCTCCCGTAGTGATTAGGAAAGGTATGGGGAGCGGGGGGCGGGCGTGGGCGGGGCCTAGCAATGGGCAGGAAAAGCCCATTGAAATAACATGGGAAAGCGGCACCATTAGTGGTGCCGCTTTCCTACAGGGACGTGCTTTCAACCTATGAATGCACGTCCCTGTGAGTGAAGGCACAGTGATTGGCCAGCGGATCCGTCACTGGATCCGCTGTCAATCACTGTGTGGGCGTCGGTACCAGCGGAGGTGCGGGCGGCGGAGATGCGGGATGCGGCGGGCCGGGCGGCGGAGGTGCTGGCGGCGGAGAGGCGGGCGGCGGTAGCGGCGGCGGGACGCGGCATTCAGACCCCTTGTGCAGAGTTTGGCAGCGGAAGCGGTACCCATTTCAAAAATGGCGCCTCAGCGTAATTTTTGAAATTCAAGATGGCCGCCGCGAGCCAATCATGGCTCGCCGCGTCATCGCCCCGCCCCCTCCCGCTGACTTATATAAGTCAGCGCGAGGCAGCGGCTGTCACAGTCCGACGGCGGAGGAGGAGCGGAGAAGAGCTCCTGAAGACGCCGTGGAAGTCCTGGATGGGCGGCGGCTATGCAAAAGAGCTTAGCAGCCGCCGCCCACCAGGTGAAGATGCTGGAAGTCCTGGGAAGGCGGCGGCCATGCAAAAGAGCTTAAAGGCCGCCGCCTCCCAGGTGAAGACGTCGTGGAAGTCCTGGATGGGCGGCGGCTATGCAAAAGAGCTTAGCAGCCGCCGCCCACCAGGTGAAGACGCCGGAGGAAGACCCCAGAAGCCCTGGGGAGGTGGCTCCCCCCCAGGTGAAGACGCCGGAAGCCCTGGGAAGGCGGCAGCCATGCAAAAGAGCTTAAAGGCCGCCGTCCCCAGGTGAAGACCCTGTTTAATAAAGGATTTTTTTAAAATGTGTCGTGTTTTTTTTTCAATATTTTCTTTACAGGTGGACTACAGGTGCCAGCGGGCCCTTTATGTCCGGGCATGCTGGCACTTGTGGTTCTCCAAGTGCCAGCATGCTGGGGCAGGCTTGCTAGGACCTGTAGGCCACCTGTAAAGAACAATATTACTATTCTTTGCAGGTGGACTACAGGTGCCAGCGGGCCCTTTATGTTCGGGCATGCTGGCACTTGTGGTTCTCCAAGTGCCAGCATGCTGGGGCAGGCTTGCTGGGATCTGTAGGCCACCTGTAAAGAACAGTATTAGCATACAATGAACCCAGCACCCACCGCCACCAGGGGTGCGGGGCATAGCACTGGGCTATCAGCCCAGTGCTGGTTGTTGCTCGGGAGGGGGGACCCCATTTAGATTTTTTGGGGGCCCCACTTTCCGAGGAATTCCAGCCCTGGGCTGACTGGTTTGGGGGGTGTTTAATGGCAGGGGGACCCCACACTGAGTGTCTCCCCTGCGATGGCATCATCCCCCCTGGCTGGTTCTGCCTGGTGCTGGTTTTAGTGGTGTGGGGGGACTGCACTTTTTTTTTTCCGGGGGAGGGGGGGGGGGTGTTTAGCTGCAGTGCCTCCCCAGGCCCTGTCCTCACCGCACGTCACTGCTATCTTTTGCTCAGCATTTAGGACCTGGAGAAATAATTTCTGCTAATTACACCTTTACTGCACAGATGGGGCGGGAAGGAGAACACTAACCTGTAGAAGGGGACAGTGTGCTGAATGAAGGGGCCCTGGTACATGACTTCCAGGGTGGTAGGGGGTGTTCTATCTTCCACTCAGCATATAGAACCTGAAGCAGTCATTTCTGCTAATTACTCCTTTACTGTACAGATGGGGCAGATGGGGCTAAGCTGTAGAAGGGGGCATTGGGCTGAATGAAGAAGCCCTGGTACATGACTTCCAGGGTGGTAGGGGGTGTTTAATGCACAGGGGAGGGGTGGATAGTGGAGTGGGCTTAATATTCATCATTTTCCGGGGGTGAGGGCAGCTTGCTTTACTGCAGATATCTCCAGTTCCTGGAAATAGATTTCTTAGCTTTAATGGGATAAAAAAAAAACTAGGGAGTCCCACCTTTCAGGAGGTTCTGGGGACTTGGGGATCAGAGTTCAGGAGCCAGAGCAATCCACCAACAAATATATAAAACTGCATATTAGGTGTGTGGAGCTGGAGCAGGGACCTGCTGCTTGAAGGCTGATATCACTGGTTCTGGGCTTAGTAGAGACAAGCTGCCAGTGTCCACTGAAAGAGGAGAGTCCCAGCTTTTGGAGTATACCCTCAGAAAAACTCTAAAGGCCCATACACACTTGACGATAAAATGAACGACGTCGTTCATTTCAGCCCTCATCAACGACGTCGCTCATTATATCGTCAAGTGTGTATGCATCCGACGACCACCGATGCGCGCCCCCGCGGGACGTTAACGACCCTCGCTTATCTGTGGAGCATGTATGCTCAATTTCCACTATGGTCGTTACCGACCAGAGACGTCGTTGAATGTGTATGGTGTGAACGACCAACGACCAAGCCACTGTTCAGTGTTCACCAGCCCTGTTCCCAGCTCATTATTTTAATAAACTGTTCAGCTTGGATGCTTCAACGATGAATGGTCTATGGTCTTTCGTCTTTGGTCTTTCGTCTTTGGTCGTTGGTAGTGTGTATGCTCATGTCGTTTGCTCAGCTGTTCAAGGGAAGTTCAAGGGAAGTCGTTAACGATGGTCGTTAACGATGTGTACATCGTCAAGTGTGTATGGGCCTTTAGTCAGACAGAACTTGATATATCTGGCTGGGAAGAACAATTAACAGGCTTGGATGGGGACCACTGCTTTGAAGTCGGATATCTCCAGTTCCCCTGGGCCGATTTTCAAAAATCTGGTGCCCCTGGAAAGAGGGGACCCTCAGCTATCAGCCTAGGGCCCTTTTTCTCCTGGGGCCCTTGGGCAAGAGCCCATTGAGCCCATATGAAAAGACGGCCCTGGGTCACGGACAGTACGAGGAAAGGATTTGTGTTAATCCAAGGGCAAGATTCATACCAGCCACACCAATCACACCGTATAACTTGTGATGTACTACCCAGTTAACGGTTAACAGTATGAAAACAACATAGCATCAGTCCAAGACCGATGAAAACTATAACATAACCCTTATGTAATCAAAACTATATACAAGTCTTGCAGTAGTAGTCCGCACTTGGGACGGGCGCCCAGCATCCGTAAGGACCATGGGGATTATACCAAAGCTCCAAAAACGGGCGGGAGAGTGCGGATGACTCTGCAGCACCGATTGAGCAAACAGGAGGTCGTCCTCAGCCAGGGTATCAAACTTATAAAACCTTGCAAGGTGTTTGAACCCGACCAAGTAGCCGCTCGGCACAGCTGTAGTGCCGAGACCCCTCGGGCAGCCGCCCAAGACGAGCCCACCTTCCTAGTGGAATGGGCCTTGACCAATTTTGGTAACGGCAATCCCGCCGTTGCCCGCTCGCTAAATCGTGTTACAGATCCAGTGCGCAATAGTCTGCTTTGAAGCTGGAGAGCTAACCTTGTTGGCTGCATACAGGACAAACAGTGCTTCTGTTTTTTCTGACTCTAGCCATTCTGGCTACATAAGTTTTCAAAACCCTGACCACATCAAGGGACTCGGAATCCTCCAAGTCACGCGTAGCCACAGGCACCACAATAGGTTGGTTCATATAAAAAGATGACACCACCGTAGGCAAGAATTGAGGATGGTTCCGCAATTCCGCTCTATCCATATGGAAAAACCAGATAGGGGCTTTTATGAGACAAAGCCGCCAATTCCGACACTCGCCTAGCCGAAGGCTAACCACATGACCACCTTTCAAGTGAGATATTTTCACTCCACCATTTTAAGTGGTTCAAAACAGTGCGACTTAAGGAAACTCAACACCACGTTAAGGTCCCAATGCGCCACCGGAGGTACAAAAGGAGGCTGAATATGCAGCACTCCCTTCACAAAAGTCTGTACTTCTGGGAGAGAAGCCAATTCTTTTTGAAAGAAAATGGATAAGGCCGAAATCTGAACCTTAATGGAGCCTAATTCTAGGCCCAAATTCACTCCAGTTTGTAGGAAGTGAAGGAAAACGGCCCAGATGGAATTCTTCCGTAGGAGTATTCCTGGCCTCACACCAAGAAACATATTTTCGCCATATACGGTGATAATGTTTAGTTGTCACGTCTTTCCTAGCCTTTATCAGCGTAGGAATGGCTTCATCCGGAATGCCCTTTTCCGCTAGGATCCGGCGTTCAACTGCCATGCTGTCAAATGGAGCCGCGGTAAGTCTTGGAACAGACAGGGCCCCTGTTGCAACAGGTCCTGTCTTAGAGGAAGATGCCACTGATCTTCTGTGAGCATCTCCTGCAGATCCGGATATCAGGCCCTGCATGGCCAATCTGGAACAATGAGAATTGTGTACTCCTCTTTTTCCTATTATTCTCAACACCTTTGGGATGAGAGGAAGAGGAGAAAACACCTAGACCGACTGGAACACCCACGGTGTCACTAGGGCGTCCACAGCTACCGTCTGAGGGTCTACTGACCTGGCGCAATACCTTTTCAGCTTTTTGTTGAGGCGGGACGTCCTCATGTCTATTTGGGCCAGTCCCCACTGACTTGCAATGTGTGTGGAGACCTCCTGATGAAGTCCCCACTCCTGTCTGCCGAGGAAGTCTGCTTCCCAGTTGTCCACTCCTGGAATGAACACTGCTGACAGTGCGCTTACATGATTTTTCGCCCAGGGAAGAATCCTGGTGGCTTCTTTTGCAACTCTGCTCCTTGTGCCATCCTGGCAGTTTACATGAGCCACTGCAGTGATGTTGTCTGATTGGATCAGAACTGGTAAGTCGCGAAGCAAGGTCTCCGCTTGACGAAGGGCGTTGTATATGGCCCTCAGCTCCAGGACGTTGATGTGAAGACAAGTCTCTTGACTTGACCCAAGACCCTGGAAGTTTCTCCCCTGTGTGACTGCTCCCCAACCTCGGAAGCTCGCGTCTGTGGTCACCAGAATCCAGTCCTGAATGCCGAACACGCGGCCCTCGAGAAGGTGAACACCATCACAGGAGAGATACCCTGGCCCTGGGGGACAGGGCGATCAAATGATGAATCTGTAGATGTGATTCGGACCACTTGCCAGTAGGTCCCATTGGAAGGCTTTGTATGACGCCACCATCTTTTCCAGGACTCGAGTGCAGTAATGCACTGACACCTGTTTTGGCTTCAATAGGTTCCTGACCAGAGTCATGAGTTCCTGAGCCTTTTCTATCTGAAGATAAACCCTTTTCTGGACCGTACCAGAATCATGCCCAAGAAGGTCAGACCAGTTGTAGGAACCAACTGGGACTTCGGGATATTGAGAAAACAGCTGTGTAGCTGTAACACCTTCAGTGAAAGTGATACGCTGTTTAGTGACTGCTTTCTTGATCTCGTTTTTATGAGGAGATCGTCCAAGTACGGGATAATTGCGACATCCTGCTTGCGCAGGAGCACCATCATTTCCGCCATTACCTTGGTGAAAATCCTCGGTGGAAAGCCCTGGTAATGATAACCTGTACCGCAATTCTTAGGTACGCCTGATGAGGTGGATATATGGGAACATGAAGGTATGCATCCTTTATGTCCAGGGATACCATAAAATCTCCCCCTTTCTAGGCTGGCGATGACCGCTCTGAGCGATTGCACCTTGAACTTAAACCTTTTCAAGTATAGGTTCAAGGATTTTAAATGTAAAATGGGTCTGACCGAACCGTCCGGTTTCAGGACTACTAACAGGGTTGATTTACTACCCCTTCTCATGTAGAAGTAGGGGAACTTTGGCCACCACCTGTTGATGATACACTTTGTGAATTGCATTTAACAGTAGCTCCCTTTCTGGGGGAGAAGCTGTTAAGGCCGATTTGAAAAAACGGCGAGGAGACACTTGTTCGAATTCCAGCTTGTAACCCTGGGAAATAATTTCTATTGCCCTGGGATCCACCTGTGAGTGAACCCAGATGTGGCTGACAAGTCGAAGACGTGCCCCACCTGGGGCGGACTCCCTCAGCGGAGTTCCCGCATCACGCTGTGTATTTTATAGAGGCCGGGGAGGACTTCTGCTCCTGGGAACTAGCTGTGGTTGGCAGCTTGTTTTCCCTGACCTTACCTCTGGCAAGAAAAGACTATCTTCGTACTCTCTTTTTTTTATATAACCGAAAGGACCGCATGTGTTAATGTGGTGCTTTCTTAGGCTGTGAGGAAATACATGTCAAAAATTTTATTCAGTTGCAGTAGTTGTGGAGACCAGGTACGAGAGACCTTCCCCAACCAATTCCTTGTAAGGAAAAACCTCCATATGCCTTCTGTCCATTGCCGGGTCCATAGGACTCGTCTAGCAGAAATCGACATAGCGGTGATTTCTAGAACTCAGTAGGCCAATGTCTCTTTGAGCAGTTCCCATATATAAGACAGCATCTTTAATATGACCCAGGGTCTATAAACCGGTATCCTTATCCAGGGTATTAATTTCCGTCGATAAGGTACCTATCCTTGCTGCTACAGCGCTACAAACCCAAGCCGACAGTAACGCCGGGTTGAGTAAGGTACTAGATTGTGTAAATGGACTTCCAGGTAGCCTGCTGTCTGCGATCAGCAGGATCCCTGAGGGTAGCCATAATGGCAGCGCTACATTTTTTGGATAAGCGTGTCCAAGCTTTTTTCCCTCTTGGGGAAGATTCTTACCGTATCCTGTCCTTAGTCGGGAAAGGATACGCCCTAAGAATCCATTTTTGGGAATCTGCAGTTTCTTGTCTGGAGATTTCCAAGCCTTTTCAATAACTCGTTCATGAGATAGGGGAAAGTTTACCTCAGGTTTCTTTACCCTATACATGTGTACCCTCGTGTCAGGGACAGGGGGTTTGATATGCAAAACATCTTTTATTGCAATAATCATATATTGAATACTTTTAGCCAATTTTGGCTGTAACTTTTGTCAAAGTCAGAAAAATATCATGATGCACACTGCCATATTTGCACCTCATACATGTCCGCGCTGCGCATGCGTGCGCTCTCCCGTGCGTACGCATACCCGCTGTTACGTGCACCCGCAGGCGCACGGTATGCGCATTTACGGTAGAGTTTATGTGTGCCTAGCGTGCGACTCAATCGTTACATATTTTAACCATATAATGTATTTTGTAGATTATGGTCCCTTTGATAGAATCTGAAAGTTTAGTTAATGTAGCATGTTCATAAACAAAGAGATCCCTTTTTGTTTGATACGAAGGGTCAGACATGGGTTATACAGTGGTGTTTAGTATCCATCGGAAGAGTATTTAATTAGCAATATTCCGGTGTTGGTTTGAAGCGGATTAATCGCTCGTGCGAATAGTTATGGACATAAGAAATTTATGTACTTTTACTATTATTTGCACTTACTTATCCATGCGGCGGGAAACCTAGTTTTCCACCCACCTGAGCAGTTGGAAATAGTCACAGCCCACCTGTATGAATCAACCTATGACCTTTTGTTATAATGCGAAGACGAATTCCTGTGTCCAATGAACAATGAGATTGTAGGGACCATTGTATTGTATTGTGTGTGGGGCATAAATAGACAAGCCGATCTGATCCAGCTCACTCTCTTCAACGGTTCTCATCACTGATAATCGGGAGCTGGATATTCAGAAAGGCGCATGCGATCGTTCCCTTTGTGCGTAAGTTTTCTCCGCAATCATATTGTCTTTATTGTTATTGTGAGCCATATCTCTCTCTCTCTCCCTCCTCTCCTCTTTCTCTCTCATTTTCCCTTAAACGTAATTGTATTGTATTGTATTTCATGTGTAGTTATCTGGTTAGTTAGTCTATGTTATATTGGTAGTGTATGACTTGTATTGTATTAATCCTTTGCAAATATAACGTTCATATAGGGTGTTAGAACCTAAGGTCGGTATCTGTGTATTTCTTATATTTCAAAGTATTCTAAGAGCGTCGGAGACGCTCGAACAGCTTTTAAGTTAATAAGGTTACACTGTGTTACATTTACACTCTATCACTACACCAAGGTTTACTGCATAATACACTGTTTTATGGTATAGTTATAAAGGTTTTACACTGTGAGCGTCAGCGCCGCTTATGATCTCCTCGTGGTCCCGAGCGTCCGCTACGCTAATAGCGTATCATTACGTTAGTCGGCAGCCAATAGCGTGCCTGCCTGTGATCTCTTGGCCGTAAGCGAACGTGACGCTTGAGCGTCTCGACTACGGCTAAGCGATTGTTACGCAACGTGCGTACCCTTACGGTATTCCGTACGCCAATAGCGTACTGTGTTCTTTGACCTCTTAAAGGGTTTTAAGTAAGATAAATATTTAGCTTTATCACTTTGCATCATCGTAGTCGACACTGGAGTCAGAATCCGGGTCGGTATCTGTGACTATTACTTGGGCTAGTGGGCGCTTTTGGGACCCTGAAGGCCCCTGTGACATAGGGGCAGACATGGGTTGACTCCCTGGCTGTTCCTTCTCATCTTTTGTGCAATAAATTTACATTACCACTTAAAACATTCCACATATCCATCCAGTCAGGTGTCGGCGTTGTCGACGGAGACACCACATTCATTTGTTCCCCCTCCTCCCTAGGAGAGCCTTTTACCTCAGACATGTCGACACACGCGTACCGACACACCACACACTCACGGAATCCTCTTATCTGAAGACAGTTCCCCCACAAGGCCCTTTGGAGAGACAGAGAGAGAGTATGCCAGCACACACCCCAGCGCTATATAACCCAGGAAAAAACACAATAAACATATGTTTACCCAGTAGCGCTGTGTATAAATGTATATATGCGCCTAATTATGTGCCCCCCTCTTCTTTAAAACCCTCTTTAACCGGGGAGCTTCCTCTCAGCTGTGCTGTGGAGAAAATGGAGCTGGTGAGTGCTGAGGGAGAAGCCCCGCCCCCTCGGCGGCGGGCTTTTGTCCCGCTCAAATATACTGAAAACTGGCGGGGGCTCTTTTATATATATATATATATATATATATACACAGTGGCCAGCTGTATATATACTATTTTTGCCAGAAAAGAGGTTTATATGCTGCCCAGGGCACCCCCCCTGCGCCTTGCACCCTGACAGTGACTGCCGTGTGTGAGGTGTATGGGAGCAATGGCGCACAGCTTCACCACTGTGCGTTACCTCAGTGAAGATCATGAAGTCTTCTGCCGCCTCTGAAGTCTTCTTTTCTTCTCATACTCACCCGGCTTCTATCTTCCGGCTCTGTGAGGAGGATGGCGACGCGGCTCCGGGACGAACTCCAGGGTGAGACCTGTGTTCTGACTCCCTCTGGAGCTAATGGTGCCCAGTAGCCTAAGAAGCAGAGCCTTGAAACTCACAGAAGTAGGTCTGCTTCTCTCCCCTCAGTCCCACGTAGCAGGGAGTCTGTTGCCAGCAGAGCTCCCTGAAAATAAAAAACCTAACAAATATACTTTCTGTCAGAAAGCTCAGGAGAGCTCTCTGAAAATCACCCAGTCTCCACTGGGCACAGTATCAAACTGAGGTCTGGAGGAGGAGCATAGAGGGAGGAGCCAGTGCACACCCAGACCTAAAGTCTTTCTTAAAGTGCCCATGTCTCCTGCGGAGCCCGTCTATCCCCATGGCCCTTACGGAGTCCCCAGCATCCTCTAGGACGTAAGAGAAATAAACAAAAAACAATACTTACCAGCCCCGCTCCTGCTTCCGACTGCTGCTGCTTCGTCTGGCTGCCCGCTCTTCTCTATGGGAGAGACATCATGACGTCTCTCCCGTAGCAGCGCCGCACTGACACTAGAGGTCAATAATGACAGTGTTGCCGGCTGCAGCGGGTGCCCACACAGCCCGCGGCGTCTGCTGCAGCCGGGGTGCGGGTAGGCGGCGGGCGCCTGCGGGGTGACTGTGGCCGCGCCCACAGGTCGCAGTGCCCTGGGCGCAGGCACTGCTTGCCCGCGCCAAGAACCGCTCCTGATTGAAACATCAGAAAACAAAGGTTTCACTATCTCACTCTCACTCAAAAAAATCTGTATTTCGGAATATTTGGATATGGGAAACTCAACCTGTATATATACTTCTGAGGGCATTATGTACTAGAACGCTGGTACGTATATCTCTCATGATAAATACAAATCCTTTTCATGTAGAATATAAGACAAATGTGTGTTTCGGTGGGGGTGTGACTGCCCTGTCGCTGATACGTCGGTGGGGGTGTGGCCACACTGTCGCTGATACGTCAGTGGGGGTGTGACCGCCCTGTCGCTGTTACGTTACCTTTCTTATGAGTCACCAGTGTTAATATATTGCAATGAATAAAACCATCATTATTGCACTGCAGTGTTTTTACATAATGTTAAGTTTCCTTTGCTTTATTCCCAGCTGAAGTGTGAATCCTACATAACACCGGTCACAATACATCCTGGATTTCCCCTGTGTGACCATGGAATGGTGTGACACTGTATGGCAGGGCCTAGCTAGCACGTTGTACACCGGTCACAATACATCCTGGATTTCCCCTGTGTGACCATGGAATGGTGTGACACTGTATGGCAGGGCCTAGCTAGCACGTTGTACACCAGTCACAATACATCCCGGATTTCCCCTGTGTGACCATGGAATGGTGTGACACTGTATGGCAGGGCCTAGCTAGCACGTTGTACACCGGTCACAATACATCCTGGATTTCCCCTGTGTGACCATGGAATGGTGTGACACTGTATGGCAGGGCCTAGCTAGCACGTTGTACACCAGTCACAATACATCCCGGATTTCCCCTTTGTGACCATGGAATGGTGTGACACTGTATGGCAGGGCCTAGCTAGCACGTT
Source organism: Pseudophryne corroboree (assembly GCF_028390025.1). Classification (NCBI taxonomy): domain Eukaryota; kingdom Metazoa; phylum Chordata; class Amphibia; order Anura; family Myobatrachidae; genus Pseudophryne; species Pseudophryne corroboree. The sequence goes on along the minus strand of NC_086450.1, from coordinate 8,168,648 downwards.
GTACACCAGTCACAATACATCCCGGATTTCCCCTGTGTGACCATGGAATGGTGTGACACTGTATGGCAGGGCCTAGCTAGCACGTTGTACACCGGTCACAATACATCCCGGATTTCCCCTGTGTGACCATGGAATGGTGTGACACTGTATGGCAGGGCCTAGCTAGCACGTTGTACACCAGTCACAATACATCCCGGATTTCCCCTTTGTGACCATGGAATGGTGTGACACTGTATGGCAGGGCCTAGCTAGCACGTTGTACACCAGTCACAATACATCCCGGATTTCCCCTGTGTGACCATGGAATGGTGTGACACTGTATGGCAGGGCCTAGCTAGCACGTTGTACACCGGTCACAATACATCCCGGATTTCCCCTGTGTGACCATGGAATGGTGTGACACTGTATGGCAGGGCCTAGCTAGCACGTTGTACACCGGTCACAATACATCCTGGATTTCCCCTGTGTGACCATGGAATGGTGTGACACTGTATGGCAGGGCCTAGCTAGCACGTTGTACACCGGTCACAATACATCCCGGATTTCCCCTGTGTGACCATGGAATGGTGTGACACTGTATGGCAGGGCCTAGCTAGCACGTTGTACACCAGTCACAATACATCCCGGATTTCCCCTGTGTGACCATGGAATGGTGTGACACTGTATGGCAGGGCCTAGCTAGCACGTTGTACACCGGTCACAATACATCCTGGATTTCCCCTGTGTGACCATGGAATGGTGTGACACTGTATGGCAGGGCCTAGCTAGCACGTTGTACACCGGTCACAATACATCCCGGATTTCCCCTGTGTGACCATGGAATGGTGTGACACTGTATGGCAGGGCCTAGCTAGCACGTTGTACACCGGTCACAATACATCCCAGATTTCCCCTGTGTGACCATGGAATGGTGTGACACTGTATGGCAGGGCCTAGCTAGCACGTTGTACACCGGTCACAATACATCCCGGATTTCCCCTGTGTGACCATGGAATGGTGTGACACTGTATGGCAGGGCCTAGCTAGCACGTTGTACACCAGTCACAATACATCCTGGATTTCCCCTGTGTGACCATGGAATGGTGTGACACTGTATGGCAGGGCCTAGCTGCACGTTGTACAACGGTCACAATACATCCCGGATTTCCCACGTTGTACACCGGTCACAATACATCCCGGATTTCCCCTGTGTGACCATGGAATGGTGTGACACTGTATGGCAGGGCCTAGCTAGCACGTTGTACAACGGTCACAATACATCCCGGATTTCCCACGTTGTACACCAGTCACAATACATCCCGGATTTCCCCTGTGTGACCATGGAATGGTGCGACACTGTATGGCAGGGCCTAGCTAGCACGTTGTACACCGGTCACAATACATCCCAGATTTCCCCTGTGTGACCATGGAATGGTGTGACACTGTATGGCAGGGCCTAGCTAGCACGTTGTACACCGGTCACAATACATCCCGGATTTCCCCTGTGTGACCATGGAATGGTGTGACACTGTATGGCAGGGCCTAGCTAGCACGTTGTACACCAGTCACAATACATCCTGGATTTCCCCTGTGTGACCATGGAATGGTGTGACACTGTATGGCAGGGCCTAGCTGCACGTTGTACAACGGTCACAATACATCCCGGATTTCCCACGTTGTACACCGGTCACAATACATCCCGGATTTCCCCTGTGTGACCATGGAATGGTGTGACACTGTATGGCAGGGCCTAGCTGCACGTTGTACAACGGTCACAATACATCCCGGATTTCCCACGTTGTACACCAGTCACAATACATCCCGGATTTCCCCTGTGTGACCATGGAATGGTGCGACACTGTATGGCAGGGCCTAGCTAGCACGTTGTACACCAGTCACAATACATCCTGGATTTCCCCTGTGTGACCATGGAATGGTGCGACACTGTATGGCAGGGCCTAGCTAGCACGTTGTACACCAGTCACAATACATCCTGGATTTCCCCTGTGTGACCATGGAATGGTGTGACACTGTATGGCAGGGCCTAGCTAGCACGTTGTACACCAGTCACAATACATCCTGGATTTCCCCTGTGTGACCATGGAATGGTGTGACACTGTATGGAAGGGCCTAGCTAGCACGTTGTACACCAGTCACAATACATCCTGGATTTCCCCTGTGTGACCATGGAATGGTGTGACACTGTATGGCAGGGCCTAGCTAGCACGTTGTACACCAGTCACAATACATCCCGGATTTCCCCTGTGTGACCATGGAATGGTGTGACACTGTATGGCAGGGCCTAGCTAGCACGTTGTACACCAGTCACAATACATCCCGGATTTCCCCTGTGTCACCATGGAATGGTGTGACACTGTATGGCAGGGCCTAGCTAGCACGTTGTACACCAGTCACAATACATCCCGGATTTCCCCTGTGTGACCATGGAATGGTGTGACACTGTATGGCAGGGCCTAGCTAGCACGTTGTACACCAGTCACAATACATCCTGGATTTCCCCTGTGTGACCATGGAATGGTGTGACTCTGATTGGCAGGGCCTAGCTAGCACGTTGTATACCAGTCACAATACATCCCGGATTTCCCCTGTGTGACCATGGAATGGTGTGACACTGTA